>NW_012267244.1:16079711-16159711 GCF_000151885.1 Dipodomys ordii | reverse complement strand
GGTTTCATTCCTCCATGCCTAGCATCAAAGAGGAGGAAGGAAGGAAGGAGGGAAGGAAGGAAGGAAAGAGGGAAGGAGAGAGGAGAGGACAGGACAGGAAGAGAGGAGAGGAAAGGATGGAAGGAAGGAAGGAAGAATGAAAGAAAGAAAGAAAGAAAGGAAGGAAGGAAGGAAAGAAGTGAGGGAGGGAGGGAAGGAGAAAGGGAGGAAGGAAAGGAGGGAAGGAGGGAAGGAGAGAAGGAGGGAGGGAAGGAGGAAGAGAGGAAGAAGGGAAGGAAGAAAGGAAGAGACAGAGTGAGAAAGGAAAAGAGGAAGGAAAGGAAGGAGAACGGAAAGAAGGAAGGGAAAGAAGGAAAGAAAAAGAAAGGAAGGGAGGGAAAGAAGGAGAAAAGAAAGAAGGAAGGGAAGGATGAGGCGGGGAGGAAGGGAGGAGGGAAGAAGGAAGGAAGGTCAGGAGTCTAGCATGGAAGGCCAGAGAAAGCAGTGATTTGAGACTGTGAGGGTGGAAGAGACACAGCTCAAGAAGATGCTTCATTCAACACTTGTGGAATGCCAAGAGACCCTTTCTCACTTGGTTTCCATGATGCATTGCTTTAAGGAATTTCCATCTGGGCTTTGGGAGGTGAGCTGTTTGCATTTCTTCAATGAGGAACAGTAATCCAGAAAAGTGAGTGGACTTGCAGCCCACAGGACATCAAGCGTCAGAGTCAAGTCCCAACTCAGGACTGTGTGGTCCATACCCTGCCATATGTGCCTTGTGTTAATTACTTTTGCTCCTCTGTGATCAAAATGCCTGACAGAAATACCTTAACCCAGAAAACAGTTACTTTGGCTCATGATTTGAAAGAACACATTCCTCTATTGCTTGGCCCTATAGGCTCAGACAGAACCTGGTCCTGGGAGCATGGAGTGGGGGAGAAGTGTTTACTTCATAGCAGACAGGAAGTGGGGGAGGGAAAGAGAGAGGGAGAAGAAGAAAGAAGAGGAAGAGGAAGAGGAGGAGAGGGGGAAAAGAGAGGAGGGGACACACCAGGGACAAGAAACCCCAAGGTCCCATCCCCAATGACCTACACCAGTTAAGCTCCACCTCCTGAAGTTTCTAGAACCTGCTAAAACAGCATCACCTGCTGAGGACCAAGTGTTCAACCTTGAGTCTGTTAGGGACATGAGAACAAGTCTGCTGCACTAGTCTTTGCTCAGGATTTGAGTTAGCTCCTGAGGAAGCTCAGAGCTGTAGGGTTAGGAAGAATGACTTTCACTGAGGGTATTTTGAAAAGAATCCCAGATAACCTAACCCTTAGGAGAGACCAGAGCAGATGTGTATGTGGACGAAGCTGGATTGATGTATCTGGGGAAAGTGTGGAAATGCCAGCAGCCTCCAAGGTCGTTAGGGGACTGCCTAGGCATTTGTGTCACTCACCAGACTTCATTATTGCTCTGATGCACAGGATGGTGTGTTCAAGACAAAGTCCTCTATACAGTTTCATGATCTCACTTGAGTGGATTTGAGGAGCCTGTGTTTGGAGGTGCTCAATGAGAGATCATTATCTGCTTCAGTCCAAAGGCTTCCAAAACTGGACCCCTACTCCGTACCACCTCATGCTGCTCATTACTGTTCTTTCCCCTGCCAAAGGCACCAGATTTTATGTTCAGGCTTGTGGGTGTAGGGAGATGAACTTGAACTCCACAAGAATCTGGGGAAGACTGAGCCTACAGGAAACTGAAACTTTGGGATGGAATTTCCCACCTGATTGCCCAGAAGCAAGCAGGCTGGGATGACTTGGACAGCATTGGTCCGCCAAGTGTGCTCATTCTATTGAAGTTGCAAAGGGTTTTGCAACTTCTAAAGCTTTTAGCTTTAGGAGTCTGTCCAGCTGGAAGCTCAGGCTGAGATGATAAAGCAGAGCTTATGACAAAGCTTTATGAAAAGCAATCTCTTAAAAGCAGACAAGTTGCTTGCATAGAATCACAATGCTTCTTGAGATTTTGGTGCAACTCTTATCCCTCTCCCTGAGCCAGCTCTTCTCTGCTTATCTGTGAGCATGAAAAGGAGATTGGGGATAAATTGGACTCAAGTAACTAAGTGCAAAAACACATGCTGCTCCTGTCCTATTTCATCTCTCTAACTCTTACCTTTGTATTTTATTCCATTTTGCTGAGGAAACAGTGCCACAATCCCGCCATGCCAACAAAGGCCAGGCAACTTCCAAAAAAGGATGGAAATGGACTAGGATCTAGACAAGAGGAAGCAGTATAAACAAAAACTGGACATCTCTATAGGATAACAGCTACTTTCAGCCCAATGCATTCCTGCCTTGCACAACACTGAGGCAGGGTTGGCAGATCACATCGTCTTTCCAAGAAAATCAGAAACTTTAACTCTTATTAAGAATTCTCATATTCTGAAGCAATGTGGGGTCTATGCACATTTGAAGGCTCATAGTCTACCAGTTTGCAATCTCTGCAGAATAGCATGGTGCCTAAAAGTACAGACCCTGGAATCCAATTAACTAGATTTGCATTCTGCGTTCACCACGGACCTTGAGCGAGTAATCTAATCTTGTATCATCATCAATTACAAATGCACCCATTGTGCTCTTTAAATGTGCTTAATACAATGCTAGGCCTGTAGTAAACTCTCAAGAAAGGTTAACGGCTTCTATTCCACCTTGAGAGCCTTTGAAAAGACAAGTCTCCATCCTCCAAGAGCAGGTTTGCAAAGGCACTTAGTGCTGAAAACTGCCCAGCAACAGGCCCTGCTGGGCGTGGCGGAGCTGAGAGCTTAGCGGTGCTCTGACTGCTTCCCTACAGTCTCCCCTCCTCCACTAGGCATGCCCAGAAACCATAGATCCTGCTTAATTACCAGCAACAATTAAGTAGGCTTCAGCCTGCAGCAGGGGACCAGGCACTGTGTCTCGTCCAGGAGCCTGAGGAGCATCTTACAGGAACTAGCCTCAGCACCCTGGAGTCTTGCTCACCCACCCTCAACCTTTTTTTTTTTTAATTTTTAAATTGTTATTATAAAGATGATGTACAAAAGGGTTACAGTTACGTATGTCGGGTAACAAGTACATTTCCTTTTGGACATCATCTTCCCTCACTCAATTTTCCCCTCCTATCCCCACCCACACATTGTATAGTTCATTTCCAACATAGTGTGTAGTGAGTACTACAGTTGCATTTGTTCACCCTTTGTTCCTCCATTTCTGTGCCTCCCCTTTACCCTTCCAACGACTGCTAAACAAACAAGACAGAAAGAAAAGAAAACAAAAACAGCAACAAGGAAAAAAATATCTTGTTTCCATTTCCTGGAGTTCATTTCAATAAATATTATTTTATAAGATAAGTATTGCACCTTTGTGTTCCTCTCTTAAGAATATTCTTCACTGTCTCATTGTGTGGGAGTGCCTAGAGTCTTGTGTAATTGATCTTGTCCCAGTGTATTTATTTAGTTCTTTCAAACCTCCCTGTGGTCAGACACATCGGGGAAATCTGAGAACCACAGTGGGTGGAGATCTCCTTTGCCTGCTGACCCTCACTAAACATGGAGACTAAAGACAGGCCAGAGTTCTCAAGGGCAAACTTCAGCTTGCAAATTCTCCATGGATGGTGTAGAAAGGGAGGTCCTGTCTCTGCCAGTACATCTTCATTTGCTAAAACACGTTCGTGAGGGGGAATTTTCTTACAACCAGAAAGGAAATATGTTTACTCAAGTGAAAAGAAGATTGAGGAAATTAAAAATAGAAGGCACTCCTCCTGTAGGAAAAGGGCAGAGGGGCTGCATTGCTGGTGTTCCAGCACAAGCTGACAGTCAGTTAGAGAAAACAGGGGAGGGGGAAGGCCTGGGGGAAGGCCTGGGTCAGTCTTTGAAACACCTGTGCAGACTTAATTTTCTTTTTTCTTTTTCTCTACTTCCTTCCTTCCTTCCTTCCTTCCTTCCTTCCTTCCTTCCTTCCTTCCTTCCTTCCTTCCTTCCTTCCTTCCTTCTTTTCTCTTCTTTTTCTTTTTGCAATGCTGGGAACAGCACGGTACTCTACCAGAAACTCAGTGTTCCACCACTGAGTGGTATCCCCAGCCTTCTGGTTAAGAGTTTGAGTAGCACAATGGTGAGCTCTTGAGCTCAGACTTGGTGTTGCCTTTTGGGAAAAGCATTTCTGGGTGTGCAGTACTCTTGGACACAGGCAGGTAGGAGACACTAGAATAAGAAAGAGTGAGTCTTCTCTGGGCTTTGAGCTTCACATCTGTGTATATTATGGGCTAGTGCAGCAGCGAGCAAGTCCCCTTTCCTGGCTTTTGTCTGCATTGTAGGTCTCAAGGCAGAGCTGCCTTGCCTCTGGGAGATGAAGCACGTGACTCACCTGCTCTTGGCACTGAAGCATGGAGGCCACGTGGAATTGGCACTTGGAGCAGTCTCCATCTGTGACCCACAGTTCCTGTGAGCCTCTGGAGGACAAGCAGGAGCTGCCATGATCTCTACCCACAGATGGCTTTATCCTATTTATAGATAGACTCAATTACAAATCACTAGTTTAAAAGTTATTCATGCCTCTGTGAGCCCAGTTGTTGTTAAAAACATACTTAATAAAAATACTTTGTTTCTATGAATGAAGATGGAAAATAAAACTCACTGAAAGCTTTTGAATAATAGGGGCAAGGCGATGGAGAAAGAGAGTGAAGGGGTCCATCTGATTAAAATATTATGTGTGTGTGTGTATGTGTGAAATACCATAGAGAAATCTCTTTCAACAACTAGCATACACCAGAAGAAAAATGAAGGATGGGAATATAAAAGTTTCTGTCTGTCTAGAGGTACTAGTGGGAAGGGAGAGGGTGAATAAAGAGAGTGAAGGAAGGTGAATATGGTCAAGTACATGTGTGAAAATGAAACAATAAAGCCTGTTGGGATTATGGTAAGAAGGAGGACTGGGATAAGAGAGTGATGGAGGTATGGGGGTCTGATCAAGATATACTTTATGCAAATATGGACACACTAAAATAAAATTCCCTTGTACGATTAATTAATGTTGATAAAAATTAACAAACTTGGGGCTGGGAAGGTGGCTCAGTGGTAGAGTGCTTTCCTTGCATGCATGAGGCCCTGGGCTCAATTCCTCAGCACCACATAAGCAGAAAAAGCCAGAAGTCGCTCAAGTGGTAGAGCACTAGCCTTGAGCCTTGAGCTAAGGGATAGCGCCCAGGCCCAGAGTTCAGACCCCATGACTGACAAAAAAAAATTTTAAAAATAAAAAATTAACAAACTTTTAAATGCAAGTTTAATGTAACTTCTTCATGAATGTAAGTTATCTCTTGGGTGTAACTGCATGAACTTAGATAATCCAGGCAAGGAAAATGCCCAGATACTTGGTCAGTGTGATTACCTATCTCATCAGACTATTGTCCTTTCTGTTAAAATCCACCAGATTATGTTGTGAGTTCTTACTTCATCAAACCTCCACACAGCTGGTCATTGGGTACCTTGACATCTGTTTTCCTCCCTGTTCTTCAATGATATTAGTTATATTCTACCAAGTGTCAGAACTACAACTTCACTGAGAAGGAATCCAGCCACACAAAGACAAGGATTATATGTCATTGCATAGCCAGCTCTTTCAATATCTAATATTTTGGAAATCATGACAGTATGATACTTGAATAATACTATACTTTTAATAAAAAGTAGAGGTCATTGGTAGAGAGCCTGTTATGACACTTCCTTACATTGGAGAATGTGACATCCAGATTTGAGATGCTGAGTGCCAACTTAGAAAAATTCACACTGAAGCCACAATATGTTTTCCAGGTTGTTTTTCCACTAGGAGGTCCCATGATGAGGGAGAGAACTCAATCAGTAAAAACTTCTGGTGCAAACATTAGGAAGAATCCCCAGACAACTGCCTCTATCTCTCTCTCATTTGATCTTATTTCATGTTACATTGAGTGCAGGAGTGTGCTACTTACATTCAACTAGTGGTTTGCTCTCCACATCTGGTTCCTTAGCTGTACAAGTAAGGAATGGACAGACACTTCCTGAAATCCTTTCCTTTTGTAATAACCTGTATGCTAAGACATCTTCTCACTCCTACAACATCCCTAACTCACCCTGGTTCTACCTCATGTAACTGCATGAGCCAGCCAGGTAGCCTCAGGTCCCTGGAAGATGGAAGAATCTCTAAATCAGAACATGATCCCTTAACCATGGCTGTTTGGTGTTTCAGCACCTTGGAGAGTGACATATGGACTAAGCTAATTCCTTGCCTGCTTTTCCCTCAACACTTAGAAACAACAAACATTGGCATCTTTATTCAGAAATGAGGCCAATTAAGTTGACACAACCAAGTCCACTTGATTCTTTAGCCCAAACTTAGTTATCATGTTGTAAGAGAAACATTTTCCCACATAGCCAAGCCCCTAGGCCATTGTAGAGTTCTAGGACCTGGGGCTGTAAGTTCCTTTCACACTGGACACTTCTCCTGTATCTCTGATGAGTAATTGTCAGGTTTCTGATTATTTCTAGTAACTTGGTACTAAATAGGAAATCATAAAAATTCTATCAAAGAAAGTCTCTCTTTTATTGAGCTGAAAGTAGCCTTTTTTTTTCAGATCTTAGGGCTTGACCTCAGGACTTGGACACTCTCTCTGAGTTTTTTGTTTTTTGTTTTCTTTTAATTCAAGACTAGTGCTCTACCACTTGATCTACAGCTCTACTTCTGGCTTTTTGGTGGTTAATTGGAGTCTCATGGACTTTGCTGCCTGAACTGGCTTCAAACCTTGATCCTCACATCACAATCTCTTGAGTACCTAGGATTGCTGGCATGAGCCACCAGTGCCTGACAAAAGCTGGATGTTCTGTCTCTCTGAAAAATCAGATATTAAAAGCCATCCCCCCCAGGATGACAGTGATTGATCTTCAGCTTCCATCCAGAGAACCACAGTTCCCCCAATTTTTGATCGTTTGTATCTTTGTTCTGTACCCGTACCCCCAAGAAGACAAGAATGCTCAGGGAGGGCTGAGTGTGTTGGGACAGGTCCATGCTCCTTTCTCTGGTTTTTCTGTATTTTTCCTTTTTATTTTGCTTTATTGTAAAGATACTGTACAGAGGGGTTACAGTTACATGAGTAAGGCAATGAGTGCATTTGTTGTCAAACATTGTTACCCACTCCTTTGTTGTTCTCCCACTATCCCTTCTGTCTCCCCCTCTTCTCCCCTCCCCTGAAGTTGTAAAGTTCATTTACTACATAGTGTCTTGTGAGTATCATTGTTGCAAGGAGTCATCTTTTGTACTTGTTTCAGCATTTTGTTATTCTCCTTCCCTTCTCCAAATCAGATAAATGTATATACAAGTCAGTGATTGCCAGGGATAAACCAATGGAAAAAGAAAAATGAAATAAAATAAAATGAAAGAATTAAATACAGTACATTGGTGACAACAAGGTCAACAACCAAAAAAATCTGTTTTTTCCTTGTCTTGGAGTTCAATTAGCATCATTTTGTATGGTCATATGTACATAGCTATTGATCTATTATGATTCTCTGCCAGGACTATCCTAGAAAAATACTAATTATTACAAATAAGGGAAAGCATAGAGCCTATGTTTCTTTGGTTTTGGCTTACTTCACTTAATATGATTTTTCCCCAAGTCTTTCCATTTCATCATGAAAGGGGCAATGTCATTCTTTCTGATAGAAGCATAGAATTCCACTGTGTATATAGACCACATTTTCTTGATCCATTCATCTCTTGAGGGGCATCTAGGTTGGTTCCAGCACAATTACATCTGTATTTTTTGTCCTTGTCTTTTGGAAACCACTGAACCCAGGCAGTCTGTAGCGGGTGGTGAGTGGGCTCATCATTTTTTGGACTATGTGATGGTCTTCCAACCTCCAGCACAATGCTTTCCATCCGTCACTTCTGCAGCACACTGGCTTCTCAACCATTTGGGAATTATAGGCTCTCATTCCAGAAAAAATATCCTCATGTATACTACCATAACATTGTACCTGTAACTGAAGGGTTACATAGACTACCCATTGATTTCCTAGCTATTCATAGTCCACAGGTAATAGTCCTTCATCAAATCATCTGTATAGTCACCTATTAAATCTAAAATAACATTATTTTTCCTACTCTCTAAACCCCAGGTGTATATGTATGTCTGTGTGTATGTGTGTATATTCGTGTGTGTGTGTGTATGAGAGAGAGAGAGAGAATAGAAAGAGAAAGCTAAATTCTACTTAATTAATTGTTTCTCTACAGTCAAATAATGGACCTTAATTTTCAAATTAGTAAATCATCTCCATGGTATTCATAATATGCTTACCAAAAAACGGATATGTTTTTGTAAACTGTTTCACTGAAGGGTATGATTAATTAGAGTTAAAGCACAAACAGTGAAGATAAATTATGATTACAGCTTTATTTCTATCATTTGGAATGCTTATTTGCAACAATCTAATGCACAGAAAAGATAGGCTCAAACAGGTGGCTCAGTTCCACTTTTAAAAAGAGAAATGAGGGCTGGGTAGGTGGCTCAGTGGTAGAGCGCTTGCCTTGCATGCATGAGGCCCTGGGTTCAATTCCTCAGCACCACATAAGCAGAAAAAAAAAGCCGGAAGTGGCGCTATGGCTCAAGTGGTAGAGTGCTAGCCTTGAAGTGGGACAGCATCCAGGCCCAGAGTTCAGGCCCACGACTGGACCAAAAAGAAAAAAAAAAGAGAGAAATGAGCTGTTACAGTTGGTTTTAGGCACTGGTTTTGTTTTTTCCTCACTGCAGTCTTTATGATGAAAATATATCACACAATTCAGTGGTTTACCAAGTTTATTTCTGTTCTTCTTGATTAGCTCTTTTCACCCTTTAACATTGGCCCTGCTTCTCAGAAACAATTCAGGATTTTCTAAGATTTGATTTTAAAAAAAGACAATAACAAAACCTTCAATATCTATCTGATATACACCTATCCATCTATCTATAGATAGATATCTATATACTCAGGATTAGCTGATAGATAGATAGATAGAAAGAAAGAAAGAAAACTATTCTTAAGGTTATAGCAAAAATATGATTCCTTTTCAGACCCTGTGGATGTCTTAGACTCTAGTCCCCACGCCCTGAATATAGTGGGATTTATCAGTTATTTTTTATTTTGTTATTTATCTTTTTACTGGGTGCAAAGTAGTATCTCATTGTGTTGTCCTAAGGATGTAAGAATATTTTCATGTGCTTATTGGCTATTGCATGTCTTAGGAGAAACAGATACACAAATGCTTTGCTAATAAGACTGTCTTTTTATTTGCTGAGTTGTAAAAGTTCTTTATATGATCTAAATGGATAGATCCTTATCCATTATAGAATTACCTCTTCAAAGACACTTATAATTTTAGTTCTTAAATTTAGGTGGTTTGTATTTTTATTCCTTTTGAGTTAATATAACTTTATATATAGCACAAGGTGGGGGTTTAACCTCATTCTTTTGCATAAGCAAATTTATTCTATGCCCTGACTTTGGAATAAGGTCAATGCTCAGGTCAAGCAGGTCATAAGCACTTGAAAATATAAATTAGTATCTTTCCAGCTGCTTACTAAGATCTACTAAGAACAGAGTCTACTACAAAAATCCTCCACCCACTACCTGTTTATGTCTTCATGATCAGAGGACTGGGGAGGATGAGGGAAGAGAACTAGGATCTTCAGGAGTGCTCCTTGCCAGTAAGTGACTTCACTCCCCCCAGCCAAGCCAAGTGTGAATGGTGAGGGGCTCTAGAGGCTTCTTTGTGTGATTGGGTGTCCCAGAGACTCTTGCATTTCACCATCCTGCTGACACATTGCTAAGGAGAGGACTTACTGACCTTCCAGAAAAAGAGCGCTGAGACCATGATCAAGCAGAGGGGCAACTGGAAAGCCTGGGTGCTGGCACAGGGAAGGGGTTGGAAAGTGTGGCTGGGCTCTTGCCATCTCCCTGGTATGCATCCCAACAACAAAAGACATTGGGGTTGTACTGCGGGTAGGTATAAGAGATACAGCCCACAAGATTCTCCAGATCAGAAGACCGTGCAGTGGCCATGTCCACAACCCTCTGCCGAAGCACACATGTGTGTCAACACTAGTGGGGACAGACACTCTGCTTGTTGCCTGTGATGTAGTTGATGAGCTGATGTAGTTTTGGAATTGCATGCTTGGTCATGTCTGCTATTTCTGAATCCAAATATGAAAGAATCAGGAATTGTGGATTTGAATGATGGCTTAACAAGCCTTTCTCAATCACAGAACACAGAGAAGTGGTCTCTGCTAGACAGTAGGAACCAGTCCAGCCACAAAAATCAAATGAAGAGCATAAAATTAGATTAGGTCACCAGCTGTTTCACCTAGCCCCAGGGTAGTTGCCATTAGGATGGGGTCAGAGGTGGGCAGTATAAAAAGAGAAGGAAGAAAAAAGCTCAGTCTTAAAAACCATGTCCAAATAAGATCTTAGGGTGTTTTCACTTATGTATAGAATTTACCAGGAGAAAGTATCTCAGAAGTCTTGAGTTTTTGAGACGATGGTATCATCAATAAAATCGTAGGCTTACTACCAACATGAGACTCTATAATCCTTGGAAGCCTTCAGGAAGCCTTCTCTTCATGGCCTGAAGCGCTGTCATGCAGCAGTGTCTGCTTTGAGCTCTTCATCCCTTGTCTCCTCTTTTTCCAAAGAGGAGCCTTCCTGTGCTTTCCCATTCCTGCTCTAGCAAGGCATACGGGGAATGCGTGAAGGGAATACATATTTCCTGGGCCCAGGTCTCGAGGAATCATCCATCATCTTCTACATCCAATGCAGAAGTCTGTACGTGCTTCTGAACTTTGGGCTTGGTGAGAATGAGCAGGGAACAGTATCTGCTAAAAGGAGAATGTGGACAGCCCAGAAGCCAAAGTACTTATGGTCCCAATATGTCTTCTCATTTCAGTGCACAGTAATAAAAAATTTCACTGGCTCAGAAGATAAATGACATTGTTTGCAGTCTGTCTGGCAGCCAGCTACGGCAATGTGGCAAAGCTCTGATCAATAGGATATTAGCGAATGTGATGGTACAGCTCCAGAAAAAATATCCTTAAAATAAGGAGGCGTGGCCTTCTCTTTCCTTTTTTATTCCTTCTGGAATGCAGATGTGATGATGGGAGCTGGCTTTACTTTGCAATATAAAGTGAACTTGGACCAAGTCACATATTATAGGAAAACAAATCAGAAATGCCCTGAATCCCTGACACTATGGATTGCTGCCATTCTGAGCCCAAGTTAACTATTTAACCTTTTTCTGGTTAAACCTGCTGCAATTTGGGAGTATTTTTATATAGAATTAAAATGCATTGCAATTACTACATAATGCTTTGGCATATTCTTCCACTGTTTGTTGTTGTTGTGTGTATAGAGATATGATGTTCTGACAAAAATACAGTAGAAGGAAATTCTTAAGAGTTGTAAAGGAATGATTTCAAACCTCCAGAGAGGCTCTGAATAAAAGATAAGGCAGAAGGATGGTGGTCAGATGACTTCGAAGTACTGGAAACGTCAGAGAGAGCCAATGACAAACTAGCACTGGTCATTTAACTCTCTGTTACTAAAACAGCAAGGCTAGAAGATCCTGATGCTCTTTGTTCCTTTCCTTTATCTGGCCAGCTGCCACAGGCTAGCAAGAATCAGGGCCCAGAACTGAAAAAAGGGGATGATGCACCAGGTTTATATTGTTCAGTAAATAGTCCTTGAACACACCTACCATGAGCAAGACTTGAAAGGCAATTAGGGGTATGGGAGAAAGCAGAGGACACATGTAAACAGTCTCTAACCTAATGGAGCTCAGATCTAGAAGATGGATAGCCTGTGTGGGAACAGACAGCAAACCTTTGCTTTCCCCTGTGGACAGCTTCTAGTCATCTAAAAATCCATGGCATTCTTGGAAAAGTTCCCAAATAAGCACTGATGATGCAGTTTTCTTTCTCACTTTCTGCATCTCAACTGGCTAACCAGTATAGCATCTCCTAACATCATAATATCTTTCTAGCCTACAAATAAGGTATAGGATACACAAAAACTTTTTAAACTGACCAGTGAGGAAAAAAATGGAAGTTCTTATTCCTGGCTGGGCTAGGAAATTTGAAATGTATTTGGTCATTTTCATGCCCTAATCAAAACTACCAGTATGGCTTTTCTTTTTTTTTTTTTTTTGGTTCAAGGCTAGTGCTCTATCACTTGAACCGCATCTCCAATTGTGGCCTTTTGGTGGTTAATTGGAGATAAAAATGTCACAGACTTTCCTATCCAGTCTGGCTTTGAACTACAATTTTCAAATCTCAGCCTTCTGAAAGCTAAGGATTACAAAATTGGGCCACCAGTGCCCAACCTCTCTTGATACATTGCAGGCAAATGAAGTAATGTGGCTGCCCAATTGTATGGTCCCAATTTATAGCTGGGTTCAAAAATGAGCTATTCAAGGCTAGAAATGAGAACATGAAGGTGAAGAAACCATTTTCTTGGAGGAGACTTGGAAAGAATGGGGATGAAAAGCCAGGGTGACTCAACACTTCCAGAAAATCATCCCAAATGGCTGTGTCTGAGCTTACAGTCCGAGGCATGAAGGGTTAACAGAAAACTTGAGCTGCTGCAATCAGGGACCATTGGTCCAGAGTGGGTAATGTCACCTAGAACATACCAAGGACTCTATTAGGTGTGGTTTTATCCATTTTATAGATGCTGTGAAGCCACCATCAAATTAGGAGGCTATTATCCAAATATCCTGGCGAGTATTTTTAACAAACTTTCTTAGCAAACTACCAATAGGAAGTGGTCACAAGATATTAATGTTTGCCTGAATTAAAGTCAACAATAAGGGGAGATCTCAGAAATAAATTATTGACTATAGTTAATAAATAAAATTAGACTCAAATGCTTTTGTTTTATTCAGAACAAAACAAGAAAAATAGTGAAATGGGTGCTATGGAGGACTTACTAAAAGCCAGGCCATCACCAATGTTGGATGTGTATGGGATCCCTTGAGACTCACAGCGGTCTACGAGGTAAGAGATGCTATTGGCCCCATTACTGGGCAGACACACACTGGACCAAGGCTAGGGATGATAAACGAAGTCTGAATATAAATACAGGCCTGCTGGCTTTAAGGGCTTACTCTTTTTGTCATTGAATGATAACTGCCTTTTCAAATTAATGGGTTTTTTTTCTTGTTGTAAATGAAAATGGCATTATACTTTTTTTTTAAAGAAGTTTGTCTTGGGCTGGGAATGTGGCTTAGTGGGAGAGTGTTTGCCTAGCATGCATGAAGCCATGGGTTCAATTCCTCAGTGCCACATAAATAGAAAAAGCTGGAAGTGGTGCTGTGGCTCAAGCGGTAGAGAGCTAGCCTTGAGCACAGAGAGGCTGAAGGACAGTGCCCAGACCCTGAGTTCATGCTCCAGACCCAGCCAAAAAAAAAAAGGAAGTATGTCTTAAGCAAATATTTGTATGATATAGGAAACATTGCCATATATTCTCATGAGGTAAAGCATCAAGTCTGCCCTTTTTGTTTGCTTTGTTTTGTTTGCCATAGTCATTGGAAATGCTGTTTTGTTTTTGTTTTTGTTTTCAGAGAGATATTTTGCTATTTGTTTCCAAAATTGTTTCTGTGTTGCAGAGAGGCAATGCATGGTAGGAAATATGTGGTTGGTGAAATACTCTGGGCACAGTTTGCACCAAAAACCATTACTAGTCTTGCCTGACATACCTCAGCGTTCAATTCTGGTTTTGTGTGAATGATTCAGAAAGAGGTTTTGAACATGACTCAGTTATGCATTAAAGTCTCCCCCCGCCCTTGGGATCTTATCCAAGAAGGGAGGCAGGATCTTGTCCAGGGAAAGTAAAGCTTTGTGACTGTGCTGCATCTTCAATAGATCATTACTCTCTATCACAGAGGCTCAGCAAGCTGCCTCTCACCCCTGCCTCTTTTTGCCTGGGGATGACAATGTACTTAGCTCTGCTCTATGCATCTTCATTTCTTTAAACCGGTTACAGTAATTCAGTACCCTTGTCAGATACCCACGTCTCCATCTCCCGTTGAGCCAAGGTAGCCATGGGATTTAATGAGATGAGATGTACAGGGAAGCCTGCTAGTGGAGATTTGGGATTTTATTTTCAGATAAATGGGCAGATATAGAGGAACAGCTTATTGGAGCCATGTCTTGTCTCCTTCCTACTTGCTTCTTATATGGACATGCTGTCAGCCTCCTGACCACCCTTCATCCAGGAACCGAGTCAGTATGCTAAAGATGGCTAGAGCCCTTCTGCAAGCACTGAGCAGTGCATTCAAGCTTGCCATTGTGCAGTTTCAAAATTCTTGTTAGAAAAAAAGGACACAAACATTGAACTAAGTTTTCTATTTCCCTTTGGGTAGTTGTATACAGGAATAGAATTCCACAAAGCAGTTTATGGGAATGGTGCATCTTGCTTGATGTCACCCCTTTAAACATTCTCATTCATCCCTCCCAGGCCAGCCCTGCCCTCATTTTTCTTAATTTTGTAATATATACATTGAATTTTGACTACATTCTTTCTCCTTCTTCCCTTCACTTAGCTTAAGGTTTCTATTTCCTGGTATTAAAAGATTCCCTAAGCTAGGTGTTGATGGCTCACATCTGTAATCCTAGCTAAACAGGTGGTTGAGATCTGAGGATGAACATTGAACATTGGAAGCCAGTCCAGGCAGGAGAGTCTGTGAAATTCTTATCTCTAATTAACCAACAAAAAGCTAGAAATGTCCTTAGCACCACATAAGCAGAAAAAAACGGAAGTGGCACTGTGGCTCAAGTGATAGAGTGCTAGTCTTGAGCTGAAGAGCTGAGGGACAATGCCCAGGCCCAGAGTTCAGGCCCCACAACTGGCAAAAAAAAAAAAGCTAGAAATGTGGACAAATGGTAGAGTGCTAGCCTTGAACAAAAAAGCTCTGGAACAGCAACCAGGTCCCAAGTTCAAGCCCCATGCACACTCACGCACACATGCGTGTGCACACACTCCACATAATTCCTAAGTCTTATATATTACACACACATTACATTTATAACCTAAGCCACCCCAGTGACACACATCAAGTCAGGCTTCCCATAGTCAATGCTGTCACGACTAAACATTTCATGCTCTCGCACTGATATATCTTCACATTCCTGGGTATGACAGGCCATTTCTAAATACACTCACACCTTCCACATGTGTTCAATATGAAATGTATTTTGAAAGAAAACTGACTTCTGGCATCAAATTCTTCCTCTATGCAGCACCTTTGAGCATCTAAAGGCTCCTGAATTAGGAAAAACTGACATGACAAGCTCCTCTCCCCCTCTAAGCATCGCTGGCTCTGAAAGCGGTCCCCATGGCTACAGCTCAGAGCCTCGGCGAGCATGCAGATCACACAGAGAGCAGCCTTGATGCTGGCCCTTGGCTGCATGTTCATTAAAGGAACCCAAACATGCTCAGAATGTAATTCCTGAAGGTTGCTCTTCACAGACCAAACTGGAAGCAAGACATAATGCTGGTGTTTTCTCAACAGTTGGTTTAATTAAAGCTGTCAAGGCACCTCAGCTGGGTGCTCCAGGCACAGAACGATAGCCCGGATGGGAACTGGATGGTTGACGTAGACCTGGATGATGAAAGGAGAAGGACACAGGCTGCTCTGTCGCTCACCCCAGGAGGGTTGTCTGCGATTCCCCAGCGCAGAAGGATTGGAAGAAACCTGAGGACGAAATGGTAGACACCATCATTCTCAGTGAACAGCTGAACAAACTGTATTTCTTCCTATTGCATAGTATGGGGTAGTAGCTTCCAAATAATCTTTTTTTCTTGTAAGTTTTTAAGTGAAAGAGCTCCTTTTGAGTAACAGCTGCTGCTGATTTTAATAAAAATTCTCATGCTATCCAGAAATGGTGGTGCACACTTGAAATCCAACACTCAGGACATGAGCAAGGAGAGTTTCAAGTTTGAGGCCAGCCTGCATTATGTAGCAAAACATCTCCACAAACATAATCTCATCCATATTCTGGGTCTCAATAGACAAGCAGAAACTCCCTTCTCTCCTCCCACTTAATGAGTTGAAAGGATTGATATTTAGAAAGAAACTAACACGCTGCTCATGATAAACAAGCACAAACAATAGGTCTGTATAAAATTCTTCCAAAAATGGGTGCTGGTCACTCATGCCTATAATTCTAGCTGCTCAGGAGGCTGAAATCTGAGGATCATGGTTCAAAAGCAGCCCAGTCAGGAAAGTCCATGAGACTTTTATCTCCAGTAAACTACTGAGAAAAAGCCGGAAGTGGCACAGTGGCTCAAGTGGTAGAGGATCAGCCTTGAGCGCAAAGTGGCTCAGGGACAACACCCAGGCTCCAAGTTCAAACCCCACAACTGTCAAAAACGTAATGTAAATAAAATAAAATTCTTCCTTAGCACCGTGCATTTTTCCCATGAATAATTGTCATCATCATTAATGAGGAAGGTGATGGTGACACTACATGCATCTTTAGTCAGATTGTACCTTAAAGAGAAGAACATAATAAGGAGTAACAATAACAAAATTCCTCTAAACAAGAAGGAGCAGTTAGGCCCTTTGAATTATGGCTGGCATTTTACATCTGTTTAGCCCAGAATAAAGAAGACTTAGAGGTTGACATAAGAGTGATAGATGTCTTCCATTCTTAAATATATATACTGTCTTGTTAGGAAGGCTCTGTCTTGTTCTGTCTGGGAGGACATAAGAGTGGTGAGTAGGAGGGCTTGATTTATAAAAATTTTCTACCTGCTGTAGGAATGTAGCTCTCCAGAATCCTTGCATAACTCAAAGGAGTTCTGACATTGCACCATGATGTAAATAGGAAAAGGTTTTTCCTCTACACTCTAGTTTCCAGGTTGAGAATTGAACTGATAAGAGACACGTTAGGTGGGGGGGGACATTTTCTTTTGACAAATGTTGACAAGCTTTATTTGGTATCGATGATTCCACATACGTACAGAGATCTTACTATACAAGAAATGAAGACCCAGAGGAATAGATAAGCCTAAGGGCTCATACACTACTTTAACAAAAGTGATAAATTCGGTCTATGACATGACAGAGGAAAAGGGGGTCTATTATGGAAATGTGACTAGGAAATATTTAGGGAAATTAATGGAACGGCTCTTTCAGATTGTATGGACTCATCTCAGCGTGGAGTCACCATTTCCAGGGAGAAGAATGCTCCTCTCCTCCTGGCAGGGATAGTGCCTTTTCCACAAGAAACGTATGTTCTGCATTTAGATAGAGCCCCTCCTGAGTCTGCTTTTTCTCCTGCAGTGCAAAACAATTGATATGACTCACGACTGTAAATTGGAATGGTCTGTTCTGATCCCTTCCATGCAAACCAGTTCCTATTCTAGCTCTCATGTAGATCTGATCAAGATAAATTTCACCAAGATCTTACAAAGCTATGAAAATGAACCTTGGTCACTACCTCCTTCCTCACTGTGATATGTAATAAAAGGGGTAAAAGCTGTCTTCAATTCTATGTGGTCTAGGGTTCTGTCTCAGTCCTTGCTACCCCCAAATTTATAACATTACCATGAGGCTCAGTATTATACTGTGAACAAGCTAAATGTTACTTCCATTTTTTCACTACTTACATTTTATAGATGAATTTGTCAATTATAATGAATATATGTCTAATATATTCATTATTATTCAAATATTGTCAAATATAATGAATTAGTCATTTTCCAGGCTAGTTTCAGGTAACCGAAAGGCCTTTCTAAGGATCTTCTACTATCTAGGTTCAACAAATGCTGCAAACACAGCTTGGAGCAAAATGTGTAGTTATATCTTTCTAAAGACAGCCTTAAGGAGTGGGTGTAGTGGAACACACCTGTAATTGGAAGCAGATGCAAGAAGATAGATTGAGGTGAGCTTGGGCTACATCTAGAGAGCTTTTCTCCAAAACAAATAAACAAAATAGAGACTGAAGAGTTCAAACCTAAGAAGTTTGGCCTTTTTCTGATCACTGTACTGGTTGATACCTGGCCATTAGTCACAGGTATAGCTGCAGAAAACAGGTATGATCTACTAAAAGCAATACCAACCCGTCCATCTACGTCACGCTACAGGTGTCATAATTCAAATCACCTGTACTCTAAGGTGAACTTATAAAACCTTTAGAAGATAAATGTGCTATCCAACACTGGCAAACTAGAGTTGTACCTATGAGCCTGTGTCACATGTGGGATAGACTGCTCACTGTTAGCGGCAGAAATCAGTTAGTCCAAGACCTGTTGATCTATGTCAAAATAGATCCTACTAAAGAAGTAGGAAACAAGTTTTGGGTTGCGATATTGAAAAGGATTAGCTTTCCCTTGGCAGTATCATCTGCTTCATGATTCCCCTCTTGAGCTTTTACTGTCTTTCTCATGGCAGCCTGTGCCACCATCCATCGACCTGATTCCTTTGCTCAACTTGCCCAGCAGTATAGCCATCTTTGACTGACATGTGACTCAGTAACTTGGCCTGAATAAAAATCACTTAGACTAGCACCATTTCCTAAGGGGAGGGCTTTGCTAGAAATAACAATGTTATTCTAAAGCAACTGGTTGGGGATAAAAAAAAAAACACCTAGGAAAGTCATTATGCAAATGTAAAGCTATTCCCAGCAATTCAAAACCATCTGTCTTGAAGATACAATATTATTTGAGGGAATGTGGAAGTTTTCTCCTTGTTTGAGATAGTATCCCTCTGTGTCATTTCTATCAGGCTTGTGTGAGTACTGAAATTACCTCCCAACACTCCCTCCCTCCCTAGAAGTCACTCTTTCTTCTGCTTCACTGCTCAGCAGCCCGGCTCTTTGAAAGCCAGCCCCTCCCACACCCCATTTGGCCTCTGGGGAATGGTAATGGGTTTACAATTACAGAAGGAGAGGCTGCTTTCCTACAAGGATGATGCATGATAGGCAGGTAGATCCTGGCCCAAGTCTCCTCAGGACACCAGGAGTCTGTGTTCTACTGCATTAGCAATATCTAAGCACAATCCTGGCTGCCTAAAATGAAAAGTAAATCAGAATACAAACATAACCTTATAACACAATATAAAGGTGTCTTTGAGGTAGGTGCCAGTGGCTCAGGTCTATAATCCTAGCTACTGAGAACGCTGAGATCTGAGGATTACAGTTAGAAACCAGCCCAACCGGGAAAGTTCACGAGGCTCTTATCTCCAATGAACCACCAAAAGCTGGAAGTGGAGCTATGGCTCAAGTGGTAGCGTCCTAGCCTTGAGCAAAAAAGCTTAGGGACCATGTCCAGGCTTTGAGTTCAAGTCCCAAGATGGATACACACACATAACAAAAAAAAGTGTCTTTAAATACTTAATAGAGAAAACAATACAGTTAGAGAGTAACATCTTCATTAACAGTTTTATTGAGGTATAATTTTCATAGTATAGAAATCACACATTTTTAATGTACAGTTCAATGATTTTTGGTAAGGGCATAGAATTATGCAACTACCACCACAATCTGATTATACTTTTTTTGTTTTGTCAGTTGTGGGGCTTGAACCCAGGGCCTGGGCTGTTCCTGAGCTCTTTTTGTTCAAGGCCAGCACTCTACCACTTTGAGCCACAGCATCACTTCCAGTTTTCTGGAGGTTAATTGAAGATAAGAATCTCACAGACTTTCTTGTCTAGGTTGGCTTTGAACTGTGGACTTCAGATCTCAGCCTCTTGAGTAGCTAAGATTATAGGCATGAGCCACCAGCTCCCAGCTTGATTACACTTTATTTTCATCATCCCCACATAAAAGCAATACAGGACCCATTTACAGTCCTAACACAGTCTCACTTATATGAGGTTGTATATACGGAATTGTATTTTCTGGACATTTCTTATGAATTGAATCATGTAGTATAAAATCATTATTTTCATTACCTCCAAATTCCAAATTGTACATTAATGTTCATGGCAAGCATTTGTTTTCACTTCTTTCACAAAGCATACCTTTCTTTCTTTTTTCTTTCTTACTTCTTCCTTCCTTCCTTCTTTCCTTCCTTTCTTCCTTTCTTCCTTTCTTCCTTCCTTCCTTCCTTTCTTTCTTTTTTTCTTCCTTTCTTTCTTTGTGGCAGTCATGGGTCTTGAACTCTGGGCCTGGGCACTGTTCCTGAGCTCTTCAGCTCAAGGCAAGTGCTCTACACTTGAGCCACAACACCACTTCCGTTTTTCTGGTGGTTAATTGGAGACAAGAGTATCACAGACATTCCTGCCAGGGCTGGCTTTGAACCACGATCCTCAGATCTCAGCCTCCTCAGCGAGGATTACAGGTGTGAGCCACTGGCACCCAGCAAGCATACCTTTCTTGAGGTTGATCTATGTTACATCATGTTCCTGTACTTCCCTCCTTGTTCTTGTCAGAGAATGTCAGTGTTTGGATATAGCACATTGGTTTGTCCGTTCATCAGCTGGGTGACAGGTGGGCTGTCTCCACATTTGTCTATGGTGAATAATGCTGCTATGAATATTAATGCATAATTTTGTATTTTAAAGTTAAAAAAATCCATCCTGTCACTTTTTTAGTAGACTAAAAGTTGTTATAAACACCCACATTCACCAGGCTCTCTAGTGGCTCACACCTGTAATCTTAGCTACTCAGGAAGCTGAAATATGAGGATGCTCGTTCAAAGCCAGCAGGAAAGTCTGTGAGGTTATTATTTCCAATTAACCACCAGAAAACAAGAAGTGGCTCTGTGACTCAAAGTGGTAGAGTGTTAGCATTGAGCAAAAAAGCTCAGGGACAGTGCCCAGGCCCTGAGTTCAAGCACGACAAGCAACAACAGCAAACACACACACACACACACACACACACACACACACACACAACCCATCCATATTCTTCCACTCAAGATCCTATTTGACTTTATTTCTTTCTGCATATCTTTTTTTTTTGCCCTCTGCCCTTGCCCCTCCTAGATGTAACAGCATCTTGTTCTCTCCCTATAAAGCTGCATAGTATCCACTGACATCCACATCTGATTTCAGACTGCAGTCCAATGATCAGAATGTCCTCGTCAACTTCCTTTCATTTGATCCTGAGATCTCTAAACATTACCTCTCCCCTGTCTTGGGAGGCATAGTATGAAGATCTAATTCTAGGGTATAAAGACACAACATAAGAACCTGGTTTGTAGTGGGTTTTAGGTTAAAAAAATCAGATTAAAGATAGTAATAGCTATTAGTTAGAACCAGTTAAACCAAATGGTTTTACAGGTAATTAAACAGCTTGGATATAAGCAGATCTGAGGGTTAGGGAAACAAAGTTAGTCATAGAAGGCTTGTTTTATTGTATATGTTTTAATTTTGTAATGTCAGGAATCCTACCCAGGACCTTAAGCATGCTAAGAAAGTATTCTGCCACTGAGCCCTAGAATATTCCATTTCATTGCATGCTTATTGTTTACTTATTTATTGTGATTAGTATTGAGACAGTCTTGTTACATTGCCTATGCTGGTTTCCAACTCTTACTTTCAAGTGATCTTATCTCAAACTCCCAAGGGTGGGGAGTGTGTGTACCATCACACCTGACTTTCAGTTTTAGAAAGCGAAGTTACTACTCATTTCAACTTGAAATACATTCTAAACTAAGCAGCACTTCTATGAAATAGTGTAGAAACTTTCCCTTTTATTCAGATCCCTTAATATATTACACACACACACTTTGGTTTTCTTCCAAAGAAAGGATTCCAGTGAAAACTTTCATTTATTCTAATGAAGTGTAGTCCAGAGTACCTCAATATGCAATTGTTAAACTTCATGACCCTTGACTCTTTAGAAACTGAATTCCAATAAGCTAAAGAGAAGACTGATTTTCCTCTCCTGTTATGGCATGTACACACACAGTATGAAAATTCCTCAAAACGAACACATCTTATGGATCTTTTTTCTTAAGGAAGGATTTCTGAAAGTTCTCTAAACAAAACAATCAAGGATAATTCTTCAGGGCTCCTCAACTATGTGTAAGAGGAAGGAGTTATACATGTGTATAGTGAGAACTCTGAAAAGTTGAGGACAAGCCTCAAGCTTGGTTTGACCCCAGAACATCTTCTCCCTAGTCATCCTATTTCTGTAGATCCCATTTCCAGCAGTCCCTCCCATTAAAAAAAGGTATGGGGTCCCCAAAGCCCTTATTCCTTTAATTACCTCTTTCAAGGAATAAGGTTGATTATTAAGAGAGTTATGTTTCTGGGGTAGAGACTTTTATAATACTAAGGCAGGGAGCAAAGTCAAATTTTCCCATCTAGTTTGCATTCCCCCTACCTACCTTTTGTTGCCAGAGAAATCAGATTTACCCCTCCACCCACAATCCCATGATGGTTCAGGAGGGGAATTTGGCCTCTTGTTACAACCTGATGGATGATCTCATCTGCATCCTGAACATCAGTTACTTATGCCAAATATAGCATCTGTGCAAGGGTGTGGCCATCCAAAAGGTCTCCTGTTATCAACAAGATGACTCATCTGTTGGCCTGAACCTCCCCACAGGATCCCACTTCTGCATGGTGAGTTGTTTAAAACCTACTTCCGGATGCCACAGACATGTCCGGATGTTTTTGCCTCAGACCAAATTGATACCACCATATTTGAGTCCAAACTCAGGGTGCACCACCCCTATTTTGGCAGTTGTGTATCATTGGTGACATCATGGAGTAACTTAAAGGAATATGGAATTTATTATCCTTTGTGAGGTGAGAGTCACAAAGTTTCCTTCTAAACATCTATCAAATTTGTTACATTATAATATAGTCCAAGTCTCAACCAGTTTTCCCTTCATTACATCACTTTAGAATAATACTGTTATTCTAGAGCAATCCGTTTGGGCAACACAAAATCCAACAGAAAGGAAAAGGATGCTATTAGGAAAAGTATGTCCAATTATCATTTCCCTGCCATGAGAAATTGAAGTCAAGTAGTAAGAGGGGAGAGGATGGAACATTTTAATATGTTTTTCTTGGCCAACTTATTCAACCTTCTAAAAAGGATTATTTGACTTCTTTACGATTATTAATATTATTCAGATTTGAGTCCTGAAATGTATGCAAAATGTAACTGTTGAAGTTGAGGGCAGCTTACCAAAAGGTTAGTGAAATCAAGTCTGTTGTGAACTGTGTGCATCTCCCTGAAATCTTCCAGCATATGTTGGAACTCTAATCCCAAGGTAATGAGGTCATGAGGGTAAATCCTTCTCTGAGATCGGTGCCCTATAAGAAGAGACACCAGACCATTTGCTTCCAATTTCTGATCTCAATCCAAAGACACAATGGACACGTGACCAGCCAAACACCACAAGGCAGAGTATGGCCAAACACCAGATCTCCTGGTACTCTCATACTGGACCCACAGCTTCCAGAACTAGGAGGAATACATTTCTGTTGTCCCAGCCACCCAGCCTATTACTTTCTGTTGTGGAACTCTGAACTGAGACAGAATCTGGGGAGCTAGAGAGTTTTGTATCAGTGCTGTTATTTGAGGAAATGAATGGTCTCAAGCAACCTTCCTTTGGGGTAGTTGAGGAAAAGACTGGAACTCGGTAAGCATGGCAGAGAGCAGGGGAGATGTGAGGCTAAGGTCTACGGGTTTAAACACATGTTTCTACAAACTCCACCTAGCTCAGGTGGCAAGAGAGAGACAAATGTGAGTGATTAATAGGCCGACTCCCATTTCTTTAGGGAACTTGTGTTTTGCCTCAGTTTTATTGATTGTGCACTTCTGGTTCTTTTAGGACGTTTTCACAATTTATCAAAGGCTGTTGACCATTTCTTTACCAATAAACTGTAACTTCAACAACCAAAAACTATTAATGGAGTAATTTCTTTCCAAACTTTCTGTTTTATTCTTGTCTGCTTTTCATTGCCTAATGGATAGATTCACTTTGGGAGGACACAGCTTGTCATGTTTTTATTTGATTTCTGGAGTTCTGGGGTGGTTTTACTTCGGGTCTAGGGAATTTTACTATTCTCAGACTTAATCATGCTACAGAAAAGGAGCGCTGTGGATTCATTTTTGTAAAGCATGTGCAAGACTTTCAGACTATGGTCTAAGAAGAGCTGAAATTGTGAAGAATGTAACTTATCTATTATCTAAGCCCATTGACCCAATGTCTATTTGAAAATTACCACCTGATGAACTGTCCCTAAACTAAAAGTGAGCTTTAATGATAGCTAGTTGGTGGGAGAGCATTGTGCACCGAGCATTCACTTCTGGGGAAGCTAGTGGAAAGATCGCTCCTCTGTTTCTCTGTGGTCACCTACCACATACCACAATGGAGATGACTGACTGGAAACTCTGCCCCCTCCCTGGGCATCTGCAGGAGCCTCGGAGCCTCTCCTTTCCCTTGCTCTTCTGGTCTTTCCCTAGGCTAGTTCAGTCTGGAGCTCTAGCCTTCTAAGCAAAGGCAAAGACCTTATTTTTCCTGAAAGGACTTGGGAGAAGGAATGGAGTCATCCTAATGTTTTCAAAAGAAGCACTTGGTTTGTTGCTTTCTCAAGAGATCTGATCATAGAAACCATGTTTTTGTTTTTATTTGGGGACAGAATCTCACTATGTAGCTCAAATTGGCCTCAAACTGGTCTTGATTCTCCTGCCTCCACTACCTGAGTATTGGAATTATAGGCATGTACTACTATGCCTGGCCTGAAATCTGGCTCATATTAAAGCACGAATGGTTAATGAGAGCTATTAAAAGAACTTTAGCATGCAAGACACTGGCCTCCCTCCCCACTGCCATGCAGTTTTCTGGGAAGGGGGAATGCACCACTCTCTGTAGGTGGGAAGATGAACTCTACCCAATTTCAGTTTGCTTCTGGCTGTAGAGCTCTGCAATCTCTTTCTGGATATGACTTCTATTTTTAGAGCAGTCAAAAAATTTGATTTCAGAGGCAGATAGGAAAAGCTAGTATGGGTGAACATCTGGGTCAGAAATTCTCAATATGAGATCTCTGAGTGCTTCAGAGGTCTCTAAACCTCCTAAAATTGCATATTTGGGAAAAATATGGACACTTCCCATCCTAGTCCAAGGGACTAAAAAAAGTCCAAAGAAAACCAGTGATAAATCCCTGCCACAGGGGCAGAGGTGTGCAGGGAGGTTGATTAACTCTGATGCTCACTCTATTTCCTCAGGCTTTGCAGTGCAGAAAGGAAGGAGACTGGATAATGGTGGAGGAGGGCAGTTCAGAGCTCTCTGCACTGGGGGAGGAAGTGCAGGGTACCTGTGTCCACCCTTATCCATCCATTCAGTCATTCAACAGCTATTTATTAAGCACCTACTATGTGGCAGAGATCTAATCTAGGCTCTGCAGACATAGCTGAACAAATCAGGTTAAAACAAAGTCTGCCTTTGGGAAATATGCCTTGGTAAGGAGGGGGAACATCTTAAATAATGAGTGCAGCGTGAGTATTTTATACAGCGGGAGCTGGCAATGGAGGTTCTACAGCGTGGGGGTGAGAAGCAGGATAGGAGGTAGGGCAGTTTGCATCATGACATAGGGCAAGTCTCCAGGAGAAGGTGTTATTTGGTTTATAAGGTGTCGTGTATCTGGGGGAGGGTATCCCAGAGGTGCCTAAGGTGGACTGTTTGAGGAGCAGCAAAGGGGAGAGGAGCCAGTGAATCAAGTGAAAAGGTAAATGGAAGTAGTGACTCATTGTACGGGAGGTAAACAGGGAGCATGGGTCAGTTATGACACTTTGGTTTTCAGGCTGCATGATACCAGTTGTAGGTATTTATTAGTTTCTGTTTGTTTATTTTTGTTTTTTAAACAGGGTCTTATGTAGCCCAGGCTGGCCTTAAACTCCTGATCCTCCTGCCTCAGCCTCCCAAACCCTGGTGTGTGTATCACCACACCGAGCTACCATAGGTTTTGAGGAAAGGAGGCGTACGATTGGCTTTATTCTTTGACAGGATTAACATGGCTGCAGCATTGAGAGAAGAGCAGAACTGCGAGACCAGTAAGAAGTGATGTAGATGACAGACAGTGGTGGGCAGGACCAGGTGGCCTTCGTGGATGTGGGGGAGAAATGGCAGGTTCCTGGATGCCAGCAGGATTCGGCTGTGGTTTGAGTGTGTGGTGGGCATCAGCCCTCCAGCTTTCCTTCTTCCACAGTTCTCCCTTTGTAGACATTTCTGCCCTCTCTGTTCCAAGAGGGCCGCAGCCCAGAGTTCTACTAGCTAGGGCCTGTTGCTATCAGATACTTGAATGCGGCTGAGATGTACTTTAAAGGCAAAATCTACACTCGATTCCAAATATGTAGTACAAATAATGAATATGACTTAAAAAAAATTTCATTAGCCTAGCACCGTTGGTGGCTCACGCCGGTAATCCTACCTACTCAGGAGGCTGAGATCTGAGGATCATAGTTCAAAGCCAGCGAAGGCAGGAAAGGCTATGAAACTCTTATCTTCAGTAAACCACCAGAAAACTGGAGGTGGTGCTGTGGCTCAAGTGGTAAAGTGCTAGCCTTGAGCTGAAGAGCTGAGGGACAGCACCCAGACTCAGAGTTTAAGCCCACCCCGCCCTCTGCAAAAAACATATGATTACATAGGAAAAGGATCATATTTGGGGTTGAAAAAGTAAATCATTTAAATTAATTTTAAATTTTAACTTTTTAAATATAGTCAACAAAATATTTCAATTATACACGTAAGTCACATTATATTTCATATTTTATTTAGATAGCACTTAGTCTAGAAGAGATGGGAGAGACCAATGGGTTTTGACCTGAGTTAGGAGTCCTCATCTAGACTCATTCTTTCTACCATGGAGAATTTGACTCAAAACTCCTGTGTAAGAAATGTGTCATATATTGTTTTTCTTTAGGGGTTCACATGGTGCTTCCTCTGAAATAAAAACATTTCTAATGTGCAGAAACTCAGAGATTGGTCCATCTCAGAAAGAGAGAGAGAGATAGAGAGAAAGAGAGATAGACAGAGACAGAGTCAGAGACAGAGACACAGAGAGAGAGATCAATAATAACCATAACAACAGAAAAACCTCAGGCTATTTTCTTATTTTCTTGGCCTGGAAGGAAATTTCCATCCTGAGTCACAGGCAGGCAGCTCTGAGAAGCTCACACCTCCCAAGCTCAGACTTTCCAGACTTCTCCTAGATGGACTGTTGCTAGCTGCTAGCTGTGGGAAAGTAGAGGGGGATGGTAACAATCTATCTGCCACTCACACAGTACATCCCTTTCAAAGTTCTTGTCTCCTTCAATGCTGCTGCCCCTCCCCCAGGGCTGCCCAATTGCTTTTCCATTCTTTGTCTCTGAAGCTCACGTTTGGGGGCCTGCTCCACCTCTAGAGCCATGGCCCACAGCCAATACAAAACACACACACACACACACACACACACACACACACGTCAAGATGTGTGTTGCCCTTGGTCCATGCTCAAACAGTTCCCTGTGTCCCTGCATTTCCTGTTCTGCTTTCTTAGACTGTGTCATTTACTTGTGCTATACAAAAGGAGGTATTGGAAATGGAAGAGATGAAGAAGAGAGAAAGAAGGCTTCCAGTTGCTGAATGGACTCTAAGTCATTCACAAGGTAAGAGTTCCTAGGAGGGACTTGGTCACACTGCAGCCTTTCTACCAATTACCCACAGGCCAGCACACAGGCATTTCATATTTTGTGAGACTATCTTGTTTTTAAGGCTTCTGACAGGTGTCCTGAAGGTCCTTCTGCAGTGGCAATCTGTCCCTTTCTTCTGTTATGCAAATGTGTTCACCCTATTTTTTTTTGTTGTCAGGGAGAGGATCAGAGATGAAAGAGGTCCCTCTCAACCAAGCTCTTCTGTTGCTGGTGTATTAAATATACTGTGAAGCCTCTCAAAGGGAAAGATAGACAGGGCTTGCCCTGATGACAAATGCCTTGCTTTCTTGTGCACTATTTGGTGTTTGCATTGTCTTCCCTGCAGAGCCTGCCCTGCCTCTGGGGCTGAGGCTTAGCTATGTCCATTTGTATTCCTGATCTCTCTAGCCTTTTCATTTTTTTAGATCAAATTATCTGAGGAAGCTAGACTGGGCAAGGGGGATGCATGGATGGGCACAGGCATCAGTATGAAGTGTTTTGCTCCTATGGTATCTGTACTCGCTTCTTCCAAAGGTGCCAGGGACTAGGCTTGTGGCTTGGTGGTATAGCACAGGCTTAACAAGAAGGAAGCTCTGGGCTGGATTACTCTCAGCACTAAATAGATATTCCAAATTAAAATGTATGCAATTAGCATTTTCTTAGACCCAAGTCTTCCTACTCATCCTTCTTCTTCCTCCTTTCTTCTCCTCCACCTCCTCCTCTTCTTTTTCTTCTTCTTCATGTCTTGTAGAAGAGGCATTAGGTTAGAAGGAGAGGAAGATGTGCTGCTGATCACCAGAGCATGGAGTTAATTATGTCTCTGGTACAAACCTGTCAATATTCTCACATTAAAACAGCACCACCTTCTGCTGCTAGATTGATGTTAACCCCTTGACAGCCACATGCAAAACAAACCGAGCTAGAAGGACAGGAGCATGGGGGGCTTAATGAGAAGATGTTGAGAAGGCAAGACACTTCAGTGCCCTCCTGTGTCTTGGGGTGGGGGGAAGCATATTGCTGAATTTTCATCGCAGAATCTCAGCTTCTCATCCATTCCCCACCCATCCTCCACTCCTGCAACATCATGATTCTGAGTGGCCACACCCAGGCTGGGAAGGGCTCTGCTGGTGAAAAATCCCTGATGACAGGGCAGCTGCCCACTGTTTGAGACAAGTCTCTGTAGGCTTTGAGATACAGAGGGGGCAGTGGTCACTCACCTCTGTGATGACCAAACATCAGACCAGAGCAGGAGAGATGTCTTTTCTACCTCAGGATTCCTTGACCCTAATCTCCAAACATATATGTACACAGTGTGTGGCACCAGAGTGTCTGACCTACAGCCAACATCAACACCATTTCTGCCTTGCAATTCCCAGCATGGCCTGTGTAGACTGGCAACTTCAGTATCCTCCCATGAGCTTATTAGAAAGGAAGAACCCGGATCTTTACCCCAGCTCCGTTGGCACAGAATCTGCATTCATTTTTTTGTATGTGCTAATCTTAGGGCTTGAACTCCGGGCCTGGACACAGTCTCTGAGTTTTGTTGTTATTGTTATTGTTTGTTCAAAGCTAGTTTTCTACCACTTGAGCCACTACTCCACTTCCAGCTTTTTGGTGATCAGTTGGAAATAAATCTCATGAACTTTACTTCTCTGACTGGCTTTGAACCACAATCCTCAGATCTCAGCTAGGATTACAGGGGGGAGTCATCAGTACCTGGCCAGAATCTGCACCTTTAATAAGATTCACTTAGCAACTGACACATGTGCATGTTTGTGTACACATCCCCATGTGTTCTGGTGGCCTATGAAGACTGGCTGACTGGCACACTCTGGGCGTGTGCCCAACTTGAGGTGGACAGTTATTGTTGGAGCCCGGTGATTCTTTCCACACAATTGGACCTTCTCAGTGGTAGAGGTGCTTGCAAGAACTCGGAAGACATCCTCTAGCCCCGGCTTGAGGAGATGACCTTGGGGAATGACCTGAGATAAATCCCAGGTCTGGGAAGATGCACCTCCAGCAAGTCTCCATCTCCCCTCTTTCAGACCCTGGAGTCCACTTACTGGGGAGAAGTCCAGCTCCATGATTAAGAAAACTGTTGATTTTGTTATGTTTAGAATAACTTCCTGGGTGTATCGCCATTGTTTTTGGTTTCTACTTATTCAATAATTTGTTTAAAAGACAATTAGCAATAGTCAGAGCCTTGTAGGTGTCAATGTCAGGAAGATGACAGGTCTACCTGTTACAGTACAGGTTACACATTGAGGAGCCCTGGAGGAAGAAAAGGTGGTGTCAGTGAAGTAAAAAGTAAAGGATGGGTTCAGGAACTGAAGGAATGGAAGCACGGAGGCCTGAGAGGTGGCCACAGCTGGCCATCACCTCACAGAGCTGGCATCTCCATTCCCCACCCAGGTGTCCAATAAGTCACGGATAGACTCATCATCTGGCATAGAAGGCAGGTAACTTAGCTATGGAGAACAACCATTTACCTTTCATTGCCTCATTTCCCAGCTGTGAAACCTAGACCATAATAGTGTTAACTCTTAGGCCTCTTGAGAGGATTAATGTGACTACATGTGCAGTGGACACATCTTAACATCTGTCCTGCTCCTGCTGTTTGAGATCCTTAACCCTTGATAGTAACCCTATCTCCTACATGAGGGCTTGCCAATAGACAGGTGGGGCCCGTTAAGGTCTCTGTATTGCCCTGAATGTGGAAGCAGGCAGAGCCCAGGCAGTGGCATTCCTTCCTATCACTTCAAAGAATCAGATGGAAAGACAGGAGGAACCTTGGGACTTGGCTGATACTGTTGATCCTACGTGTGAATCAGTCCTGAAGCTGCCTGGTTTATGGACTCCAGATATCCAATTCATTATACAATTGAATACATTTCTTTATTCTTGAACTCTGAGTTGGAACAAGGGTTTCCGTGGGTAGCTAAAACTATCTACATGGGTACAACACTCTTTGTAAAGCACTGCATAGTGCCTGGCACATATCAAGCTCTTGAAACTGTTAGCTATTGTGATTATACACAGACTACAGCATGGACACATACACACTCACATGCCGTGCACACATACACAGACATGACTACAAGCAGCATCAATCTTATTCAGCTGTAACCAGGCATGAGGAAAGATTTTTTTCTCTTTTCCATTTTCAATTCAGTTCGATAGGAAAAAAAAATGGAAATGATTAAGAAAATCAGCTGCTTTAGAGGATCTAGTGACCTTTCCTCAACAAATTTCCATGTCAGTCATGTCCACTCAGGGCAGCTCCAGGCCCTCCCATCTCCATTCTATTTATACAATAGGAAGTGTAATAACATGCCAGGCTGCAGACAAAGGTCTGGGCCTAGTGGCATCTCTTTTGTTTGTTTGTTTCTCTTTGTTTTGAGAAGCTTTAAAAAATAGGAAAAGCATAAAGAGCAATATAATAACCTCTCAGGGTCCCATGTTGCTATGCTTATTGCATTCTGTTAAAATAAAAACTACGGAAAGAAAAATTAAAGACTTTTTAACTCCTTCTTTCTCGCCAGAGACTTCTTTCAACTTGGATTTGATTCATATTTTATTGCCGCTTTTTATTCATGAATCCATGAACACAACATATTATTGTATCTTTGCTTTTCAATGCACATTCATGGTAAGTTAGCCTAAAGCTTGATCTTTATATTGAATATTGTGATTTATTCATGCTAATTCATACAGACCTAGTTCATTTTTTTATTCAGTGTAGGATTTCATGGATGCATATAAGAGATTTTATTTATTCATTGCCTTGCTAATGGACACATGGTTACCTTCATTTTCTTTAACCAAAAGAATGACAGCAAAGAACGACCTTGTAGGCACCCATATCTTTAGATCTCTTTCACACTGAAATCTTTGACTTGAGCCTAATGCATAAAACATTTAGCACATCAACACATAATCATTAAGCCTACTTGGTATTAGAGTCTAAAATTGGAGCAGAGAATCTTAATTAACACCCCCAGCCTTGCAAGTGACATCGTGTATAGCATAAAAAAATCATCAGATCAGTTAGGAGTCAATAAATTTACCCAAGAAGACCAAGCTAATAATGCAAGGTGGAAGATAATGAGTATATAATTGCAATTTAGAAGATAGGAGCTTGCAGTCAGGTGAACAGGAAGCAGAATTGTGTCTGTTCATGAAGGATGTGTTATGTTTCAGTGGGTTGAACTGGGGAAGATGGTCAAGGCAGAGTTCATGACATGAACACAGGGAAGCACCATGGAGCCTGGGCTTTGATGGTGGGAGACCCCAGAGCTCCAAGGGGTTCCGCCTTTGTTCCAGCAGGAGTTACAAATCAGACTAGTCAGATTCTAGGACAATGCCAAGTGCTTGCTTCATCAGTAGGCCAGGAACATTGAAAGTGTGAAGAGTCGAGGCCCCTGGACATGACACTCTATTCCCCTTCACTCCAGTGACTGGAGAGCAGACAAGCTTGCTTGTGTTTATTTCTCTTTGTTCACAAGAATTTGGGCTCTCTGCTTTCTTCTTATTAGATTAAAGGTAGTGCTAAGCTTTAGATTTGAGTTTGGAGGAGGAAAAGCCCACTTTGACCTGGGTCTTAACCCCAATTTCTGCCTGATTTTCTGTGTCGCAGGTAAGTAAATAGTCCTGGAAGGATAGGATTGGTGCTGAATTATGAAGAACATTGATGCCAAACTATGGACTGAAGGTTTTTGAGCAAAGGGGTAACAGAGACAAAGGTTATTCTAGGAAGACTATTCTAATTAGAAGTGAGCAAGTTAAGAAGCACATGGAAGTAATCCAGTGTAAAATTAATTAAAATCCCATTTCTGAAAGTGGCAATGAAATTTAAAAAAAAAAGAGAGAGAGAGACTAGCTCTGGGTTTTTTGTTTTTTTTTTGGGTCCGGTCATGGGGCCTGAACTCTGAGCCTGGGCGCTGTCCCTCAGCTCTTCAGCTCAAGGCTAGTGCTCTACCACTTGAGCCACAGTGCCACTTCCATTTTTTTCTTTTTTGCTTATGTAGTGCTGAGGAATCGAACCCACGGCCTCATGCATGCAAGGCAAGCACTCTACCACTGAGACACCTTCCCAGCCCAGCTCTGGGGATTTTTAAGACTCATTAAATAACAGATATGAGAGGATAGAAAGAAATATGATTTCAGCTAGATGCTGGTGGCTCACACCTACTACTAGCTACTCAGAAAGCAGAAATCTAAGGATTGTGGTTTGAAGCCAGCTTGAGCAGGAAAGTTCGAGAGACTCATCTTCAATTAACTACCAGAAAACCAGAAGTGGCACTGTGGCTCAAAGTAGTATAGCGCTTATTGAACAAAAAAGCTCAGGGACAGTGCCCAGGCCTTGAGTTCAAGCCTTTTGACCAACATAAGTAAACAAACAAATAAATAAATAGAATTTAAAAAAGAAATATTGTTTCAATTTTTTTTTTAGTGGTAGGGGTTTGAACTCAAATTCTTCTCATTGGAGCCACCTAGCCCTGGGTTGATTTAATTATTTTCACAAATTGTCTCATGCCCACTCTGGAGTTCAGAACATGATCATCCTCCCTACACCTTCTGCCCAGCTAGAATCCCAAGTATGAACCACCGTGTCCCACTTACTGTTGAGATAGAAGGTCCCACTACTGTTTCTCCAGGCTGGCCTCAAACGATGACTCTTCCAATCTCTGCCTCCAGGGATTACAGGCACAATCCATTATTCCTAGCCTTATGATTTCAATGGATTTAGTTTAGATATCAGATAATTTTAAAGGGTTTAATTTAATCAGGAAGGAGATTTGGGACTCATTGCTGTTGAATTTGAGCCATTTACGTTTCACTTAGTCTCCATTAGGCTGAGATCAATGTAAGTCTGGAATCGGAAGGAAATGGGGAGACATAGGGTAATAATAAGTGTAAAAATGTGAAAAATGTAGAGACTAGACCACATCATGAAGAGCTTCTTACAGCATTCAAATTGGGCTTTTTAGGATGAACAGAGTTAGCTGGAAGTAGATGGGGAAGGATTGTAAGAGCAAGCAACTACTCCTGCAGTTTGGCTTCCCAAATACCTGGGATTACAAGCATGAACTACCATGCCTGACTTATTTATTGAGGTAAAGCCATGCTAACTTTTTACCACAAACTGTGATCCTCCAGCTGTCTGCCTCACAAGTAGCTAGGATGACAAGAGTGAGCCTTTATACCCAGCCTTCTGTTTTCTTAATAGTATCTTTTGAAAAGTAAAAGGCAGAATTTTAACTTTAAAATACAATTTATTATGATTTCTTCTATGGTAACTGTTTTTGGGCTTAACCTGAGAAATTATTGTTTAACAATAATTTCTTCTAGAAGTTTTATAAATATGTTCTATCACAAATAAATTTTTACCTGATAGGCAATTGAGCCTGAAACTTATTTTCCCTCAGATAGATATTGTGTTATTTCTGCACAATTTGTTTGGAATTTTCTACTGAATTGTCTTGGTACTTTCATCAAAAATTAACTTATTAAAGCTGGAAACTGTGGTCAAGTGGCATAGCACTTGTAGTGAACACACATTTGAGTTCAAACACCATTATTGTGAAAAAATCAGTTTATTACATATATGGGAGATCATAGACTCTACTATATCCATTGATCTACGTATTCATTTTCATATGAGTACAATGTGAGTTGATGGCTATGATTTTGTAGTAACTTGCAAAATTAGGCAATGTTCTGGATTTGTTCTTATTTCCCCCTCCCCAAACTTTTCACTGGTTTAGACTATTCTATATCCTGTGCATGTCTAACCAAATTTTAGAATTTTGGTAATTTCTGCAAAAGCCCTGTTGGATAGAAATTGAATTTTATCTGTAAATCAACTTGGAAAAAATTAATAACCTAAAAATAAGACTGAGTTTCCCAATCCATGAGCTTGGTATAGCTATCCATTACTCAGGGCTTTCATTTTTTTTCTTTTAACATTGTTTCATAAATTTTGTCACAGATATCTTGAGCATCTTACATTAGTTTTTTTCTTAGTCATTCATTATTTCTTAATGCTACTGTAAAATAACACGTAAGTTTATTTCATGGTAGAATTATTTGTTGCTAGTATAGACAAGCAATTTCTGTCTAATGACCTTGGGTAGAGTGTTCAATTAGTTATTAATTATAATAGTTTTTATATTGATTATTTTAAATTATTTATGAGTACAATTATGTATTCTGTAAATAATGCTGGTTTTATTTTATTCCTTTCAATCTGTATGCTTTCTTAAGATTGCTAAGCTTTTGGGGCTGGGAAGGTGGCTCAGTGGTAGAGTGCTTGCCTTGCATGCATGAGGCCCTGGGTTCAATTCCTCAGTGCCACATAAGCAGAAAAAGACAGAAGTGGCGCTGTGGCTCAAGTGGTAGATTGCTAGCCTTGAGCTGAAGAGCTGAGGGGCAGCACCCAGGCCCAGAGTTCAGGCTCCATAACCAGCAAAAAAGGAAAAAAAAAAAAGAAAAAAAAGATTACTAAGCTTATCAGATTGGCACAAATCTCCAGTACAATATTTACAGTAGTGAGCACTTTGCTTTTGTTGTTGAACTCAGAGGAAACCAATCTTACCAGTAAGCAACTTTTTTGGTATGGATGTTTCATTTTATTCCTAGTTTTCTGAGAATTTTTTTGACATATGAATGGATGTTACATTTTGTACATTTTTCCTATAGCTATTAAGATAATTTTACTGTATTATACTAATATTGTATGATACTATTAATAAGGCTACTCACGTTGATTTTTGAATGTTAAATCAAACTTGCATTCCTTAGGTATAGCTGTTACATACTATCTTTTTTTAACCTATTGATAAGCTTAAATTACCAGTTTTGTTTAAATTTTTCTTCCATCTAGGTTCATAAGTAAGATTGTTTTGTAATTTTCCTTTCTTGAAATGCCATTCTCAGATGCTTATTAGTTTCATTTAACAAATTGGGAAATACCCATCATTTCTTTATCCTTCTCCTGGAAGCATCCGTGTAAAATTAGTAATATTTTCTCTGCAAATATCTTAATGAATTCAGCAGTTATCTCATTTAAGGTTGGTTTTGTTATGTTGTTACTGTTTTAAGCCAGAGTCCCACTGTATAGCTAAGGCTGGCATCTTCTCGTTTCAGTCTCACAAGTGGTTGGACTACAGGCATGTGTTACCCTGTTGCAAGAATATTTTAAATTAAAAATACAAATTACCTCAGAGATATAGACAGTTCAGTTTGTTTTCACTTTGTTTAGGAAGTTATGTTTTTCAAGAACCTGGTTCATTTCCATTACATTGTCACATTTATTGGCATGAAAATATACACTTAAAACCAAGCATTTTAGTACTGAAAATAGACTAAACATTTAAATAAAGAGAGAGATTTTCAATATTCATTTTATAAAATCCAATTAAATGGAATTGTGTGTGTCCCCATTCTGGGCCTTGAACTCAAGGCCTGGACTCTGTCCCTGAGCTTCTTTTGCTCAAGGCTAGCACTCTACCACTTCAGCCACACCACCACTTCCAGCTTTTGGGGGGAGAGGAGGGTTGGTAGTTTATTGAATATAAGAGTCTCATGGATTTTCGTGCTCTGGCTGGCTTCAGTCCATGATCCTCAAATCTCAGCCTCCTAAGTAGTTAGGATTACAGGTGCGCATCTCCAGTACCCAGTAAAATGGATTATTTATTTATTGTTAAAGAAAAGCCTGGATACCAGTTGCTCAACAGCTGTAGCCATTCAGAAGGTTGAGATCCAAAGGATTACAGTCTAAAGCCAGCCCAGGTAAAAATAAAGTCCAAAAAACTCAGTGGAGGCTCTGAGTTCAAGTCTCAAAATTGGCAAATAAAATACAATATGTCGTAGGAATTTAGTAATAACTTCAAAAATTGTACAGATTAACAGATTAAAAGAAGTATGCAAATATATAATCATAACTGAATATCTTAATATCTAACTGATAGAAGAAGCAGGAAAAGAATGATTGGGAATATGATTAGGAAGCTTACTCTAATTAAACACTACACCCAAACTACTTTAGAAGATGTCAAACACAAATGGAATATTTATCAAATACCATGTATCATACTAGAGAGCAAAGAGACATCACTATAGATCTTACAGACATTAAAAGCAAATAAGAGTATATTCTAAACAAATTTTTCTTAAGAAATTTGGCAAAATAACAAACTGATGTGTGTACTGACCCGTGTGTGTGGCTATGTGGGTATGTGGGTATATGCCCACATGCACAAATTGCTGCTGCTGCTGCTAAGGATCAAATCTAGGGCCTTGCACATGCTAGGTGAGTGCTCTACTCCTAAGGGTATACCTCCAGACCCTAGAGGATTACTCTTTAAATATGGAGCAACACAAACAGCTCTTGACTTCAGAAAAGATACTGTACTTGCACTTTGGAGAACAAATTATATGGCGTAAGATCAGTCAATCAGGGTTCTCGGATCCCACTGCAGTATTTTTGGCAAATATAATAGTGGCCTAGACAAGGAAGTAGCAGTGGGGAGGGGGTAGAAGAATGGAGTCTATGAAAGATTAAGAAAGAAAGGAAAGCTGAGGCACAATCATTACATTCAATGCAAAAACTTATTCAAAGTATCTACTGAGTACCTGCTATATGCAGTGCACTGATTATACCAGTCAGCAAGATAGCTATGGCTCCCACCTTAGCAATAATGCTTGTCTGTAAATGATGTCAGAGCCAAGAGTTGTATCTTAGAGTTTTCTTTCTTTACATTAAAATTTTTTGTTGGTCATGGGGCTTGAACTCAGCGCCTGGGCTCTCCCTGAACTTTTGTGCTCAAGGTTAGTCTAGTGCTCTATCATTTTAAGCCTCAGCACCACTTTGGATTTTCTGATGGTTAATTGGAGATAAGAGTCTCATGGACTTTCTTGCCCAGGCTGGCTTTGACCTGTGATCCTCAGATCTCAGCTTCCTGAGTATCTAGGATCACAGGCATGGCTCTAAGAAGTTTTAAATATACCATTGGTACTGTCAGATTCTGCAGCTCTAACTTCTCTTTGGTTATATGATACCCTCATATCTGGGTGGTGGTGTTTTTTTTTTTTTGAGTCATTGTAGATAGCTAGATCTTCCAGACAGCTCTTGCTGACTTAAATTTTTGTAAGTTTAAGCTGCACCATCATACATTTCCTTGGATTGGCTCAAACTTATAAACAACAGAAGAAAGCAATTCCAAAAATCAATATGCTTTCTCTTTAAAATGGAGCTGGCTTCGATGTCATTTTGGCACCTGCAAAGGATTGAGCACTAACACCTCTTGCCTGAGATAGGGCAGGCCAGGGTTTGGCACAAACAGCTTCTGCAAGCCACTTGTATAACCTCTGTCAAAAGGGAAGGGTGTGGAAAGCCGGGCACCCCGAATTTACCTGGTTCACTCTTAATTTCTCCTGGGGAGCTATAGAATGTGGGAACTGAAACATTCCAGAGAGGAAGAAGTCAGGATGCAGATCCAGAGTGACTTGGCTATTTTACCTAGGCTGGGGCTCATGTCAGCTCTTTCTGGTGCTCTGACCTCTCACCTTAGTGTATTTATCCCACAGACTTTCAGAATCAGGGATCTGTTTCTTACTTGCTTTATCTGCTGGAAAACTATGACTTTAGGTTTTTCCTCCAAATGAAGAAAATATAATTTTTGGTATTCCTATGTTGCTCTTTACTATGATCTGGTTGGAGGTAGGCCAGAACCTGAGCTGGAAAACCCATCACATGCAATTTGGAATAATTTCAAGGCCATTCTTTAAGAATCTCCAACTTCTTAGACCACTTTTTTTTCATGACATAAGGAAAGACCTAAGTTCCACATTACCAATGTCATTTGGAAGGGAAATGTGAGGACTTCAGTTGAATAGTAAATCACTGACCTCGAGTCTCTTCCTGGGAGCAGCAGAGAATACTCTTTTGGGTAGTCAGTAAACGAATGCAGTGCACAAAGACACTGGGGGCTTCAGAAGGCACTGGAGATCCTCATGGGGCTAGAAGAAAGGGCAAGAGGACATATGTATGTTGGAGGGAGGGGAGCTTGTCAGGTGGAAGCAAGGCACTGCCAAAGGCAGGTGAACTGGACCTCACAGCTTGGTCCTTCCTTGACCCTAGCTGACAGTCTGACAGTGTCTTGTTCTAATCCTGGACACACTGCTGCACTTCCATCCTGGATTCCAACAACAGGAATGCAGGGGAAGGGAATATTGTCAGGCAGGTGAGCACCCAGCCATCTGTAGATCAAAGAGGAATCTTCTCCAGATTAATGGCAATTAAGCCTTGGTTCTTCATTGGCAGGGAGTCTTTATTTGGAGGGAGGTGGGACAGGATGGTTTGAGGAGTGTTGAGGGGTAGTTAGGGTAATTCCCCATGCAAGGATTTTGGGGCAGGGAAACTACATTGCATGATACAATAGTGGTGGACGCATATCAACATTTGTCAACACCTGCATTTGTACAACCTCAAGTGTGAATCCTGGACTGGGTACTGGCTCAGATCTGTAATCCTAGGTACTCAGGATGCTGAGATCTGAGGATCACCGTTCAAAGTCATCCCAGGCAGGAAAGTCCATGAGACTCTTACCCCAATTAACCACTCTCTAAAAGAAAGCTGGGAATAGAGCTCAAGTGGTATCTTTGAGCGAAAAAGCTCAGGAGCAGTGCCCAAGCCCAGAGTTCAAGCCCCAGAACTGGTATTAAAAAAAAAGTGGATGGTGAGTGAGACTGGTGTGTCAAATGGCTCCTCCATGGTAACAATGTACTGCCAGCGTGTGGGATGTTGACAAGGAAAAGTCATGGGTGGTAACAGGGAATATATGGGAAATCTCTACCTTCCACTTGCATTTTCTATGGACCTAAAAACTGCTTTAAAATAGTCTATTAGGAAATTACTTTCTGGGCTGGGAATGGACCTTAGTGGTAAGGTGCTTGCCTAGCATGCATGAAACCCTGGGTTCAATTCCTTGGTACCACATGAACAGAAAAAGCCAGAAGTGGCACTGTGGCTCAAAAGACCAAAGAAGCTCAGGGATAGTGCCCAGGCTCTAAGTTCAAGCCCTAGAACTGGAAAGAAAAAAAAAATCACTTTCTGTAGTGTCTGAGAGTCTGGTCTCTGTCATAATTGTGAGTCTCATCCTCCTTTTCCCTCATCAGTGAAAGGAGGATGTCTTTGAGAGGCCATTCAGATCTAAACTTTTATGGTCTTCAGGGAAGATATTCCAGCCTTTGTCGTCTGAACAAAAGGGGTAGCTGGGGGAGATAGAACACATATACATGCACACATGCACACACACACACACACACACACACACACACACACACTCATTCCCTTCCCATAGACACCCCCCCCACCATGGCTCTCTCCAGTTTTTTTGATCAGGTACTTTGTCAAGATCCAGCCAAGGTTGATCCAGATTTGGAGAAACCTCTATGCTGAGGGCCTTACTTGGAGTAGGTGATGATGGGACTGCAAACTAGATAGTTGGACCTCCTGTGACTCTCACACAACCCATCCCTCACTGGGAAAGAACCACTTACTTCCTGCCTGAGTATCAGCTATCATGGGAGCCTGGAAAGAGACTAGGTATTGATTTTCAGGCCCTAAGGTCATTTCTTGTGGTCCCATTTGCTGGCAAAGTCCACCCAGATGCCATCCCTAGGTCAACATGAATCTGGGAGATGTTTTTCACAGCTTGAGGCCAACAAAGAGTCCACATGAAGCCTTGGCCATGGCTCTCACCTTTGCCCCTCTGCCCTGGAACTCAGGCTTCTACTCTTTTTTCCTGTCAGTACCTAAGTTTTGTGGTGTTTGCGGGGTGAGACTTCAGGATTACATCTTTCAACCCCCGTTTGAATGCATGTAAATGTTTACAGTGGTCTTCTGTTCCAGGCCTGTGTGGCAGAGAGGAGAAGAAATTTTAAAATTCTGGCAGCTTCTAAGCCTTTCATCAATTGAGTGGAGTCAAGCAAGTTTCTAAGTTTTCCCTCTGCCTCTATAGCAGACCTCCAAGCCCCAGCGCCTCCGTTCTGGACTGCCACCGACTTGGTGGTAGAATGCACAGAGTGACTGCCTGCTGCCCTTGGGGCTGGAGCAGTGATCAATTTCCCTTGATCTCTTTCCATTAAACACAGGGCCCACAGCTTTCATTTCCTTCGAAGTGTTTTCACAGCTTTGTCCCTTCTTCAGCATCTTGACCTTTCCCGCAGCCTTTCTGCTCTGTCCCAGCACTCACTCTATGTAGTGGTCCTGGGAGAATGAGGAAACGATGCAGATTCAAAGCGTGTAAGGCAGATGAGTAGCCATCATCCTAAGCTGGAAGGCTGGCACGGAGCCAGCTCTGTGTCTCCAAAGGATGGCCTCCCTGCTCTGGTCGTTTCCCACCAAAGGCACGTTCTGAGCTGAGGACAGGCGACAATTTTGCCCAAGATCTTTCTAAGGCCTGTGCTTGGTGGATGGGTGTTGAAAAGGATCTATGAGCAATTGTCTATCTACATGGAGGAAGAAGCCTGCTGTGTGCATAAAAATTAGAAGAGAAACTCAACCATAAATAAAGAGATGTCTTCTAGGTATCAAGCTAAGCCTTACGCGCACTCGTAGTACCTGGCCTGTGCTAGGTACCTGCAGTCCTTAGCTGGCACCCTTGGCTTTATAGAGACTGGAAGGCCCTTGGTTGCACGGTCCAAGGGCACTGGATGCCTCCGTGGAGCAGGGGGCAAGCTTTCTGTTTGGTCACTTCCTCCTCTTGTCTGTTTTGTGTCATGGAAAGGACAAGGCATACAACACAAAGTCCAGGAGAAGAAAGTTGTTTCAAAAAGGAGACCATTGGCTAGACATGAATTGTCAGAAGTATTAGGGCTGTGTGTGTGTGTATGTGCACATGCACGCGCGTGCGTGCATGGACATACGTCTGTAGGGGGTACTTGTGATGTTGGTAGCTTTCATCTTATAATAATGAAATGTCTTAAAAACTTTCTCTTTGCTTACTCTTCTCACTGACAACACATGGATGCTTTCTCTCCTATGCAATTCCTGCAAAGATAACTACTTTCTACCATGTGTCAATCAAATAGAACCTCCCAGTGTCTCTTGTTCAATGTCTCATTTCCATTATGCTTCAGAAGAGAAGGCTCAGGCAATCTCTCTGCAGCATGAGGGGGTTCAGAGGTCCCCACAACAGCTTCTTCCTCTCCCACCTCTTCTCCCTCAATGGTCCTCCAAGGAGCCATAAAAGAGAAGAAAACAAGGCAGCTTATGAGCTGAGAACCGAGGGCAAATTTAGCTTGGGCTCAATAGCTCTACCTGAGCTGAAGGAAGGTGGCTGAAGGAAGGACAGTTAAGGCTGGAATCCTTCCCACGGGAAGTCCTATAGGCAGAATACATGGCAGCACCTTTGGAGAGGCCTTTGGAATTGCCTTTCTCTATCCTTGGCCTCTTCATGGCATGCTGAACCTTCTCATGCTTCTGCCAAAGCCCAGCAAATGGCCGAAAGGAAGTCAATCATTTCCACCTCCACCAATATAGTCTCTCCCAGAGTGATAGAAGCCTTAGTTCTGACTGCTAAGTAAAAGTTATTTCCACTCTACAGAGGAAAAACAAATGTTGGCTCACAGATAGGAGAGGACTTTCAGGGGAAGGAGTATGTTTTAGATTTCGGCACCCTCCCTTAATTCCAAATATCATTCTGCTCAGGAGAGGAGTAGGAAACTCCTCCACTTGCTATCAGCAGGGTCTGAACTTTTTCATTATGTATCGGTCTCTGAAGGTGAAAGCATCTCTGTTCAAAGCCCATGTTTCCAGGACAGCGAACCTAGAAGAGGAGTCCATGCAGAGGCAATCTCATTGCTTTCCATATTCTAGACATCTCAGACCTGGGGCACAGCTCAAGTTCATTTTAGTGGTCAAAAGAAGAAAGTTAATTTTAGTGGTCAAAAAGAAAGGGGGAAAGGCTTAAGTTCCAAATCAGGAGACCTGAGTCCATTTGTTGCTGTATGGTCTGAAAGAAACAACTTCTCCTTTATAGTCTCATCTGTAAAAGGAAACGTCAGCTTTAATCACAAGACAGTTATGAGACAAGAGAGAGGGCAACGAAAGGAATTTTAAAATGCTCCAAGTCCCATGAAAATGTTAAGCAATGGCCCTTCCAGGGCACTGGGCCTGCAATTCAGGTACTTGCCACTAGAGGGACAGTGTTATCTGTTTCCTGGCAATAAAAACAAGTGTTTTGAGTGCTTTGGTTCTTCAGCTGGTGTCTCCAAGCAGAGTTGCCCCAGGGGTTTTCACCAGGCTTGACTGAGAACCCCCCTTCCCCCCAATAAGTATGAAGTTCATTTGCTGCACATGACACCTATAACTGTCTGTTTTCTTTTACAAGCCTTTCACTCCCTGGAAGTGATTAAGGACTCTTCCTGATATCATTTGGATAAATGTTGTTTACCCACATTCCAGAAATCAGCCTATAACACCATTCCGGCCTTGTTTTCACAAAGGCAGACTTTTGCATCTTATCCAACCATGAGATGTGATAGACTTTCTCTAAGCTTTTCCTGAGTGGTCCAAAATAGTCCAGTCTGCAATGATGAATCCTAAAATGCAGCACCACAAATGGCTGCATCTCCATCTATTTGCCTATGCCTGTGTCTCATTTTAAAAGAGAAAACATGGGCCTGGTGTGGTAGTGCACTACTGTAATACAAGCTATGAGAGAGGATTTTAATTAAATCACATAAGAATTATATTAAAAATAGGGGGCTGGGAAGGTAGCTCAGTGGTAGAGCGCATGCCTTGCATGCCAGAGGCCCTGGGTTCCATTCCTCAGCACCACATAAGCAAAAAGAAAAAAGCCGGAAGTGGCGCTGTGGCTCAAGTGGTAGAGCGCTAGCCTTGAGCTGAAGAGCTGAGGGACAGCGCCCAGGCCCAGAGTTCAGGCCCCACGACCGGACCCCCCCAAAAAAAGAATTATATTAAAAATAAAATAATAAACCCATCATTTCCTAATTATTTTATTGTCTATGCTACAGAGATTTATATGAGTTGTTTTTTTTTAAAGCTTATCTTTTTATTTTTATCAACCCCCAGAGGTTGATCTCAGGGCTTTGTGTGCTTACTTCTTCTTTTTTTTTTTGCTCAATGCTGATACTCTAGCACTTGAACCACACCTCCATTTCCTATTTACATGTTTTGAATCTATGTGATAGAAATACCATGATAAGTCTACACCAACTCCATGGGACATCATGTTAGTACCTTAAGATTAGCCATGGTGTTCAGACAAGAGTCAGTATCCCATTTCTGGAGTCCTAGCTATTCAGGAGGTGGAGATCCAAAAGATCTCAATATGAAGCTATCCCCTGCAGAAAAGTTTGTGAGATTTCGTCTCCATAACAACAAGCAAAATGCATACTGGAATTGTGGGTCAAGCAAGAGAGTACAGCTGAGCAAACAAGTCAAGTAAATGTGAGGCTGAGTTCAAATCCCAGTAAAGGGAGGAAGGAAGGAAAGAAGGAAGGAAGTTAGTTTTCCACAACAGAAGTAGTTTCACCATGTAGATCAGCAAATGCTACAGATTAGTGCCAGTTTGCTCCAGAGATCCTAAAATTGTTTAAACGTATTTCTAGCATATCAGTGTCTGAGGCTGATTAGCCGGGAGCCAGAATCTAACCTGGAAATAGGAGTTGGCAGGGATAAGCAAGATGCAGTAGATGCCATTAGTGGTTTACCCATACTTATTCCTCACTTACCCCTGAAACATGGCCACTGTTTTGCTCATGGTGGCAATTGGTACAGCTGCAAAACCTCAGACTCCAAACTCTTTACTGCTTGAAACTGTAAGCCACAGGACTGAGTCCTGGCCAATGATATGGAAGTGAAAATCTCCCTCAGACTGGGAAAAGGTTTTGCTGGTGGATATGGACACGACCCATTCCTCTTCCTTTCTTTCTTCTGCTCTCTGCCTGGAGTGATGGCTGGAAGGGAATCCAATACATTGTGGCCATGAAGGATCTACCTGCCGGTGCAGAATGACCAGGCAGGGAGACAGTGGGAGTTAGGATGTGAAGCCAGCATCCTCTCAACCCCAATTTCCAAATCCTTCACTTCTGGACCTCATCCGATGTGAAAAAAATAAAGCCTTTGGGTGGCTAAATGCCTTATCTCTTAGTGAGACAGAGGACTTGCCTCAAGGAGTAAGATTCATGCTGGCCGGACAGCAGGAGGCAGGAATGAAACATCAGCTAAATGGAGCTTTTACTTTGTGCCAAGTAAGCAAGTTCACTGTGTTGGACATCTCTCAGATATGCACCCCTCTGAGCTCTTGACTGTTTCCTGCTAAAGATGTCTGGGACTTGCCCAGTGAATGGGGAAAACCACAACACAGTGGAGGAGACAGGAGTAGCTCCAGGTCCTCTCTGGATTGACTAGCTGTAGTGGTTGGGTTCCATGCATCAGGCGAGATGCAAGATGGATTCAGGCTGAAGTCTAGTGCAGTCACCTCCGTTCCTGCCTCTCCCTACCCCTGTCAGGAACTACTTCCAAATCTTATTTTCAAATTCCCCAGCCTTGGGCAGACCAGCCAGCCATTCCTGCCTGATCCAAAGCTGCTTCCCCAGGGAGAAAGACCTTTTTCAATTCAAGTGGAGAAAATCCTCATATTGGAAAAAGAAAGAAAGAAAGAAAAGACCTTCTGCTGGTTGCTAGGGCTTTGTGTGTTGCAGGATATTCTATAAGAGAGTCTGGTCGCTATAGAAACCACCACGTCACAGTATTCTGCATGGCAGTAGCTATGGGCAGGCGGCCTCTTCCCAGGGAGGTCTCCTATCAGAGGCCCTCGTTCAAGTGTGTGCCAGGCACAGGGTGGGGGAGGCCCATCAGCCCATCAATGGCTTTAAATATGTCTTCCTACCTCGTCTCTCCTCACCTGCTGCTCCTTCTCTTCATTCTCCTTCTAAATAGCTCTCAGACATAGGAAGCAATCATGGCCATATTGTATTTCCGTCCATACTGTATTTCTACATTTCCCCCACCCATGGGGAGACTGGGTTGTTATCACACAGATGTACGCACATGCCTGCTCTGTTCCCAGGAGGTAAGTGGCAGTAAGAAGGATTGATTTGGTAGAACTCTTAGGAAACCCATGTTGTTTATGAAGGCTATAACTCAGGCCAGTCTGCTCCAAAGCCCTTGAGTCATGTAGGGGGTACTTTTCTTGTCTTAGGTGGAGATACAAGGCCAGACACAGAGGAAGGTCACTGTTATCTAGGCTCAAATTCTATCCTTATCTAAAATACATGAAGTCCCTGTGTTCTAATGGAGTAAAGATACAGTTTACTGTCTAATCAGGGTGGTGAGGAGACAAGCTCTGAGAAACTGCACTGGGAAATTTTTCTAGCTTGTGTGTGTGTGTATGTGTGTGAGAGAGAGAGACAGACAGACAGACAGACAGACAGACAGAGAGGGCCTGAAGTTTGGGCTTTGCATTCTTGCTTAGCTTCCTTTTTCTTTTCTTTTCTTTTCTTTTTTTTGCCAGTCCTGGGGCTTGAACTCAGGGCCCAGGCACTGTCCCTGAGGTTCTTTTGCTCAAGGCTAGCACTCTACACTTGCACCACAGTGCCACTTCTGGTTTTTTCTGTTTAAATAGTACGGAGGAATTGAACCCAGGGCTTCATACAAGTTTGGTAAGCAGTCTACCACTAACCCACATTCCCAGCACTTTGTTTGGCTTTTTTGATCAAGGTGTGCTAGTGTGCTATTACTTGAGTCAGACTTCTACTTCCAACTCTTTTTTTTTCCTGGTTAATTGGTAATAAGATTCTCCTGGAGTTTTCTGACTGGCTTGGCTTTGAACCACAATCCTCAGCATCCTGTAAGTAGCTATGATTATAAGCATGAGCCACCATTACCTGCTTAAGACAACCTTCACTCACCAGGATTGTGTGGGACACTGGGAGTTGGAATGCTCCAGTCACCACTGACAGAGGTGCCTTATAAACAATGCATTCAAGAAAATGGCTTCCTGCTCGTGTTCTGCCCCAAAGGTCCCACTGTTGCTGACATTGGACAGATTGGAAGTGAAGAAGGGAATTGTGCTGCTGAAGGACTTGTAGATTTTCAAGAAGACTGGTGCCTATGTGGTATTGAAGGCCCATGTGTCTGAGAATAAAGGCCGATGGCAGTGAATATGGCTGCCTGTCTTTTGATAGCCTCACCATCTTCCTCAGCCTCCTGAGCCACTGTCTCACTGATGTTCTTATAAAATGAAGTCATTCCTGTGCGCTTTGCACACAGCCAGGCTGTGGTCTCCTCAGGGGGCCAGCCCTGGCTTGATAAGGATAAGCAGAGACTTCTCTTCACCTCAGGGTTCTGTTTGAGGGGGAACAAGAGGCAGATGGAAAGAGCTGCTGCTTTTTAGAGCACCACTGTGTCCCACGGTGCAAATCCCCTTCCATACATTTTCTTTTTTAGGAATCCCAGCCTATTCATGCTTGTCAATTGTTCCATGCAAACTCTGGCATCAGATAATTCCTTCACAGGTTCTTTGTTTGAAATATTATTTCAAAAATAGTAACATAAAAGTTAACTTAGAAGGAAATGATATTATCATGGCGGTAAGCCTTCCTGCTTTATACAAAAACCTGTTCTGCCTTTCCATTTACTTAATCATCTCTTGTTAGTTTGTTTTTTTAAAGAGGGAAGGATGCTTGATAATATTGAAAAAATTTGAGACAAGGTCTTGTTTTTTTGTTGCTGTTGCTTAGGCTGACCTTGAACTTGCGATCCTCCTGCCTCAACCTCCCAAGGATTGATATATATTCTTGAACCACAGTTTTGGATAAGAACAGCAGGGGTGTGGGAAGAGAGCCCAAGGGCTGAGACAGGTTTAGACTAGTAAGCTTCACATCACTGCTTACCTGATGCTTAAGTTCCTGAAATTTCATGGCAAATATTTCCCATAAATTCCTCTATTGATCAGGTGAAATAGTCTTCTATGTGTTGCACCAGGAATTGGTGTGCTGATGTGGAGAGAGACAGGCATGTGGTTTAAAGATGGAGCACTATTGCTTTTACTCACTGCATGAACCTGAAACACCTGACTTCGTTTCTCCTCCCAGCATCTGTAATGTGGACTCATAATAGTTTCTATTCAAAATTGTTGCAAGGATCAAATGAAATCACATAGCTATTCATGTTTAAACAACTGTACAGTAACTAGGAACTAGAAATCTTTTTTCCCCAGTCCTAGATCTTGAACTCAGGCTGGGTGCTGTCACTGTGCTCAAGGCTTTGCCACTTGAGCCACATCTCTACTTCCAACTTTTTGGTGGTTAATTGGACATGAGTCTCATGAACTTTCCTTTCCCATCTGGCTTTGAATCACAGCCTCTCGAGTAGCTAGAATTACAGGAGTGGGCTATCAGTGCATAGCTAAAACATTTTTTAAGTGAGGTGCAACTGGGAGACAGAATCAGGAAGATTACAGTTCAAGGCCAACCCAGACAAAAACTTAGTGAGACTCCATCTCAAGAAGCTAGCTATGCATGGTAAAAAAAACCTGTCATCCTAGCTCGCTGGGAGGAATAGGTAAGAGGATTACTGGTTCCACACTGGCCCAGGCAAAATATCAAGACCATATCCAAAAGAAAAATAGAGTAAAAAGGGAATTGTTTATGTGATTCAACTAGCAGAGTACTTGTTTAGCAAAGATAAGGCCCTATACTGCCAAAAAGAAAAAAAAAGCATTACAAGGAGACAGCATAGAAATAGAAGGTACTTTTCCTGTAAGTCTGTCAAGAAAGATGCTCTGAGCAACTCTTACCAGGTAACTCCCTCTCCTTCTTTGCCTTCCCAGCTGATTCCTACATCCTGTATGAAAGTAGAGTATCTAGTATCAAGCACCACTTATGAATTTACTAGCTGAAGACTAAATATGATTTCTTTAAGACTTCTCAGCAGCTACTTCGGCCTTCTCAGGATTGTCCTATGGCTCCCCATCAACACTGCATGAGCGATATAAAGAAAGCTCTTTTTAAAAATAAGTTTAAGTAATGACAATCTTGACTTTCCAAAGCAAGATGCTTCCCCAGGCTCGGGAGTTGGGTGAAGCTATGGCACAGTCCTCACGGTGTTCTCAAAACTTGTTTTGCTGGAATGTTCTGTCAGTAACTTGTCATTAGCAGTGTACCCAAAGTTTTGCAAACGTAGGGACTTGATCTAAGCCATGAAGCAAAAGCAGAGACAGACTGTACTAAGTCGCTCGTCAATCCATAACCCCAAGTTGTAAAAATATCAGTAAATAATAGTTAATTGGAACAAAGCCTATTGAATAATAAAAAAGGACAGACGCCTGATACTATTCCATGAAAAGCAAGGATGCATGTGGAGCTATACCAATTTCTTTTTTTAATATGTTTTTTATTGTAAAAATAGTATATAGAGGGGTTACAGTTACATGAGTAAGGTAATGAATACCTTTCCTGTAGAGCATTGTTACCTACTCCTATGTTTTTTCCCCTACCATCCCTTCCCTCCCCACCTCCTCCACTTCTCCCTCCCCCCACAAGTTGTAAAGTTTGTTTTCAACATAGTGTCCTGTACATCTCATTGTTACAATGGGTCAATCTGTATCCCTATCCAAGCATTTTGTTTTTTCCCTTCCCCTCTCCAAATTAGAAAAGTGTATATACAAGACACAGGGCACCGGAATCAAATACAGTGACAACAGGGGTTATGCTATGCTATACCAATTTCTACTCACAAATCACATCTTTTTCCTAACTACCTTGTGAATTCCCATGCATTCTGTTGCAGGTTGAGGAACACATAGAATTTAGTGCCTACAAAAAAAAGGTTCAAACATTATGTGAGTGAATGAACTCATTATCCCAGGAACCTTAATATATAGGTTAGCCCATGCTGCAGATGCATAAACTGAGGCCGGTGAAAGTCCTTGACTGGCGATAGCCAAGGCAGGGGATAAACCTTGAGAGCATTGTAACCATCACACAGAGAAGTCACCCTGTCACATCAGCATCTTGAGCTTTGACCTCACAATGCCCTGGCCCAGGTCTCCAGGGAAGGGTCCCAGAAGAGGAGCGAGGTGCTGCAAGGCCAGAAACACCCAGATCAGGGGACGGGGGAACCACAGGCTCCTCTGGGCCAGCCTAGGTGAGATATTTCATCCTATTGAGATCTGTTTTCTTGACCTTAAGCAACATGCAAATGTTCTTGTCCAGTTGTTCTCATAGACTTGTGACTATAAGCTCTATCAAAGTGTTCTCTAGATTATAGATTGCATACATCAAACATTCTTCTCCCCAATGTGAAAATTTCCAAATAGCTGAGTTACAATGGAAATGTTGCTAAACCATACCCCATGCCTTGCAGCCTTCTCTGAAGAATATAAAGCATCTTTCTGATGGTCCAGTTTTCTGTTGTATATAAAGAGCTATTTGTCCAACACTATGGGCCTCGATTCTCTCCGAGGTTTTTCCTCCCTCTGTCATCAGTGTGCCTGTGAGAGGATAAATGTGGGAGGGGAGGGTTGGTAGCCATAGTTCTTTTCTACCTGCTGCCTTCCCTTGCCTGTCTAGATGTCTACTTTCAAATTTCTAACCCTGATCTCCTGAGAACTAAAAAAGCATACCTGAAATAAGCAGTTCCTGGTGAGGGCTGTATCATCCTTTTGATTAACGCTCCTGAGTGTCATTGTTTAACCTTATTGCTTTAACAGCTCTGAGGCTTTTGCTGGTGAACTTCTCTGTGCTCAAGATTTATACAAAGGATTCCAGATGAGGTGAACTACATATGCCAGGTCTACATGTATATGGAGTATATGGACTTTTTTTTCCAAGATTATTTGTAAAGCCTTACAATCAGGTTCTGCATTAGTCTATTTTCAGTTGTTATATCAAAATAACCAAGACTAGGTGATTTATAAAACAAAGAGACCCTATCTCCCCCTACTAGTAAAAATGCCTAAAGCAGAAAGGCTGGGGTTGTGCACAAGTGATAAGAGCTCCTGCTTAACGAGCTTGAAGTCCTGAATAGCCGTGTGTGTGTGTGTGTGTGTGTGTGTGTGTGTGTGTGTGTGTGTGTGTACTCAGTTTTAAAGTCTGTAAGTCCTGATATTGATCCCAATGTTGGGTGTCTCAATATATGCTTTGCTATGATTTCGGGCTTTCACCTTTCTTACAAGATGGCGGATGGAATCATAATGAGAGCTCACAGGAAAGGGAGATATCACATGGGAAGAATAGAGAAAAGAGATTCAGGGAGATGCCAGTTTTTCTCATAAGAAGCTGCTTTTTTAGGGAATTAATAGGAAGAGCTGCCTTAACCTTTTCCTTTAATGTCTACTAGGTCCTACTTCTCAACCCTGCCAACATGAAGACTGTGCTTCAGACACATGAATCATTGAGGACAATGAAACCACAGAAACTTCCGACCCTTCTGCTGCCTGAGCTACAAATTTGGAATTTCAGAAGACACTTTGGAGTATCGTTGCATATCACTCCTTCCTTGAGTACTGCCTCCTCCCACTGTAGGAGTTGTTCCAGGAGCCACGGTTTTCCCTCTGTGACAGACACCCTTACCAGCATGCAGGCCACAGATGATCAGGCCAGGCCTCATCCTCCAGAGGACCTTTCACATGTGTGTTGGGAGGCGTGACACCGTATATAATAAGTATACATACAATGTGGACATCTATGCCTAGATGTCTATCACTCAGGGAGTTGGGTGCTAAACTGGTGCATTTATTTACACTGCAGAATATTATGCAGCAGTTAAAGTGCATGGACTAAATCTACATATAGTATCATGGCTATATTCCAAAAACACAACTGTAGTCAAGTACTAAGCTATAGGATTACAAAAGCAAGATGATGTATAAACAGGTTTTGAAAGATAAAGGTTCAACTTGAAAGTATGCAAGCAGAATCATATTTGTTTACATATGCCATATTTATAGCAAAAAAATTCCATGCATGTGACAGTACAACAATCACCACATTTAGGGCCATTGTTAGTCCTCACAAGTAAAGCAGGAAACTACAACCAATGCTCTTTTCTTGAACTAGGTACATACATGTGAATACACATGTACACAAACACACACACACAGAGACACACGTGCACATGTATTTGGCCATTCTGGGTTTAAACTCAGGGCTTCATGTTTCTTCAGCTGAAGGTTTATTTACTACATCTCCAGCCCTTTTGCTTCAGTTATTTTTTGAATAGGGCCTGGTGCTTTTTTCCCCAGGCTGACCTCAAATTATCTATCTCCACCTCTCAAGTTGTTAGGATTACAGGCATGCACCATCATGACAAGCTCTATAGTTTCGTAAGCAAAAATGTGAATAATTATACAAGTGAAAAGAGAAAGAAGCATACAGCAAAATATTTATAGCAGTTAATTCAGAGGGATGGGATTATATGTAAGACTCTTCGACTTTTCCTTTAAATTTCCCCTCACCCCCAGTTTTTCTATTATAACATTTATTTCATGACAGAAAAAAACTTGGATATATAAGAAAGATATCCAGAAATGTTTTTAAACAGGCATTAAACCTATTCTATTTTATTTTATTGATTTAATTTTATTTTTATAATACTGGGGCTTGAATTCAGCCTCATCTCCAGACCTTTTTGCTCTGATTGTTTTTGAGATAAAGACTTGCTTTTTTTTTTTCAGGCATGCAGCACAATACTCAGTTATTGGTTGAGATGGAGCCTGCCTAATTTTCTGTCTGGGCTGACTTTGAACAAGTATCCTCTTGATTTCCACCTCTCAAATTGTTAGTTGTGATCCACCAGTGCCCAGCCACAAAACTCCTTTTTCTGTAGCAAGGATGTATAGCATACACAGCACACATTACATATATGTGTATATATACATGTACATATACATATATTTATAGATAAATATATGTACACATATATACATACATATATACATGCGTATATAAAGAGTATATGTGCATTGTGCCTATGTTAAATATATAATATATGGGGAGTCATATTGATTACTCTTCTTACTAAGATGTTCATGATTGACATATGACTTAGGAGCAACTGCAGGTAGAGAAGGAAGAACGGAAGCAAGAGAGCTAGGGATAAGACTCCGTGCCTACCTAGCCAGCTAAAGGCCCTAAGTTTAAACCCTAGTACCAATCTCTTGCCTGCTCTCTCTGTCTCTCTGTTTCTCTGTGTTTGTCTCTCTGTCTCTCTGTCTCTGTCTCTGTCTGTCTCTGTCTCTCTGTCTCTGTTTCTGTCTCTCTGTCTCTGTCTCTCTGTCTCTCCTCTGTCTCTGTCTCTCTGTCTCTCTGTCTCTCTGTCTCTCTCTCTCTCTCTCTCACACACACACACACACACAAAGGATCCAGAGAACAGTAAGAACCTATTTAGATGGGGTGGGGGAGGGATGGGATTCTAAGAGATAAAATGAAGAGGAAAATGAGAAATTGGAAAAGGAGAAATTGGAACCCTAAGATAAAGCCTGTATCACTGCATGTCCTGCTCTTAGGGTGTGGCCTTGTGATCTGCCATTGTGAGGTGAGGCCTGGGCTTACTGGGATGCTGCCCCCTTTGCCTTCCAAGCCAAGGACAGGCTGATTGGTGTCTGAACTCTACTTGTTACCCAGCCTGCCTGAGGCCTGTGGCATCTAACCAGGATCTGCTTCTTTGGAATCCTTGGAACAACTGTCACTTCTATCCTGTTCACAGTAAACAGCAACATTTGACTCTTAATTAATGGAAGCGGATGCATTTCTTTAATACATACTGAGGTAGAAGAGTGATTTATGTCTTTTGCACACACACAGGGACAGCTTCATTAATGGAACTGAGGGGGGTGAGGAGGGGGTCTTCGCATGGCCCATCTGGCCCTGCTCCTGTTAGCACGGATCACTTCCCACTCGAGGCAGAGATGCTAATCGTGATCACTTCTTCCAAGCACCATAGGATGCAGTGTAATTACACTGTTCATAAAAGAATTCCAAACAAGGCTCTGTTTTGAATTTGATGGAACATAATGAGAAATCTCTGTGGCAGATGACAACATTCTTCTTTCAATTAATGGGATACTAGCTTGAGTCATTCCCCAAACCATTAGGCACTGATTAGAGAGATTTATGGCCCTGAAAGGACCCAAACCAAACAAGCTTCAACTAGAATGCACACACACACACACACAAAACCCATCACCTTTGAGAACATCCAGGAGGTCATTTATTTAAATGAAATGTAAGTAGACAGAAGAATTTTCTAGAACACTTGCCATACAAATTGCCCCAATACAAATCTCATTAGACCATTTTACAGTGTTTCCTTCATTCCTTCCCTCTTTGATTCATTCATAAAAGTCACCTCATAGATAAGCATAGAACATCATTATGAACAAGCCATAGGACTTGGCTGGGTTAATTTCAATAAGAAATCAGAAGAGGACTCTGCATTTTAGAAAATAGGCCGACAGTCTGGCACCAGTGGCTCCCACCTGTAATCCTAGCTACTCAGGAGGCTGTGTTGGAAGACTCTTATTTCCAATTAGCCACCAAAAAGGCAGAAGTGAAGCTGTGGCCAAAAAGCTAAGGAACAGCACCCAGGCCCTGAGTTCAAACTCCAAGTGCAGCAAAAAAAAAAAAAAAAAAAAAAAAAGCAGGGGCAGGGGAGACAGACATGAAGTTAAAAAAGCCTTGATTCAAGGTCAAGCTAGCTATGGGACTTTGGATAAATAGCTCTGCACCTCAGGTGTCAGCAAATAGGGATAAACCTTCCAAACCTGATGGTTTACTTTGAGTAAAATAATGCCCACACCAAATCTGACCCTAAAATGCTACATAAAGGGAAGATGTATTGGTATTAAAATGCTTAATGTCAAGCAGGGCACTAGTGGCTCATACCTAGCTACTCAGAAGGCTGAGATCTGAGAATCACAGTTCAAAGCCAGCCTGGGCAGGAAACTCTGTGAGGCTCTTATCTCCAATAAACCACTCAGAAAAATCCAGAAGTGGTGTTGTGGTTCAAGTGGTAGAGCACTCAGGAACAGAGCCCACACCCTGAGTTCAAGCCCTAGGACCAGGAAAAAAAAAGCCTTAATGTTCAGGAGTGAAGATGTAGAGCACAGAAAAATACCTATTGTAGAAGGCAAAAGTCCAGTGCTATTTTTAGGGAGTTTTTCATTTTGAATTACAAAACATACACAAAGGAAAGTCATTATAGTTTTTTTTTTTACATTTAACAAACCAGTTTATGAATGCAATATATCTTGATCAATGTCATCCCTTTCAACATTTTCACCAATGCTATTTTGACAGAGGTACACATTTATTTATTGATTCCTATTATCTATTGGACTCCAACAGGGTACAGATAATGTGCAAAAGAGTTTGAAACAAGAAGGGTGACATGGTTTTTTAAATTCTCCCCATCCAAACTATTCCCCAGGTCTTACAAAATACCTACAATTTACAGTGATTGTCATTATTTTCAACTATTGTAAAAAATCGTTTCACTGCAAGGATCTGAAAAATAACTTTTTTTTCCTGGCCTTTCTCCACTTCCTTCTCTCTTGAAGAAGAAGACAAGGTGACAGAACTGAGGCTCAATAAACCTGCCTGGGTTCTGTTTGTCTAACCTGGGCGGTCCAGGAAAGTAACCAGTCATCTCTAATCCTCGGTATCTCTGAGCAGTGAGGGAAGTGACAAGCTACCTTACCATTTCCTTGTGAGATGAAAGCAGCTTCCATAATGTTTCTGGCATATTTCAGCCATCTCTGAAAATTGCTGCCATTAGCATCATAACAGAGGCCATTTTAATCTATCCGCCCCACTTCCTCCATTCATGTAATGACTTAGGTTTTGAGAGAGGATTTGATTCAATCGGGGCATATTTTCCTTTCTCACTTATTGATTTGCAAGAAGGAGAATGAACATGGTTAACATTTTTCAGCAGCTTTCAAGCCAATTATTGAAAAGCAAGATGTGAGAAAGCGCAGGGCTGCAGGCAGAGCACACACCACTTTCCTTTCACGGTTGTATAGATGCCTGGCGCCCGAGTTCCCTCTTTGTCTTTAGCCTTCAGCTTTGTCCTGGCTCATCCCTCATCCAACAGAGGCAGGAATGTCACTCTTTGGATTTAGCCACTGTAGTTTCAATAATTCAGCTTAAAATTATGTCATATTTTTTAAACACATAATGGGATGAAACTTAGAAACCATCCAACTGTGGGGGGGAAAAGACAAACCACTTAGTTCTAACACAAGACCTTCCTTCCTCTTGGGAGTTTGAATACTTTTTCCAGTTATCAAAGTATTAGAAATGGTTCTTTGATTTGTTTCCCACCAACAATAGGAAATGTTTTCTAAAGAGAAATGTAAGTTTTCTAGGTCAGTGCTACAAGTAATCTGCACAGGCAATGATACAGTCAGGGACAGGCCTAGGTCTGTGAAGGATTGCCCTGGGAACTGACCTTGAACATGACCTTTATGTCCTCTCTCAAAGGTACTAGGGGATGTGCTGGGGTTGTACCTCCTGGAGCAGGGACCTCCTTCCTTTTAAATAGAATGAATGCCTTCAAGGGCTGGGGAGAATTATTGATATCTGAGAACCTTCATGAGCACATAGATACCAGGAAGTTTTCTCTTTGCAGGAGTGGGGAGGGGTGCTTTGTCTTTTGAGTGTTTTACATTTGCTTTCAGCAAAGGAAGTTATATGTTGGCAGTGTGTTAATGCTGGCTATGGCTCTTTTTTTTTTTTTTGGTAGGTTGTGGGGTCTGAACTCTGGGCCTGAGGGCTGTCCCTCAGCTCTTCAGCTCAAGGCTAATGCTTTACCACTTGAGCCTCAGCCCCACCTCCAGCTTTCTCTGTTTTTGTGGTGCTGAGGAATTGAACCCAGGGTCTCATGCATGCAAGGCAAGCACTGTACCACTGAGCCACCTTCCCAGCCCATTGCTATGGCTCTTAAGGCCTCCTGTCAGCCACTATTTCCATGACCACACTGCTCAACTCGAAGTACAGCAGAGTGATATGTCAGTCTCAGGAAGTGGAACTATTTTCAGACATGGATAGGGAAAATGGCTGCCATAACAGAAACTCATATTTAGTAAGAAGATCGGGAAAGACACTCCCAGGGTATAATACATTGATAACAGGTGCAGTTTACACTAGTCTGCTAGACATAGATATGAAGTGGTAGGACCAGCCGATGCAAATAGCATCCTCTTGCTCACTCACTGGACAACCTTAACAATGCTCTTAGCAGCTTTTTGTACTTGTGTTGAGGAAAATACTCTGGAAAGACATCAGCTGTACTTGGAGAGCTGGGCCCAGAGCATTTTGTACTCCAAACTCTGAGCCCCAATCAAGAGAAGTGTAATCCTTTTATAGCACCTGGGTTCTGGGCTTTAGTTCTAAGTAGAGCACAGGTGTTTTGAGTTTTAGTTTATCCCAACAGTTACAGTTTCTTGAAAATCACTTGAAGTATAAAGATCATGCTAGTTTTTGTCAAGCTGGGTCTGGCAATAGCAGGCTTTTTCTTGCCAGGTTGTGCTGGTTCTGATAATGGCAAGTTTTCCTTGTCACTTGGAACCAAGGATTTACTGAGCAGCCCATGATCCATTCAAATCTGTTTGCTAAGCATGAGCATTGATTGGACTTCACCTTCCAACAGCATTCTTGGTGATCACTAGTCTCATCTTGAGAATCCACTTGCTCAACTTTTAAAAATATCTCATGTTGAGTTACCTCCTGAATGTACATCAGCCTATTTCAGTAATCATAAATGCTTTTTTCATCTGACTCATAAAAGCAGATGTCAGGAGTCTGTCCTTCATTGTCTAACTCAGGACCTAGGTGAAGATAGTTTAAAGATACACGAGAGTAGTATGCTTCAACATATCTGATAATTAATGACCTTCCCAAATCAGACCGCCTACTGAAAGGGGAGACTGAAAAACGGGAAATTTGATCTATGTAGTTCAGTATGGCACATGATTGTCTTATTGTGGACCCTGAAAAAAAAATCTCATTTTCTGGCCTTTGCTTTTTTCCTTCTACTGGTCTACAATCCATGTTGACTGCGAACTGGTATTTCTTACTGTCCCTTAACCAAGAAAAATTTTAGAATTGCAGCTTTTATTGAACCTCGTATTCAATTAATAGATTAGAGGAAATTTTTATTTATATCACCAAGTCTTCCCATCTTTGTACATTACATGCCACTCCAATTGTTTAGAAGGCCTTATACCTTTTCTTTATTCATATCAAATAGTTGTGATCACTGGGTGTATATGTAAGTTATTCTTGTTATTCACAAATTCACATTGAGGCTGGCATCATCTCTAAGTCTGAAAATGCTTATATAGGTAGTGAACATCACTATAGATCACACTGAAGAATATGGCATGCTGGGAGTTCTAATGACAGGAGATATCTTTGATCAGGTGCTTGTTATTTGTTTGCTCACCTACTCAACCTCCTTTTCTTTCATGATCTCTTTCAAGTAATACACATTTGCAGTCTTTCTCAAGCCCAGCTATGCCTCTCAGTTAATTAGATTCTTTAATTAATTCTGCGAACATTTGCTAAGTTTTTGCTCTTTTTACTGAACACCCAGTCTAGCATTTGAAACTGAAAACTAGGAATTCCTGGCACTTCATATGGTGGAATTCAATGATACTCAACACGGCGCCGTCTCCCTCTGCTTCTACCAGAGAATGCATCTCCAATAAATAGTTCCTGTGGTCTTGCTTAGAGGGAACAGGTTCTGTTGTTAAAGTGGGAGCTGACCCAAATAAGAGACTCCCTTAGGAAACCCTTGTGTGCTTGCACTACTGTGCACTGACAGAATAGAGTACATCATTGTGCCCCTGACAAATCATAGACTGCCACTGAATTTTGAACAAAAACCAAACAGCATTGCAAGCTACTATTGCTACATTTGGGGAGCAACAGGTTCCTGAAATGAACCATGTTGCATAAATATCAGGTCAAGGACTCGGAGCAAAGGTCACACAAGCTGAGGGATGCTATGTACAATTAAGTGTGGCTAGAGTCAGGGATAGGAGTGAGGGTTAGAGATGCTTTCTTCCCATCCAGCAGTACTAAAGCTGATCCCAGTTCACTGGACCTGATGATGACATGACAGTAGAGCAGCAGTTTTGGTGTGGCCTTATACCATTTGTTTCATCACCCTGTCTTCAACCATGTCCCATTCATGGCAAGTACCCCAGAACCCCCTTCTAGACCTCAGGAACTCAAAAGTCCTTGAGAATTTACATGTATTTAAAATTATATTTTTTATTGAAAGATACTGTGCAGAGGGGTTACAGTTACATGAGTAAGGTAATGAGTACATTTCCTATCAAGCATTATTACCCCTTCCTTTGTTTTTCCTCTACTATCCCTTCTCTCCCTACCCCCCCCCCGGTGTAAAGTTGGTTTTCAACATAGTGTCTTGTACATCTCATTGTTACAGTGGGTCAACCTGTATCCTTATTTCAGCATTTTGTTATTTCCCTCCCCCTCCCCAAAATAGAAAAATGTATATACAAGATGCAGGGCACCAAAATCAAATACAGTGAAAACAGGGGTCATACCATGGGGGTAGCACATACAAAATAAACAAAAAAATCATGTAGTACATTAAAACAACATCATCTTGTATGGTCATATGTACATAACTTTTGATTCTGCTTTCCTAGGTATATACTAGTTATTGCTAATAAGGGAAGCCATGGGACCTATGTTTTTTTGGGCCTGTCTTACTTCACAATATAATTCTATGCCTCCATCAGAAAAAATGACACTACCCCTTTGTTAGGAACGGGAAAGACTTAGAAAAAATTATATTAAGAGAATTTACATTTCTACATATCCAACCTTTATTCTCCTCACCTCATACTACAGAATATGGTTTTGGTCTTACAGTCCTAGCTCTCCCCTTCCTGTTTTGCTTTCCAGCTTGCCCAATAAATTCATTCCTGCTGGCATGCTATGTCTCTGGATGCATTCTTCACTCCTCTTTTCACCAAACAATTTTGATTATCTTATATGTGCAGCTCTGAACACACGGAGATAAAAGTTACAGCCATGGGCTGGGAATGTGGCTTAGTGATAGGGTGCTTGCATGAAGTCCTGTGTTCAATTCCTCAGTACCACATATGCAGAAAAAGCCAGAAGTGGTGCTGTGGCACAAGTGGTAGAGTGCTAGCCTTGAGTCAAAGAAGTTCAAGGACAGTGCCCAGGCCCTGAGTTCATGCCCCAGGACTGGCACCAAAAAAATAGTTATAGCCTGTGTCTTCAAGGAACACACAAATCAGGGTGGAAGGCAGTAAAACAAGGACCTAAACTGCAATCAGTCCATCCACCAAATGCCTACCAGTCAAAGATACCTTTCAATAGTATGCCTTCTCTCAACTGATGACCTGCTTTTGGATTTCAGGCCAGATGAAAACTATGTGAAAAATTGGTGGTGGCAACAGATGGCAGGAAGGTCAACAAGGAGTTGGTTACTCCTGCCTTGACTGTATCTATTTCCCTTGCCTCTGACAGCAGAGAAGTTGAACAGTCCTCCTAGCAGAGAGGAGGACCTTCATGTGGCAGGTGGACAACCAGAAGCATGATGGGTAAAAAGGTGCTCCTCTGTCCATCACGGGGAGCTATAAGGTACAATGTGTCACTGCTTTTCTACAGAGGCCAAGGGCAGTGGTGCCGTTGGAGGTCAAGACAAACTAGAGAGACATATACTTTGGGCCAGTCTTCTTCCAATCAATATTCAGGACCACAAGTTCAATTACTATCCTCTTTCACTTGGCAGGAAAACTTCCAAATCATGGCAGTGAACAAGAATTGAAGCTGACAAGTGTAAGAGCTTCCACACAAGTTAAAAGGACTCGGAATTATGGGGACTTCTGAAAATAGCCTTGCACTAAAGATTTTCCCATGGCAGTTATTCTTGTTTCGTTGTCTTTCTAAAAATGTCCAGGAAATGGATATCTGAAAGCCTTCCCCTACTGCAGGGGAAGGTTTTATTTGCTCACTATTTTCATTTAGTGTTTTTCATTTTCTAAGTTCTCCTGGGCCATTTGGGGGTCACAAAAGAAGATGCCAACCCAAATAAAGTAAGACTAAAAACACCAAAGTGGTTCCATATACCTGTAATCCCAGCTACCTGGGAAGTAGAGATAGGAGGATCACAGTTTGAGGACAGCCCAGACCATATCTGAAAAACAAACTAAAAGCAAAAGGGGCTGATGGTCCTATGAATGCTGGTCTCCTGGTCTGTCTTTTGCAATAGTCCTGAGATAGATTTTTCCAACCTCACATACAGTTTTTGGCAATAGTATTCCTCCTTTCTCTTCAATCTGCTAAGGCTATCAGCACAGTCCACTTTGCTCAGTGTTAAGACACTGCTTTCTTTAGGCTTTTAAGAGCCACCTTATCCCTATTACTCTGAAGTTCTGGTCCATATCCTAAGAAACTACACCAAGTCTATGAATTCTCTGTAACAGTTTCTCGCCTTCTCAGGTCTAATGGCCCATCAGTCAAAGTTTGGACCTAGCTAATGCAAAGAGAATATAAGAAGCCTGGCAACTCCACATAAGTCTGACAGCCTCTAGGATGACTGACGTTGCCTGAGATGATGCTTGGGTTTGCACTTCCATCTCAGCAGTCAACCTGTGCCTCTTTGTGCCTATTATTATTATTAATTGTAAAGGTGATGAATAGGGGGGAGTTACAGTTACATAAGTAAGGTAATGAGTATATTTCATTTTCTCCTGCTTACTCCTCCCCACTCCCCTCTTTTCCCAAGTTATAAAGTTCAACATTCTTTTACCTCTTGACGTCTGCCAGCTGGGTATGTAAAGCACATCCTTAACAGGTCCTCATAGAACCAGCCTCTGTGGTGAAGATCACAGTTCTAAGGTACACAGTTCTAAGGTCTCCTTAAAGAATTTTCCCAAACCAAGCCAGGATCCCCTGAATCTCATTCAAGCCATGTATATCAAACAAGTCGTGCTTCACACAGAAATAAAATATGGCCCACCGGTAGTTTTCTACCAAGCCTGGTTTTCACTTCAGTTGGCACATCTCAGCCCATGGAGAAATCTCAGATGGCAACGCTTCAATTCCAGCGTCAGTAAGCTGGCCTGTTCCTACAATCTTCAAAGTCCTATACAAATGGTAAGGTGGCTGATGGGAGGAAGTATGAGATCCTCAATCTTAAGTCTGGAGTAAACCTGCAATAGGGGCTGGGAAGGTGGCTCAGTGGTAGAACACTTGCCTTGCATGCATGAGGCCCTGGGTTTGATTCCTCAGCACCCCATAAGAAAAAAGCTGGAAGTGGCGCTGTGGCTCAAGTGGTAGAGCGCTAGCCTTGAGCTGAAGAGCTGAGGGACAGTGCCCAAGCCCAGAGTTCAGGCCCAACGACCAGACAAAAAACAAAAAAACTGCAATAGCAGCGGTTCAATTCAGCATGCCAGAATTTTGTTTATGCATCAGATATATAACCTACAATTAACCTTTATGAGGGTAGGGCTATTTTACTTAAGCTGTGTCCCTAGCATCTGGAATAATGGGTGCTGCATCAAAGATACTTAACTGTTTTCTTGATTCTTTTCATTAAGAAAAGATTTAGATATGGGGGATGCACAGATGTTGGATAGAAGATTAATCTGGGGCATATGTATGCACCCATCAATTCCGAACTCGAATCAAGATACAGAACACTTTCATCACCCAAAAATGGTCCCCAGTGGCCCTTCCCAGGAAATCTGCTTGGCTCTTCATAGGGAACAATTTCTGTGCAGCATACATAAATTAATGTGACTTGGTAGAAACAGAGCATTTCATCGAGTACACATGCACACTTTTATATCTGATTGCTTTTGTTCAACTTAACATCTTGAGCTTTACCCACTTCACTGTAGGTTTTAACAATTCATTTCCTTTTATTGCTGACAAAAATCTATCACAATGTGTCTCCTCTATTGGTAGACACTTATTTCCAGATTTTATGACTAAAGCAGCTAGGACTATTCTTAAATAAGTACTTTTGCAGGCATGTGTTTTCATTTCTCTGAGTAAATAATTATGAATGAGATTGCTGCGTTGTAGGAGATGATGGATGATGTTTAATTTGAAAAGAACCAGACAAACTCTTTAAAGGAGTGCACTAACCATATACATACATTCTCACTAATACTTGGTGCGGTTAATCTTTTGAATTTTTACTCTGTTGGTAGGTTTGAAGTGAATTTAATTGGAATTTCTCTATAATCAGTAATACTGAGCAGGTTATCATGATTGTGCACATAGTTTGCAAACTTTCCTCTGTGATGTATCCAACTCTAGCTAGTCTCTATAGTACGGTGCTTTTGTTGTTTGTTTCTTGTTTCTTATTATACTAAAGAGTTCTTTTGAGTTTTAGTGGTTATTGTGATTTCAGCCCAGAGCTTTGAGCTGGTTTGGCTTGTTTGCTACACATTTTTATAGGGACCAGTCTTGCTGCATACCACACATTTTGACATGCTGGGCTCCTATTGCCGTTCAGTTCAAGATACTTTCTAACACCTTCACAGCTTGTCTTTGACTTAGGTAATTTAGAAAATGTATTGTAAAACTCCCAGATTGCTGAGGGATTTTGTAGATAGGCATTTTGTTATGAATTCTAACTTAGTTATGTTGTACAACATACATACAACCACTTGTGATGTGCTGAGACTTGTTTGTAAACTCAAAGCACATTGTTTCATTTACATTTGAAAAGGATGTAAACCCTGATCGAGTTGGCTGGCTTGGTTATTCAAATCTTTTATGCCAGAAGACAATACATTTTCCCCATAAAAATGAGAACATAAACATTTTCAGCTTTATGAGCGACATAGTCTCTATGGTGACTACTCACCTCTGCTTTTTTTTTTGTTTGGTTGTTCATTTGACTTTTTTGTGCTTATTCTGAGGCTCAAATTCAGGGTCTGGATGCTGTCCCTGAACTATTTTGGTCAAGACTAGTGTTCCACTACTTGAGCCATGGCTTTTTGGTAGTTAATTGGAGATATAAGTCTATGGAGGGCTGGGAAGGTGGCTCAGTGGTAGAGCCCTTGCCTTGCATGCTTGAGGCCCTGGGTTCGATTCCTCAGCACCACATAAGCAGAAAAAAAAAGCTGGAAGTGGCGCTGTGGCTCAAGTGGTAGAGCGCTAGCCTTGAGCTGAAGAGCTGAGGGACAGTGCCCAGGCCCAGAGTTCAGGCCCCAGGACCGGACCGCCCCCCCCCCCCAAAAAAAAATGTCTCATGGACTTTCCTGTCTAGCTACTCAGATCCTAGCCTCCTGAGTAGCTAGGATTGCAGGGATGAGTCACCAGCACCTCGCTCTCTGCTTTTGCCTTTGTAATGAACTAGATGTTTCTAATATTGTAACATCTCCTGTTATTCCTGTATTGCTTTCATACCTGAAGTTTATTTTGTCTAATATTAAGAAAGCCACATCAACCTTTTTTTTGTCAGTCATGGGGCTTGAACTCTGGGCCTGAGCGCTGTCCCTCAGCCTTTCAGCTCAAGGTGAGCACTCTATCATTTGAGCCACAGGGCCATTTCTGGTTTTTTGGTGGTTTATTGGAGATAAAAGTTTCATGCCTTTCCTGCCTGGGCTGGCTTTGAACATCAGCTTTGAACATCCTGGCTTCCACATCAGCTTTCTTATAATCAGTGTTTGTGTGGTATAGTTTTTCTGGCCTGGGTTTCAACTTTGAACACATACAAGTGGATAATTCTATTTTAATCAATCCAAAAATCTCTGCCTTTTAATTGGAGCATTTAGTATATTTACATTCAATTGATATGGTTAGGTTTAATTTATTCATAATGCTACTTCTTTCCCATTCATTCTTTTTTCTTGGTTCCTTCATTTTTATTCCCTCAACTTCTCTTGGATTGACTGAGAAGTTTTCATATTTCATTTTATCTCATCAACAAGCTTTTGTTAAGGTATTAAGGTATATGCCCCTGTTAACATATTGTTAGCACTTGCTCTGGGAAATACAATGCACATCCTTAATTCAATTTATCTTGAATTAAAATTATAGCACCTGATCTAATGATAAAAGATCTTATAACAGTGGTCATTTGGGCTCTATGAAAGCTGTCAGCAAAGTAGAATTAGATCTGCAAGAGATTTGTTATGGGGAACACCAGAAATGAGAAGAAAGGAGTTTTAGGAGGGATGAGATGGAGCCGTCCCTCAGCCTGTAATGTAGATTTGACCTCTATGAAAGTGGAGAAGTTGGAAACACAGATGGTGACAGAAAGTCTTGACCAAGCTCAAGAGGAGTCATTGAACGGAGGCTGCCCACCAAGTGGGTCTGGCATTGGGCCAAAAGGGACTGTTTATAGAACTCTTCATGATGTGCAGTTACTGGCTGGCAATAGGCAGGAGAAGGGTAGACTTGGCATGAAGCTATTGTGAATACAGAAGACAGTGAATGAAAGTTGTCAATCAAATGGTTCCACAATGGGCTCTCTTGCCAGGAGATCAGCACACTGTGCCTCCATGTCAGCCACAGACCACCCATTGTGGTGCACAGATGTTTTTCTCTATGTATGCTTAGACACCAACGATGGGCCCCTTCCTTTCAGAGAAAGCATAAAAGATAGAGAATCACAGCATAATGACAGTCTTGTTCCTGCAGGGGATCATAAAGCTGGAACTGGTATGTATTCCTCCTCTTTCCTGTTCACTCTTCATTCTAAGTGCTACATATCCTCAGCTAACTCTTGCACAGGTGTTGGTAGTTTACCTATTGGTAGGGATAAAACCTTCATCTCTGAGGAGTTTTGAAAGTTCTCAGGCCAGGTTCACTGAGTTCATCATCCTTAGTGAAAACTGAATGAAAGAACTCCAGAAATGATCCAAATGGATTGGCTGGATTCCACATCCATTCTTCTCAGGCTCTTCTGTATAAGACTCATACCAGCTCTTGCTGCTCATCAGGGTCAATTACCCTTTCTAAGAGGATGATTTCTCTTTTTCTTCTGCTATTTCTTGAACACCAGATGACTAAGGTGCCTTGTAGTCAGCAAAACATTTACCTTGTGCCCTGGTGAAAGAGTACCCCCTTTAGAGGCCAGGATCGCTGACTGCAGTGCTCAGTTGTGAGAATGGGAAGTACAGAGCTATCGAATGTGTCATTGGATGTGATGGCAAATGGAGAGACTTCTATTTCCACCCTTTGGTTTCCAGGCCCAGGCATTCTTTCTCAGAGAACATAGGACTAAATCAAAGTCTCTCAGGAGCTACAATGCATTGTAAGGAATAGCACAGAGCCTTGCCTCTTGGTTGATACTTCAGTTGCAATTTCAATAGACCATTCCTGTGCCCTGGGAAATGGCTGGCCACTGTATGGCACAAAATGTGATACAGTCAGTGGTTCAGCTATTATGTCCATTGCTGTGAGGTGAGTCTCCTGTTCAACTATGTTGTGAGGGTTTCCATACTTGTGTTTCAAACATTCTGTAAGCCACTGAATCATGACACCAAATGATTCTACACATTCAGGAGAGGCAAATTTATAATCAGCCTAAGTATTCCTGAAGGGATGGAAGAATTCTTCCAATATAGAGGAATCCTTGTATCTTAAATATGCCATGACCAGTTGATCTCCTATAGGAATAGTAGAGTGGAAAGGGCTAAACATTGATAGATACCATTGGGATACAAGCAGGAGTCCTGGCTGTTAGTCAATGGTGTATTCCAACTAAATACTCCTGTCAGTAGGAGTATTTAGAGTATCCTCTGTTCTGGGAGTTTGCCTGTCACCGTGTGTTGTACACTGCATGGCACTACCAATGGGCTCCATGGCCTAGAGCCCATCCCCACAAATTGTTTGCTGTGAGATGGGTTCCATGGACAGATGCTCCCATCTCTGCCACCATGGCAACTCTGTTCATACACCCATGCTACCAGTTTGGGGGTAGCCATGATGAGGACTGCTAATGCCAACTAACTGAATCATTTTGTTTGCCTCATTATTTAGTGGATTTTCTTTCTGGAGAATGCTTTCTGGTGAGTGTTAAAGTATGACACCAAAATCTTCACACATTGTTCCCTCTCCCACATGTCTATCTATAAGCCTCGTCCCCACACAGCTGTGCGCCTAATATGCTATTTGTGGGAAATATTTATCCATCTACAGACATAGATGTATAGCTATATTCTTACTTCAGACTACCTCACCTTTCAGTCAAAGTAAATGACTAAGGAGTGCCACTTAAAGCTTCACCTATTAGGAAGATTTTTCTTTTCTTTATAAGGTCATCTCTGAAGGTGGATGTAATACAGGTAACCACCTATTTTCAGCCTGCTTCCTCACAATAAGAGGAACCTTACTGTATTCTAAGTTCAGACTTTTTTGGTTAATCATATGATCTCCTTGCAGTGGTATTTACTAGATTCTGTGTTGAAAATGAACTATGCAACTTGTAGGTGGGATAGGAAGGAAAAACTGGGAGAAAGTGTGTGAAGGAAGTAGTACCAGTGTCTAAAAAGAAATGTATTTATTACCTAACTTACGTAATTGTAACCCCTGTGTATATCACATTTAGAATAACAATTAAAAATAAAAAGAAACAAAAGGGATATATTTACATCCAAATCTACCAACTATTACACTAACTGTGTACTCAACACTAGAATCAAAGGACATAAGATAAGTTAGATTCTCTACAAGGAAGATATAGTTGATTACCATTTTTCAGGTAATAGAGTACTCAACTTGATTTTGTGCTGGTTGAATAAGGTGTATTTTCCCCAAAACATTTCAAACTGTACATTTCAAAGTACAATCAAGTAGTTATATACAAATTATACACTCTTTAATAGTAAAGCTACAAGATAAAATACTTTTTGAAAAGAACATATTCCAAGTTTTTCTGTATACATAATTTCAGACAGTAAGAAATGCTATAAAGCAGATCAGACAGGTTGTACATAGATAGACACTCTCAGGACATCTTACTTGCTGAGAAAGTAGACCTTAATGGCTATGGCCAGATTTCCTTCCAAAAAAGCTGTTGTAATTCATATTTCCACCAGCTATGAATAAGACTACCTTTTCCCTCCCTTTGGTGAACATTTTTATTAAAAGACATATTATTATTTACAAGGCCTTGGTCAAAGTTACCCTAGAATTTAATTTTGTGAATAAGACTATCATTAATCCCCACCTTCCTGCTCGAGCTCTGTCCATGGCTCTCCATTATTTTGCTGGTCTGATAAGAGTTCTCTTAATATATTATATTAACCTTGTTCTTTATATCATCTGTCCTAAGTGGGAATTTATTTATTATTATCTCAGAGACACTTTTCAAATTTAAATGCTCAAAATTTCCCTGGCCAAGCCAGGGCATGCGCACACCACTGAGGTCAGGCAGAATCTATGGGGCACTGGCTTTTCCATGTCCTTCTCTATGCCAGGCTATCAGTGCCTTTAGTGTCCATTGGTGGGACCAATGTCCCCTGTCTCTTCTTATCCATCAAATCTGAGAGCAGAGCAGGGCAGTCAAGGCTCAGAAGAGGTTGGGACCCAGTGAGAGGAAGATGGCTGCTTTCTTCTCTGCCATCTTATGGCAGGAACTTCATTCTGTCTTTCCACAGAAAGAAGGGCTCAAAAGGCTGGGAAATACACAGGTATTTAGAAAGCAAGAGACAAGTAATTAAGCTTAGAAATGTCACTTCCCTGTGCAATATCTTTCAGTCAGTTGGGTGGTATATTTTGTTTGATTCAGAGCTAATGAAAATCAACAATGTATTTGGAGAAGGATGGATGAGACTGATTGATGGAAGGAAGAGAGGATGTTGCCTGTGTAGGAGAGAGGATGTCAGTCATTTTCACCTATGAATTGGATGCATTATCAACAACCAATTTTCATAGTAGAAAAAGGTAATGTGTGTCACTGTGTACACCCCTGATTCTCGGAGACAATTATGGATGTCCTTCTAGCCAGCCAGTGGGCAGAGGTGACTGCCTTGGCCTTTGTGGGCTGGTCTCAAGGGAAGGCTCTGGTTACTTTTCCTTCCTGCTTCATGGGGCTGAGGAAAGCCAGGATTGCCATGGCAATGGAACCAAAGCATTAACAGGAAGAAGGGAGTGGGTGCTAAAACAGAGAACAATTAGTTCTTCTACCATTGCCTTCTACCAAACCATATTTCCCTGGAGAATCCCTACTGCTGCAGTTAAATAACAAAATCAATCTTCCTGTTGCTCAGGCAGCTCCACACTTAGTGGGACTTTTGAGCTCAATCCCTGTCTGTAAGCTGAAACACTGCATCTGCTGTCTGGTAGATGGGCCGTACCACTGTTGAGTCCTGGGGTCATTTCAGAGGGTTCTCAATTTGCCATCTGCCCTTGTTTTAAAGGCAAACATACTTGGATGCTGGCTGTGTCTCATCATAGCGAAGTCTTTGGAAGCTTAGCAAAGCATGTCAGGCATTTATACTGGCATGTGCTCTGTGAGGCAAGGTGTGGGGCAGGAACTCCAGCTGCTAAAAAAGAATGGGCAATGATTATACTTACTCAATAGCCTTTATTTTTCCTGGTGTCTAAGCTGCCCCGAGTGATAAGCTAACCACTTAAGAAGGCATTTGAACTCGGCTATTCCCACTGGGCTTCTTAGGCCTTTGTCTATACAGCGTCCTCGTAGGAAACATGCTCCCCTTCTGTTCCAGTCATCCATTAGCGGGCTGCATATTTTTCATCTGACATTTATAGGATCCCCTCCATGTGTCAGGCACTTTAAGCATTTATGTTACAACGTGCAATGTAAATAGCCCCTACTGTGGAGAATCTGAGAGCTTATTGGAGAAAGAAGCACACACACACACACACACACACACCACACATACACACACATACACACATACACACACACACCACACATACACACACACACACACACCACATATACACACATACACATATACATACCACACACACATATACACATACACACACACCACATATACACACATACACATATACATACCACACACACATATACACATACACACACACCACATATACACACACCACACATACACACATACACACCACATACACATACACACACCACATATACACATATACACACATACATACCACACACATATATACACATGCACACCACGCACATATACCACATATACACACATACACACATACACACCACACACAAACACCACATATACATACATACACACATACACACCACACACACACCACATATACACACACTACACACATACCTCATACACACCACACACACACACCACATATACACACACTACACACATACCTCATACACACCACACACACACACCACATATACACATATACACACATACATACCACATACACATATACACATACACACCATGCACATATACCACATATACACACATACACACCACACACACACACCACATATACACATATACACACATACATACCACATACACATACACACACCACATATATACACACATACATACCACACACATCTACACATACACACCACACACATATACCACATATACACACATACACACCACACACACCACATATACATACACACCACATATACACCACACACACACACCACATATACACACAGAGGCAAACACTAAGAAGATGAACTTTGGCATCAGATGATTTAGGTTCAAATCCCATCTCTGGGTCTTCCTACTTGTGTGGCTTCAATGGAGTCTTCTTAAGCTTCAAGTTCTCCTCTATGAAGTGGAAATGCTTTTATCTGACAAATATTTATTGCAAGACCACTTTATGCTCAGCACAGTAAAGCACACAAGATATAGCTCTGGACTATAGAAACAAACTTCCTCTCAAATGCAGCTAGCTAATGAACAGACTAGAACTTAAACAACAGACATGCAACTTGCCAGGTAGTGATAAGTCCAATGGAGAAAAATGGAGAAAGACAAGAGTAGACCCAGTGAAGGAGGAGCTTATTCTGAAGTCAGGGAATACTTCACTAAAGACGAAGTACATTCTGAGTCTATTGTCAGAGAGATTTGGGTAACAATCTGGAACAAGAGCAATCTAGGCAGAGAGCAGAGTCAGCCTTGAGGTGAGAGCATGCAAAGACTAGCCAGTCAATAAGGCCAGGAAGCTGGAGGGCCTTGAGCAAAGACAGGGAGAGAGGCAGGGCTGAGGCTTGGCTGATATCATACAGGGCTGTGCAAATCATACCATCATCAATGATAAATGTAGGTCAATAGTGGCTGCTTCCTTTTTTTTTTTTTTTTTTCTGTCATGGGGCTTAAACTCAGCCTGGGCGCTGCCCCTCAGCTCTTCAGCTCAAGGCTAGTACTCTAACACTTGAGCCACAGCGTCACTTCCAGTTTTCTGGTGGTTTCTTGGAGATGAGTCTCATGGACTTTTCTGCCCAGGCTGACTTTGAACCATGATCCTCAGATCTCAGCCTCCTGAGTAGCTAGGATTACATCGGTGGATGCCCAGCGGCTGCTTCCTTTCTGATTTGTCTGAGCTAACAAATGGCATAAAGTAAGATTTAGCATGCCATTGGTCACTCTCCTCCCTCTCTTCCATGGAATAAGGGTAATGATACAGTGATGAGCTGAGCACTAGGAAAGCAGCGCACAGCAATCAAAACTGGAACAATCTGTGTCCTCATCAAATTTGCAGTTTAGTAGAAGAAATAAGATGAGAGTTCAAATATATTTCTAAGACAGAGGAATCAAGGTCTAGGTGGCTAAGAAGGCTCAGTCTTCTGCATTTCATTAAAAATAAAAATACTGGGATTTTTTTTTTTTACCCCTGGAGATTATTATAAAATCCAAAAGAAAAGATGGGGGCTTTCTTCATCATCATAGTTCCCCTCCCCCAGCAGACATTTCGAGTAAGCAATTCTGATTGGATGCTGCCACAAACTGACCAGAGAATGAGGTCAACTTTACATATGGAAATATTTAAAGCAGTGGGCATTGATGTTACTCAATGTTTTATATATTCCTGGATCCAATGTGCCCAATGATTAACTTGGCCACTGGGATTCTTGGAAGATGAGAAGAAAGGGTCAAATTAAAGCAGTAATTGGGCTGGGAAGGTGGCTTAGTGGTAGAGTGCTTGCATAGCATGCATGAATCCATGGGTTCCATTCCTCAGTACCACATAAACAGAAAAGGTCCAAAGTGGTGCTGTTGCTCTTGTAGTAGAGTGCTAGCCTGGAGCAAAAGAAGCTCAGGGACAATGCCCAGGCCTTGAGTTCAAACCCCAGGACTGACCAAAAAAGAAAAGAAAAGAAGGCAGTAATCATGAGGGCTCTTGGCTGACCTTGAAAAAGAGTACAGAAGACCTCTCTAGTCATACCCTGTGGCTCCTGGAGGTGGAGCTCCAATTGGAGCTATGTTTGGAGCCAAGATTTATAGAGCACAAGGGGAATGGAGGTCCTCAGAGGTCATTCTGACTGACTCTCACAAGTAATATGCTTGCATTGTAAGAGCAGGTAAGTTGAAGATGTGAAAAACAAAACAAAAAGCTTGTCCCATGCAATCCCCCTGGATAAACCATTCTGGATAAACACTATTATTCTTCATCCAGACTGAGAGCAGAGATTAGTCTAGATTGATGACATGATGCCATCAAACCATCAAGCAAAGAATTTATTCACTTCATCTTTCTATTGGTCAATAGCCACAGTGTGGCTAGCAATGCCAGTCAGAGAACAGTACATGAGTTCTTCCTGAGTTAGAAGAGATTTAAATTATACTGAAGGAAGAGACTAACCCAGCAAAGCCAGTGTCTAGCCATGTTCTAAAACACAGGGAAATCTGGATAGTATGAAATCCTGGGATTGAAGTAAAAGATGAAAAAAGTAGAAGAGGAAATAAAAGGCAAATGATTTTAGGGAAATGTAAGAAGAAACACCTTAATGTCAAGTTTCCAAGCTCATTTTTTAAGTTAGCCATCCCAAAAAGAAAGGAAGAAAAAGGGGGAGAGAAGGACAAAGGTTAGGAAGGAAGGAGAGAGGGGAAAAAAGAAGGAAGGAGTAAGGTAGGAGGAAGGAAAGGAAGAAAAGAGGGAGGAAGGGAGAGTGTGGCAAAAAGTCAGGAAGCCCCTGTTGTCACTGTATTTGATTTTGGAACCCTGCATATTGTATATACATTTATCTGAATTAGGGAAGGGAAGGGGAACAACAAAATGGTGAGACAAAGGACAAATGGGGAACCAATGCAACACTGATACTCACAAGACAATACGTTGGAAATGAACTGTACAACTTGGGGGCAGGGTTGGGGGAAGGAAAGTAGGAGAAAAATGAGGGAGGGGGTAACAAGTTCGGCAAGAAATGTATTTACTACCTAACCTATGTAACTACATCACCTTGACAATAAAAGTAATTTTAAAAAAAGAGTCAGGAAGCCTAAGAGAGGAAGTGGAGAAACAGGCCTCAAGCCTTAATTATATACAGTGTGGCCAGAGGAGAGAATAACGGGGTCTAAAGTTGCCCTGTGACAGTGGTACCTGCTTTCCTTTGGATCCCAAATGTCTTTCCAAAGCTCATGTGTTCAAGGTTTGGTCCACAGTGCAGCAGTTAGAGACTGGAAGTATTAGATTACAAGGGCTCTGACCTCATCAATGGATTAATCCATCAATCAATTCACAGCTAAATTGGGACATAGTGATAACTTTAGGAAGCAGATCCTAGGTAGAAAAAGTAGGTAACTGGGAGCAGGCCTTTAAAGGGTATATTTTTGTCAGGCAGGATGGATTACACCTAGAATCCTAGGTACTCAAGAGGCAGAGATTGGGAAGGTGTGGATTCAAGATCAACAGGAACAAAATGTTAGCAAGCCTTTATTTGGATAAATAAGCTTAGTAGTGGCACACACCTGTGATCCTGATAGTGGAAGGTACAGGAAGCATTAGAGTCAAGGCTGGCTTCAGACAAAATATGTGAGATTCTTCCTAAAGAAAGAACAAACAACACTAATGTACAAGCACAAAGGGTTGGAGGCATAGTTCAAATTGCTGAGCTCTTGACCAGTAGGTATAAGATCCTGTGTCCAAATACCAGTACCACCACCACCAAAACACAAACAAACAAAAAAACAGAGCTATCTTTTGTTCCTCTCTCCCTGCTTTCCTCTTTTCTTCCCTCCCTTTCTCTCCTCTGGCTCTTTCCCTACCTTGTTCCTCCCTCCCTGTCTCCCCGCTCCCTTCTTGGCCATCATGAGTTGAACTGCATTACTCTGCCACACTTTGCCATGATGCTCTGCACAGACCCAAGCCATCATGACTGAAATCACTGAAACCGTAGCCAAAATCAATGCACCCTTCTTTTACATTGATTTTCCTCAGGCATTTCATCACAGTGACTAAAAGTTGATTAACATGATGTCCCAGAAGTTCACCAGATAGCTTTCTGATGGCTTTCTTATTTCCCGTGCCATGTGCTTCCCAAAAGATAATGCACTGGCAGCCACATGCTTTTCTAAGGGGTTGCATACCCAGCAATGTTGCTGAGGAGCTGCCACTGTGGTTGGTCTATCAATCTACTATGAGTTTGTTTCACGTGGGTCAGGTTCTGACCTCCAATGATCATTGAGGCTCACAAGAGCTTGCATACAGAAGACCTGATTATACAGACCATGGTCCAGGACTAGAGGAAACACCCCCCTTCTTCCTACCATTTCTCCCCCAGTCTACTGTTTCTACACCCAGTCTGCTAGTTCCTATCCCCTGGCTTCCTTTATGGTCAGTTTCGTTATGAAGTAAATGGCTCCGGAACCGTCACTTCTATGAGAAAAAAAAATTAATTCTAATGGCTGACTCTCAAATGACCCAGTTATAACTTGGAGACATTTTGTTCCTATAAATTGGTCTTTCCAGCCAGTGTCTGGAAGCTGGCTTGGAAATGCACTTAGTAAATCACTCTCAGTGGTTTGAAGAAGAACAGAGAAGGTTCTAGAAGAGATGAGTCAGGCTAGGGGGGTGGGTAATGAGAATGGGACAGGAATAAAGAGCCAAGCAATATTCTGAGCACAGAATGTTGTACCCAGCCAGAAATAAATGTCTGATCAGGCTTAGCTAAAGATTTTCTGAAATGATGAGGCAAATATTAACAGAGAAATCTCAAAAAGTCTCCCTCAGTTAAGATAACATTCTGCTTATTGATAAGCTGGGTGGCTTCATAAATAGTTGGTTCTGTCCAGTGATCTTGATAACACCTAATCCCTCCTCCAGAGTTGGTGAGTTCAAAATTGACATTTCATATCTCAACCAGACTCAGCTTGAGACAACTTGGTGACTGTCACACTGACTTTTTTTTTTTTTGTCAGTGTGGGGCTTGAACTCCGGGCCTGGGCGCTGTCCCTCAGCTCTTCAGCTCAAGGCAAGTGCTCTACCACTTGAGCCACAGCACCACTTCCAGTTTTCTAGTGGTTTATTGGAGATAAGAGTCTCACAGTCTTTCCTGCCCGGGCTGGCTTTGAACCACGATCCTCAGATATCAGCCTCCTGAGTAGCTAGGATTACAGGCGTGAGCCACCAGCGCCCAGCTTGTCACACTGACTTTTAAAACAAAAGGACAATAGCCAAGCACTGAAAGCTCATATCTGTAATCCTAGATACTCAGATATAAGGACTGCAGTTCAAAACCAGCCCAGGCAGGGAAGTCCATGAGACTCCTATGTCCCATTAACTACTTAAAAAGCCAGAAGTGAAGTTGGGTTCAGATGGTAGAACACTAGCCTTGAGCACAAAGCTCAAGGACAGTTCTTAGGCCTCGAGTTCAAGCCCCAGGATCAACACACACACACACACACACTCAGCTTTTATCCCACCCATCGCTAACAATGGTGGCCTGGGTGAGCTGCCCTTGTGCAGAACCTACATCCTCTATCCAGCAGATGCCAGAGGGCTCTAGGTAAACCAGAAACTACCAAGAGACAAAGTTAGAACAATGTTGTTGTCACCATCCTTCTACCTGAAATTATGTGTGTAGCTTCTCTCCAAGAAGCTCATAACAGCAGTTCTGCCAGTGTCTTGGACTCTGGGAGATTAATTCATGAGCTGTCCACAATTAGCTGAGATTGCTAGTCTAAAAGAGACCATAGTTGTCATCACATAGGCAGAAGAAGTCCACCAGAGAAATTTCAAAAACACAGAGAATATCTGTAGAAAAGGAGTTGAGTTCAGGTGCTGGTGGCGCACACATGTAATCCTAGCCATTTAGAAGGCTGAGATCTGAGGATTGTAGTTTGAAGCCAGCCCTGTGCAGGAAAGTTGATAAGACTCCAAGAGGTAGAGTGCCAGCCTTGAATGAAAAAGGTCAGGGACAGTGCTCAGGCCTTGAGTTTAAGCCACAACATTGGCACAAAGTGAGAGAGAGAGCGGAGGGAGGGATGAAGAGAAGGAGGAGAAGGAGCAAGAGGAAGAGGAAGAGGAGGAGAAGAGAGGAGAGGAGAGGAAAAGAGATCAGAGGAGAGGAGAGGAGAAAGGGAAGAGAAGGAAAGGGAGGGAAGAGGAGGGGAAGAGAGAAAACAGATGGCCCACTTTATGATGAGTCCCTCTGATCATTAATTCATAGAATAAAGAACAGAACTGTGTCTCCAAAAAGAGGTGGTCCAGAAAGCTTGAATCCAATGCTATCTGGGAAAACAAACACTCCACACTGATTACAAGCCATTCCAAATCAGCAGACACACAGAGGACAATCACCTTCCAGTCTCCACACTCAGGGCAGGGGAGAGTAGTGGTGGAGACTGTCACAAGGGCAGAGCAGACATCTACCCAGAGTGACAGAGACCAGAGCTCTCGCATGGCAAGCAAGGATAAGAGAGAGGGAGGCAGAGTGCCCTGCTGTGCAAACAGCGCCTGTCAACCTCAATTTACTCCACGTCCCCTCCATTTGAGAGAGCTGCTGTTGCTTCCCAGATAACCTGACAACTAAGATGCTGGCAGGGCCTCTCAGAACAAGGAGTGACAGTTTCCAGCCCAGGGCTTAGGAAAGGGCAGCAAGTCAGGGGTCAGATGGAGTTTCTCGCAGAGCTCTGGCCTTCCCTGAACTTTGGTATCTTCTGTAAAATGGGGAGAATAATGGGACCCACTTCACAGAACTGCTTCAGAGCAGGAATTAAGTCAAATGTTCCCTGTATGAATCTTTCACATAACTAGTGGTCAGCATGTGCTAGCTATTATATATTATATTATATTATATGATGTGGCTAGTGATGGCAGAGGTTATTTGGTGTCTGAGGAGCTGCTTTGCCCTGGGTGTCAAGCCACAGTTTTTACATGTGATACAAATAAGGAAATACCACGCCTTTTCTCTGGCGCCTTGTCTCCTCAAACTGTTTCTCCTAGGACATCATTAATTTAACAAGGAATGCAGATTAATTAGACAACCCTCCTATTCCCACATGTACCCCTCCTCTTGTAGACCAGCTTCAAGGCTGCTATACATAGGAGCTAGGGGAAGGGAGAAAAGCAGACAAAGAGGCTTCTTCCTTGAGGAAAAAGGGAACCGCTCATATGAGGGGAAAGAAAAAAACCTGATATCTGGCCCCCAAAATGGCCTCTGAAGATCAAACACACTGGCACAGAATGAGAACAAAGACTACCTGAGAGCTCAGAAGGTAGGGGAAACTGAGACTGGGGGATGAAAAGGTCTACAGTTGATTAAAGATGTCGTCAACCTATTGGCTGACACTGAGGACCTGGGCCCTGGGAAGGCCTATCTGGCATTGCCAAAAAGAGAAGCCATAGACAGTGAAGACTCGTCCAGAATGTAAAATTAAGAATGACCAGAGATCCTGTGAAAAGAAATAGGAAGGATTTGGAAAACATTCAGAGAGACAGGCCAAAGCTGAGGAGAGGCTGGGGTAAACAGGAGGTAGATGGCACTGTATGTCTCTGTGAGGGGCGTTGGGGTAAGGGGACAAGGTCTGTGAGAGACCATCTACCCCGATTTAGACAAATAGCCCAGCCGGTCCACACTAATTAGTTTGAGTTAATTCATTGGAGTAGAGATTTCTGGAAGAGACTAGAAATTAGTATCACACAATATGCTATGGTCTGATTGTGTCTCTCCAAAATTCAAATGCTGAAATTTTAACCTCTAAATATATAACATTTGAAGGTTCCAGGCCTGTGAGAAATACACTTCTGTTGTACTTATGTTGAGTACTTTGGTATATTGCCCATTTGAATTAAGACAGAGTGTTAGAGTCAACATGCAAGAAGTGATTCAGATAGAGCATCTCAGGTCACTGTCCAAGGCTTCTGGGGGGGACAGAGGCCATTCCCTCCAAAACAATACCAAAACCTGTGAGGGCTAGTTCATCTTCTCTTCTGGGAAGGAAGATGGTGATTAGATTCATAGGTCTTACCAAATATACCTGTGCATTAAGCAAGAACTCCTTTCTTTTGTTTTTCATTTCTTTTTTTCCTTTTCTTTTCTTTCATTTTTCTTCTCTTTCTTTTTTTCTCCTGATAGCACTGGGGTTTTAAGGCTTTCCACTTGCTAAGCAAGCACTTTCTCCAAGCCATGATTCCAGCTCTGGTCTTACCTCTTGAATCTTCTGAAAATCACTAAGCTCCATTACAATCTAGGTGGCTGGCCAAAGTATCAGTGAGACATTAGATATCAGAGATGATGAAGGATTATAGAAAGAAAACAACTAAATGTTGTGCACAGTTCTGGATTAAAGCTTTTAATCATGTCCTTTAAATTTTTAGTTTCTTCTTTTATGCAATGGCATAGTTTTCAGTTTCTTCTTTTCTTCAACCAAGATAAACACCTGACATAAAGATTCTTAGAGTAAAATCCTCTTATTAGGACACAAAGTTAAAGCAAAACCAGTGTAGTTTTCCTGCTCTCTGCCCCACTTCCCCACAACCTGCATCTACCTATCATCCTACATTTAGGCTATTATTTTACAGTAAGAGCACTGTAATCTTAATATTTTGATAGAGATAATAGTAAATGTACTTGATTTTTCTAGAACCTATTCCAGACACGTGGCTTTATAGGAACACTAGTCTTTGATTCTGAAGGATGCATGGGAGAGCCACTGTAGGTCTCAAACAGGGAATCTGGAGACACTCACAATAAGGAATTTGGCCCAAGGCTTTTCTTCTTCTGATCTCTGCTTATAGATGAGGAAAAAGTCCCAGATTGGTCAGTGAACTCTATCTCTTATTAAAATTTTCTCCATAGTTGTTCATAAATACTTCTTGTATTTATGCAGCTTGTATCCATAAACATATTGATCCTTTTCCCTTTCGCATGTATCTGGGCCCAGGGGATATGTGCCCAGGTACAGTGCTTGATTCATAAATGTAATCCGGTACCTGGGCACATTTAAGCTGTTTGGAACTTCAAGGCACTGGTAGAAAAAGCAGTACGGTGCTTCTAAATACTGTTCTTACCATTGACATCAAGGTTTTCAGAATGGTGACCAGTTGATTGAACACTGGGAATTAGCATATCCTCAGGCATGTGTCTGCTTTTCTTGCATATCTTTAGGTAGAAGATGTATTCTGCAACATGAAAGAATGTATTTCTGAAAACAGAAGCTTGATAAGAGGAAACTCAAGAAGTTCTGCTCCATTTAAGTAAAATGCTTCAAGATCATCTTGGGAAAAGCATTATGAGAAAAAATCCTTGGACAAAAATACATTTCAGAATCCCCCACAGAAGACAGGGCCTGTCAGACACCCACGGACCAAGCAATAAAGTATAAATAATTCAGAACTCCTTGATATTATCCTGCCTACTCATAAAGTACATCTTTAATAATTGATTCCACTCAATCTTTTAAAAATTCTCCCTACATAACTTAAATCATTCCCTCTGTTTTGATGACAATAAGAGATCATTTCCTGTTTGGGACTTGTCCTTCCCAAGGGAAGTACGATATTTGGATGGGAGTTTTTCCTGCTGTGAGTTTTTAAGGCTGTATTCTACACATGTGCTGGAATTTCACCTGCAGGTACTCAACATTTCCTGGAACTATGCCAGTGTTGTATGTCCATGGACAGAATTCCTCTGCTAACACACTTACTCTCCATTACTTTTCTATTTTACAGTTGACAAAAACGGTTCAAGTATAAAATCTGAATAAAATCACATCTGTCTCTACCCCAGCACTAGACAGACCATTGCCTGGCATATTGATCATGGAAAGGAGACTATATGTAGTCATATTGTGATATTAACTATAATGGTGCATTGGTATACCATTTTTTTTTTGGTCCAGTCGTGGGGCCTGAACTCTGGGCCTGGGCACTGTCCCTCAGCTCTTCAGCTCAAGGCTAGC
>NW_012267244.1:16072868-16073792 GCF_000151885.1 Dipodomys ordii | reverse complement strand
TAGCTAGAATCTTGTTAAGGATCTTTGCATCTGTGTTCATCAAGGAAATTGGCCTGTAATTCTCCTTTTTGGTTGGGTCTTTGCCTGGTTTGGGGATGAGTGTGATATTGGCTTCGTAGAATGAGTTTGGGATAGCTCCCTCCTTCTCTGTTTCTCTGAAGAGCTTGAGGAGTATGGGTATTAGTTCTTGTTTAAAGGTCTTATAGAATTCTGCTGTGAATCCATCTGGTCCTGGGCTTTTTTTTGTTGGAAGACTTTTGATATCTTCCTGTATCTCCTTGTAGGATATTGGCTTATTTAATTGGTTTACTTCTTCTTTGCTCAGTTTGGGCAACTTGTATTTCTCCAAAAATGCATCCATTTCTGCCAGATTTTCTTCCTTTAGAGAGTATAACTTTGAAAGTAGTCCATTAGAATTGTTTGGATATCTTGGGTACGTGTTGTGATTTTTCCCGTGGCATACCTAATCCTGTTAATATGGGTTTCCTCTCTTCTTTTTTAATTAATCTTGCCAATGGGCCATCAATTTTGTTTATTTTTTCGAAGAACCAGCTTTTTGTTTGGTTTATTTTGGTTATAATTTTCTGATTTTCTAATTGGTTAATCTCTGCTCTTAATTTGGTTATCTGGCTTCGTCTAGTAACTTTAGGTTCCATTTTTTCTTGTTTTTCTAGCTGTTTTAATTGCAACATGAGATTATTTACTTGGTCGGTCTCCATTCGCTTGATGTGGGCACTGAGAGCAATAAATTTGCCCCTCAGGACTGCTTTTGCTGTGTCCCACAAGTTTCTTTGTGAGGTGTTTTCATTTTCATTGAATTATAGGAAATGCTTTATTTCTTCTCTGATCTCTTCTGTTACCCAGGCATTGTTAAGGAGTGTGCTGTTCAATTTCCATGTATTAGAGAAATTTCTGCGGTATGCT
>NW_012267244.1:16058865-16072818 GCF_000151885.1 Dipodomys ordii | reverse complement strand
GCTTTTTTCTTTTTGCTTATGTGGTGCTGAGGAATCGAACCCAGGGAGGGCCTCAGGCATGCAAGGCAAGAGCTCTACCACTGAGCCAACTTCCCAGCCCCTGGTATACCGTTTTGTACAGCAAATATGCATGTTTTAATAGAAACCTGTCCCTTTAAGTATCTGATCATTGAGTCCTGCTAGATCATTCACTCTCAGACAGCCTTGGGGGATAGGAAATGGAAGTGACAGAGAATTTGAAAATAGCTAAGGAATAGTGACATCGAATGCTTCCAACGTAGAAGGCAGAAACACCCTGGATCCAGGAGAAGTTTTAAAGGCAGAAGAAATGTAACTGGAGCATGCTTATGTTTTATGAAATTTGTTTCAGAAACAGAAATTATTCCAGGAAGATCAGAGTGATAGGACTGCTATAGTTGGAAAGACAGAGCAAAAACTTAACAAACAGCAAAGTGGTATGTGAACTCTATCTGCATTTATGTCCTGAGGCTTTGCCTCTTAAACATGCCCAAGAAGCTTAAAGCAGAGGTGCCACAGATTAAGGAACTATATAGTCTTCTCTTTTATTGTAAGTTCCCATTGCAAATATTGTTTGAGGTAGAAGAAAAGTGGTATGTAAAATGCATGAATCTTAACTGTGTGACTTAATTTTTTACATATATCGACTAGCATCAATATACAACATTCATCTCATGACATAAAACATTTCCACTATTACAGAAAGTTCCAAACAATAGCCACTAGCTTTTGCCAGCTGTAAAGACTTCACCAGAAGCAAAGATTTACTTTCTTACCAAAACCATATGCAAAATTTGTCTGTCTATAACATATGATATAAGCAAAACCAGACAGAGAGTACATCTTTTGGTTCTGACTTTTTCATTCAATATAATGTCTGAAAGGCTTGTCCACATTATTGTGCCCTCTTTGAGAATTGCTTCATTCCTCTTTGGAATTGTTTCAGTACCCCTGGTTATAAAGATCAGGGACCTTTATGAATAAAGGTCCCTGAAATGAAATTAGATTTCATGATCAGTCATTTTATGAATAAATGACTGATCATGGAATCTAATTTCATTTCATATCTGGGTCAGTTTGGCTAAAAGCCAAAAGAAGATGCTGATTCACACTCACCAGAGAACTTGACAATGGCAGTGAGGGAAAAATCATCTCAGTGATCTGAGCTTTGGGTCATGAACCTGGTCATCTACTTTATGTGACAAGAGAAATTACCACAAGGTAGGATGACCATAGACTCTTGGGCAGTGTCAATTGAATTAACTTGCTGGCTAAAGGTTCAGAAGAAAAGATACAGAAAGATTGAAAACAATGAAGTCTCAGAGAGTAGGAGAATTTGAGAATAAACATGGAGATAAAAAGAAGGCCTTAGGATTGCATGTTAATACTTATCAAAAATCACCCACCACTGTATTAAGAAGCCAGGTAGATAAAAATGATTTAACCAGTTGCCATAATACTATCCCTTTCACTGGCCATGTCAGAGCCAGAAAAATGATCAGGCATATGAATGGAGTAATCACAGAAGTGGAGATGAAGACAACGTAATAATAACAAGCTTTGCCATAAGTTGATCTTGCTAGCTGCTGTGGAATGGCCACACTGCCAGCGACAAACACCAATGATAAGTCTCTAATACAGTACCACCCCTCAAGTGAATTAGCTAGTTGCTTAATGGAAGATTGATTATACACTGGACCCCTGTTATCCAATAAACAGAATGAAAGACCGTGTCTCATTTTGATAACAAAAGGCACGTATTTGGATATGGATTGTCTACTCAGAAAATCTAAGCCAAATACATTACTCAATGGTTTAAAGAACAAACCTCCACTTTAAAGCAAAGGACTCTGCAAGTGGGCACATGACAACGAAATCCACTAGATATGTCATATACCATCAAAGCCAGAAGCAAAGATGGGATGGTTGTGTTGAAGGCACAACTGACAGGTTCGTTTCCAAGTGTCACTCCTCAAGAATGGAGTGGATACTCTAAGTCAATGACATTTATGGTGCTGTGTCCTCCATAGATTAAATACATTGATCTGAGCTGAGGGATAGAAGGAGCAAAGGTCTCACCTAACAAAACTCCCAGGTTTTCTGTTTTCCATCCTTGCAATTCTGGTCTCTGTGGGGCTAAAGGTCCTGGTTCTTAGAGAAGAAAGATTTCCTCTTGCGGGCACAGCAAGAATGCCATTAACTTATGGTCACTATGTGGGAATTTTAGGTTTCTTCTGTCAAGAGACCACCTAGCAAGAAAGCTGCCTACTAGCAAGAATGACTAGGAGGGCAGGAAGAAATATAACTGATATTCAAGTACCTCTTCATAGTGCCCAGTTGTGGTGGCAAAAATGATATACAACATAATATCCCTGGCCTGAGAAGAGCATGATTGCCAAGGGCACAGCTCATTCCAGAATGAGAGTCTTTGTCATAGGCTACTGAGCTGAGCAGAGGAGCTAGCTGAGGGGAGGGTCTAGACAGGGAATAGAGAATGCAGAAGACAAGTATCAGCCAGCTGAAGTATCAGGCCAGTTTGTCCAAGAAGAGGCTCATCAGGATGTTGGAGGAGCTGCTCTCCAAACTATATAAAGAAGTGAATCCAGGAAATGCAAGGGGCAGACTGGGGAGAGCTGTGCACTGGTGTTCCTCTAGCTGTGGGGAAGACCTCAGGAAGCCAGCCTCTGGGCAAGCCTTCTTCAGAAATCACCTTGACTGAGCAGAGGGGCCTCAACCATCACACTGCTTTCTGCCAGGACAGTTACCTCTAATACCTGATAAGTAGTGAGGGATACAACTAAGTGCTCCAACTCAGAATAGCTCTAGCAGCCATTCTAGCGCTGGCCCTCCTTGTGTGCACGGCTGATGTCTTTCCTGAGACTGCGTTGAAGACAAGCTATTCCCTGTATCCAATAGTCCTTTCCTTGCTCTTCTCTCCTCCCCTACCTTTCCCTCCCTTCCTCCCCCCCTCTTCCTTTCTTTGTCCTGTGTTAGTCTCAAATCAAATAACAAATAAATTTCCTGTATATCTTAATCATTATTATAGTTTGCTTCAACTCTAGAGTTTCTCAAAGTAACTAATCCAATTTACATTCTCAGGTTCAATGCATCAAATTTAGTATTTTCAGTCTTTTTAATCATGGCCCTTCTAGTAAGTATGCAGTGACATCTCATTTTTAATTTGACTAACAATGTTAAACATTAGAAATCTAATACCCATCAGAAATCTGGATATCCTCTTTTGCCTATTTCTAATTGATTTATATTTTCTAACTATTTATATTTTTATAGGGATTCTCCACCTATTTAGATATAACCTCTGTGTCCAATAAATGTTTCAGAAAAATATTCCAGACCATGGTTTGCTTTTTCACTATTGTAATCATGGTATGCCATGTTATTTTTGAAACATTTTTGTCTTGAAATAATTCTAGATTTATAGGGGATTGCATAGGTTACACAACATATTACAACATCAAATTCTGAAATTTTGCATTGTAACCTTGTGAGAATACAGTTTCACACCACTTGAGCACATATAGATTTGTGTGACTATCACTGTGGTCAAGATACAGAACTACTCCTTTGCTGTAAGAATCTCCTTCATGCTACCCCTTTCCAATCACACTCATCCCCTCCCAACTCCCCACCATCTGGAACCCTGGCAAGCTCTTCTCCATCTCCATAATATAGTTATTTCAGGAATGTTACACAAATGGAATCATACAGTATGTGACTTTTTGAGGGTGGCTTTTCCCTATTCAGTGTAATGGCCTGGAGGTCCATCTAAGGGGTTTTTTTTGTATGTTGAAATTATATTACTTGTGCTTTTTAATATATTATTTGATGAGCTAGCTATGGTTAACAAGAAAATAAGTCAACTTGCTTTGTCATTAAAAATAGATACAGGTCTTGCATAGATAAACATTTTCGCAGTACTCAGGTCTGAGTGCCAGTCACATGGTTTGGGGGTGGTGGGGAAGTATACCTTTCTTATACACTGCTATCCCCCAAGTTATGATTATGAACCCCACCATCCCCTGTGCTCAGCACTAATCCCTGACTTTATGCTATGTGTGCAGAAGGGGACTGTACATGAGAACCCAAATTTCACATTTTATTGTTCAGAGATATTGAGAAAAGTGAATGAGTCATTCTGCTTTTAAAAATAATGAAAAACAGATTTCCAAATAGGGCAGATTGAGCACGTCATTTGTTCTTATTACTTTTGGAAGAACTGAGAATCTCCTCTCTGTGTTGCTGAAGTCCTGGCAACGCTTGCTCTACTGCAGGGGAGGCTATTTCTCTGAAGCTTGTGTTCCTTTCCGCGCTCCTGCCTCTGGCTTCCTCTTCCAGGGTGCCATGTCCTCACACCTTCACGGAGGTGTCTGCCATGAGCGCTAAATTTTGAGCCCAGTTCTGTGGCTGTGCCTTCAATCAACAGCTTGCAAAACAGCTCTGCCTCGCACGTTGAATGTAGCCCACTTGGTAGCATTTCATTTCACTTCAATAGATTCTTTTTGCATTTCAGCTGTGTATGACAATATCAAAGGTCACCCAAACAACCCCAGTAGCTTCTGCCTCTCCCTTCTCAGAGCAAAGAGAGGAGGAACTGAGAATTTTCTGCATGGATGGTAAGTGTGTAGAAAGCAGAATATTTCTAGGTTAGCGTGGATTGGGCATGGAGTTCCAATGGAAGACTGTACATTGAACAATCATGGAGGGAGCAGTTAAGGAACTTTCCACAACAAGAAGTGCCTTGTAGTCAAGCTTCATAGATACCAGAGACAGAAGGTAGTATTAGACCCCAGGCAGCACTAAGGACCCTTAGAGGGCCATTCATGCTACCACTGTCTAGTCATGTCTCAAGGAAAGGAAGCCTCTGCTCTGTCTTTCTCTGTTCTCCTTACAGAATCCTGTACGTTTTTTGTACTTCTGTGTTCAAATTTTGAAGAGATTTAATTGGTCGTGCTATTTCTTTTTTTTATCAGGCCAGTCTATGTATCAGCAGTTCTCAGATCAGGCATCTGTCTGGTCCAATTAAATGTAGCTGAAATAAGTTGGAAGATATGTATATATGTATATGTATATGTGATGCATATGGGTATATGACAAAATGTGGCCATCTAAGTGTGTTCTGTAACCAGGGCTATGGTGCAATTTCTCCTTGATGAGGCTGTAGGTGTGGCAGTCATCACAGCTGACATGTGGATGTGCATTCATATGTATGTACTCATGTGTATGTACATGTGATGGGTAAGGATTTAGTTCTAAATCTTTAAAGATGAGGTTCAGAGGGAGGCTCCCAGGGGAAAGGTGAAGCTACTAATTGGAGCTTCATCAAATGGATCCATTCCAAACTCAAAGATAAATATCATCTATCTACTCATTACTATAATATAATCACGAACTGGGAGCTAGTGGTTTGTGCCTGTAATCCTAGCTACTCAGGAGGCTGAGAGCTGAGGATTGTGGTTCAAAACCAGCCAGGACAGGAAAGTCCATGATTATTATCTCCAATTATCCACCAGAAAACCAGAAGTAGTGCAGTGGCTCCAAGTGGTAGAGCACTAAGCTTGAGCAATAAAGCTCAGGGACAGCACCTAGACCCTGAGTTCTAGCCCCATGACTGACAAATAATAATAATAACAATATAATAAATAATCACTCAAGTTTCAAAAATTTTAAACTACATTTCTCATATAAGTTAATCAGCTGCTTTGGTAATAAAAGGGTAAAAACTCCAAAAACAAAATCCTCAGTGGCCTAAATTATGAATGTTTCTCACCCAGCTCTAAGTTGTGGCTCTGTTAGGCCCAGCCAAACTTGCTAACGTCAGCGAGAAATGTCTCTGGGCTGCTGGTCAGAGTCAGGAGTATTTCTTGTATATCTCAGTCTGGTATCAGACTGCAAGAGCCATGGCTACTGAGGGGGAGGACTGTTCTCCTCATAGTGGATGAATAACTATGAGAGGCAAAGCCAAACTATGCAAGCACAATTAACACTTCTATTCCTCTTTGTATTCTGGTAGTCATAGCAGGTCACATAGTGACACCAACATGGAAAAGAAAGTATATACTCTTTCCAAGGGTCTGGGAAAGAAGAGTGTGAACATTTGCTGGACAATAATATGGTCTACTCTACCATTCCACAGACCTAAGTCATTTGCCAAACAAAATAGTTGATGGTATTCTGGCTGGCAATGCAACTTCTTCAAATAAAACCACATCTCAGCACGTATCTCAGCCAGAATACCTTACTATATGTCCCACTTAATTGGCCCATGATCAACACCAGTCAGCCTGAGGGTCATGGTCAAGCCAATTAGTATCAATATCTTTCCTGCTCTAACAGCTGTATGCGTAGACAACAAAGTTTAAAAATGTAGTTATTGGGAAAAAAATAACAAAAAAAGAAGTTGTTAAGAATATGAATTGTAGTTGCCAGAATTCATTGCTAGGATTCTAATACTAATCCAATCACTTCTAGTTGTGTGGCTCCAGGTTAGTTGCCTAGCCTCTCTGTGATGGGTTTTCTCATCCATAGGAGTTAGGTAATAATTGCGATTGAGAGTTGGGAAAGTTCTGAGAATTACAAGGTAAATCATGGAAAGCCCCTCCAATAGGATCTGACCCACCAGAAATATTTAATTGTAAGCAAACAAACAAAAAAAAACAGCAATGTGGGTCTCCAAAAACAACAGCAACAGGATGATGAAATGGAAAGCGCTGGAATCTGTGTGGCGTCTCAGCTCCTGTGTCCACATGACTCTAGCCTTGACAGAGTCCTACTTTCCTCCCTAGGAAAAGATGGCTCTCCACCTCCAGCTCCGGCCTGTGTGAGAATCAGATGAGATGTGTGAAAGCACTTTTTGCAAAGTGAAAACTACCAGAAAAAGACGTGAGCTCCTTTAATGATTCCTTTTATTCCCCGTACTTTTCTGATGACAATAGATGGATGGTAAGAGAATTCTCTGTTAGACATTCCTAATTCCATGTTAACATCATGTGCCAATTCTTTTGAAGCTCTTGGGGATGTAAATCATCACTCTTTCCAATCTGGCAGAAACCCAGCAGGCTGATCCTCCCAGATGCTCAAAGAATAGAACGTGTTACTCTTTTCTGAATGAATATTTGGACTTTTCCTATGTCTACATTGACAAAGAATGCTTTGAGATGCCCACCAACTATTTCTTTAGTGCTTTGGGCATTATCTTGAAATATCCTCCAGAACCCCACCTTTGCCACTTCCATCCTTGTCTGAGCCCGCATTGCCATTCTTGCCTGGATTACGGAAAAAGCTATTTGTTTTCACTTTTTTAAATTGTGTGTGTGTGTGTGTGTGTGTCTGTGTGTGTGTGTGCATGTGTGTGTTTTTTGGGGCTTGCACTCAAGGCCTGGGTGTTGTCCCTGAGCTTTTGTGTTCAAGACTGGCTCTCTATTATTTGAGCCACAGCTCCCCTTCCTGCTTTTTTAGGTAGTTAACTGAAGACAAGAGTCTCATGGACTTTTACTTCCTGGACTGGCTTTGAACCACAATCCTTAGAACTCATCCTCCTGAGTAATTAGGATGATAGGCACGAGCCACTAGCACCCATGTGTGTCCATTCTTGTGCTAACCTCCTCCCATTTCCAAGAAGGTAACTCATTTTAGAAAGCAATTCTGCTCTTCTGATGAATCTCCTTCACTCCATTATGACCTCTGGGTTTTTGTTTTTTTATTGTGAAAATACAATATAGAGGAGTTACAATTACATGGGCAAGATAACAAGTACATTTCTTATCAAGCATTGTTGCCTCCTCTTTGTTTCCCCTCCCCCTCCCTTCCCATACTCTTCCTACTTCTGCCCCACACCCATTTTCCCCGCCCCACCAAAGTTGTAAAGTTTGTTTTTGACATAACGACTTGTGCATGTCATTGTTGCCACGGGTCCACCTGTATCCCTATTTAAATGATTTGTTTTTTTCCTTCCCCTCCACAAATTATACCAACATCAAATGCAGTGAAAACAGGGGTTATACCGTGGGGGAGGGACATACAAAGGAACATAGAAATCGTCTTATAAATATGTTAGAAACAATTGCATGAAAGAAAAAAAATATTTGAATACTTATCTTGGGGTTCATTCCCCTAACATCAGCTTACCCTCTTCCAACCCCAGGCCTTTTGTTCTAGGTACACTATCCTCTCTGCTCTTCCTGGGACACACCAAGAGGCTACCCCTCCGAGGGCCTTGGCATTTCCCATCAGGCAGTGGCCCCTCTTTTCACAATGTTATAGGTAAACTCATCACACAAAAGGAGATGTTGACAACATGTATGACTTTAGAAAGTTATTATTTATTCCTTTGTGCTTTTAAAAATGTTTCTAAGTGTTTCCCAATGGATACTGTGTGTTTATTTTGTAATCAGAAAATACATGTGGTTTAAATCAAAGGTTAGTGGTGCGTGTTTTAATGTCATTACTTAAACATATTGTATAAAAGGGCCACTATGTTTCTGGTGTAGTCCCTGCAGGTAGCTCAGCCAGGGCTCCACAGAAGAGGCCACGCCCAGGGTCTTACCCTCTTGGCTCCCTCTACTTCTTTGTATTCACCTCAATTAATGAGTGTCACACCAGGATAGTGGTAACTGATCTCTGGGTGAAGATTCTGACTCACTAAATTAATTTGCAATGAAATGCCTTTTAATATGGAATCTAGGATGATGTGGAAATAGTTATTTTCCCCTTGTGACTGGCATTACCTGTCATTCTAAAAATTAATCTTATTTAAGAAATGCTTTAAATATGGAGCAATAACTTCGTGCTTCAGACCAAGCAGTTAATGAGTAATTTAATCTGGGTGAATTATGAATCACAATTCTTCCAGTGCTATTTTCCTTTATATTTATTAGTTATCCTCATTTTCTTCGTTCTTGGTTGCTACAGAGCATTTTTACTGGAGAGCATTGAGAACACACTTTCTCTCTCCCTTGTAAAATGCTGCTGGCCTACTTGAATTGAATGCACACATTCCCCAAGTTCCTTTAAGTATAGTAGATAGCAAGGCTCCAGAGCAGGGCCAAGGGACCTCCATCAGGTGTGGGAGAAGTGTATGAAAAATGTGCGAAAGAGATGATCCTGACATTTTTGGAAGAAAAATGACTTGGTATGCCAGGCTCCCTAGAATTTCACACAGCACTAGTTCCCACTTCACTTTTAAATTTCACATGATCCCTGGGAGATAATTGGACTAAGGATTGTGGCATGAGGTGATAGATGGAGAGAAGAGGCCCATTTATCACAGGTTTTATTATGGGTTTCAAACCTTTCACATTTGTCTTTGAGAGCCTTTAGAAATAGGAAATTGAAATCTGTTTTTAAATGCTAGCCTATGCCGTGGGGTATGTTCCTGGCAGAGACCTGTAGGGAGGAACAGATTTGACTACCTTTGTTCAGCTCAGGCACTCTCCTGTGACTGTACAATGACCCCCTCAGCATTGCCCCCACCGGAGCCCTGAGAGCCGGGGGTGAAGGGGAAGCTTTGGCTGGAGTTACTATCATTTACCTCTCTCATGTTTAGATTAGCGCTCATGAACTAGGCCTGTGGCTTAAGGAATTCCATCAGACTTCGGTGGCATTCATTGATTCTGCTAAACACAAGTGCCACACATGGATGGTTTGTCTCCTTCTTTGTATGGAGTTTGCCTTTCCAGCCAACCCAGGTAGCTCAAAACCATCACTCTTCAGCAATGGCCTGTGCTCACACCTGCCCTACCACAACACCTGCCCATTCACCACAGGGGCCTTGGCAGCAGCCCCAAGGCCATGTCTGTCTTGCTCATTGTTATAATCCAGAGCCTGGTATAGAGTCTGGCACATGAAAATGCTCGACAAATATTTATTGAATAAGTGGATGGGTGGATTAGCCAAGGAATGATGTCACCTTTCCTATGCAAGTCCTAACAAATGTTTTCTCCCGCTTTCCCTGCAGGTGGCCAGGAGTGACATACTGTGTGCATATACCATGTCCTTGGAGGAGTGCCAGCACCTGCTGCACACGTCCCACTGACAGGGACCACCCAAGGCTCTGTCTCTGCATTTGTACAGAGCACAGATCCTGGTCGACTTTCCATGGCCTTGGAACCTTTTTATTGTAACTCGTGATGAAATGATTTCTTTTTAAAGCAAAGACTTTGTAATGTGTAAGCTCTACTTACTAAGGACTACCTATGCCATCTGGGTACTCAGGACTGTCACAAATTGCTCTCCTGGCTGTGCCTTTTCATTTCTACTGGCTTCATGAAGCTAGTGGTATACCTTTGGCTGGCTTGGAGCCCCCCAATACTCTTCATGTCCTACTTGATTATTTGGCTGCATTTATTGCTAGGCTATACTTTTTCTATGTATTCTTGAATTCTGACTGCATCGTGGTCACTGGTGTCTCCTCTGGGGTTCATTCTAAAACCAGGATTTCACTCTGAACATGAGTTCAATGTGATGGATGATCCAACTGTCAGCCCATCCACACAAGTCCACAAGATTTAATTTCAACTCTTAAGTGAGTGTCCATCAGGCACTTGACCATGGCTTGTGGTCCTCCATGGATTACTTTGTCAACCCAACATTGCAGGGTGAAATAGTTGGTATGTATAATCAATAGTCAATTGTGTTTTTATATTTAGCAGTAAAAAGTACTTTCACTTGTAACAGACAAATCTCCAATATACAAATATTAATAACAATGGCCACTAGCTAGCACCAAATGCCAGAGACGGTTTTAGCATTTTCCACTTTAACTTGTTTCCTTCTCAGAACCATCCTATGTGGTAGCTCTATTCTAGTAATCAGCTCCATTGACAAATGGGTATCCATTGGTAAATAAATTTCCAAACACATCTATTAAGAGACATGAAGGCTATAAGTGGAAGCGATCCTGGTTTGAATCTCAGCTGTATAACCCTCATTGTCCTACGTATAGGACAATGAACATTATTAAAGCACCTCATTCTGAAATCTTAAAAGTCTCCAAACCACATATTCTCTCATAACCCGTCTATGTCTCTCCCATCTTCTAAACTTTATCCACTAGCATTAATTATTGATCATTCACATTTGTGGAACATCCATTGTGTATCAAGCAATGGGGCACATGTTCAACTTTGTCAAAGTCAATGAAAACAAGACAACCGGTATCTTATTTGCTTCTCATAATTACCTCTTAAGGTATACACTATAAGTGTCCCTCATTGTGCAGAAGAGGAAACTAGGCCTGGGAATGTGATATAACATAAAGTCTCAAAGTAGATGACCCTGGTCCACACAGCTCTTACCACTACCTGCATTGGGGAGTTTTTGGAACCAATCTGGAACCCCATTACTGGCAGCTCTGTCATGACTCCCTTAATCAATGCTCTATTCGTTATTTATCTGCTTATTAGTGGCTGGATGAGGTCTTTTTCCATTTGAGCTTCTTGCCCACAATCTTACTCAGTATACCCAGTCTGTAAGCTACTGGAAGGCAGGTATGCTCTTTTATTTTTATTTATTTTGCAGACTCTCCCTGGTGCCCTCAGGATAGACAGAGTACAATTACCACATGCTGAATGACTCGGTCCCTTGGACTGGTCAATAGACAGTCTGTAAGAGCCATCCTCAGGATGGTCCTTCACTGGAGCACCATGGTCCTTTCCTCTTTTCTATTGGCTTTTCAGGTCACTGCCTGCCTGGGTAAATATCCCCCTTTCTTTGCTGCCCACACAGCTCTATCCAGTGGAGCAAAGTATGCTTTAAACAAGGGTACCAGCCATCCCCACCTCCCTCTCTCTATGAATCTTACTGATGGCTTCTAGTTCTTCTTTCTCCAAACCCAAGTCTGGCACAATTCTTTTCCAAGGAAGAAATTATGCTAGGCTCCAGGCTTGCCTAACAGAAGTGAGACAAGTCCTACCACTGGTCCTTACCAGTGATTAAAGAGTGGACCAAAACATGCCCCCACCAAAGGGGAAGATACAGCATCCCAACAAAGTCTCTCAGAAAACCACACGGCTACCAGACAATCTAAGCCAATCCTTCTGCACACCTCACATGGCAGCTGCATTGGGAGATAGACGTGTGCTGAGTTGCAAGTACTCCCACATGAATAAGGTTGATTTCCTTCCATTGATGCTGACACTACTATGCAGGAAGATCATATGAAGACTATAGAGACAATAGTACATTTATGAGTATATACACACATTCATTGGAGAAAACTGTCAATCACCTTGCCTTGTGCTTTAATTCTGGGACTATCCTATCCCCGTAAATCAGCCTTTCACTTGATTGACTAGCTTCGATTTTCCTGCATTTCTTATTTAAGGATATGCTTCTTCTATATTTATAAACTACTCTCAATCATACTGGCCTATTTATTTAAAAATAAAGCCATGTTTACTGCTGTCATGACGTCTATCTGATAAAGATTCTTGCTGCTGCAGATGAGGTGAAGTGTATTGATTGTGCTTTGGGGCCTTGTGTACATCATCAGACTGCAGAGTGGATCTGACGAGAATATCATTCCCCCAGCGCTGACACTGCCTACTTATCTCAGCTTATAAAAATAAATATTTGCCAAATAATGTGGCAGGTTTATGAGCTGCATTTAATACTGCAATGAAAATGTCTGTGTGTGCGCGCATGTGTTTATATATGTATGTATGTGTGGCAGAAAGAAAGAGAAAGAGGAACAGAGAGGAGAGAGAGAGTGTGTGTATGTGTGTGTGTGTGTGTGTGTGTGTGTGTGTGTTTGTTAAGGTTGCCATGGGAGCCCTCAGTGCTCCTGAACCTTTATGATTATGAGCAATAATTAGATGTAATGCTTTATTGTAGTGAAGCATCTCATGGACTCCTGATAATTGCAAAGTGTTTGGCAATTAACTCACCACTTCCTGAGATTCAAGTTATTATAATTAACCCCCAGGAGAAGAAGTAGCCCCAGGGAAGGAGTCACAAAGGGAGAGCAAGCCTGCCCTGCAATGACACAGACAAAGGGAAACCCCACCAGTCCTGGCCCTGGAAACTTACCACCATAAGTCTTCACTACAGACCCCTTCTTGGCTCAAGATCCAGTGTTCAGATGGTTTGGTCAGGGCAGAGATGTCCTGTGGGCAGGTGGGCAGGACTGAAACCCAGGGCCTGTATGCTTCACTTCGCAGGATGGATCAGACATGCAGCCCCTGCAGAGGCCTCCAGTCCTCTCTGATGGGAGAGACATTCAGAAAGTCACAAGGGGCTGCCTATGGGAGGCTGCAAATAGGTTGCTTAGCTATAAGCAGTGAAACTTCCATGAAATTACTGCTTTCCTTTCTTCCCAGAGCAGCCACAATCTAGGATGGTTCAACAATGATACAGTAAGCATACTCTTAGGCACCTTTAGAAAAGAAAAACAGGAGGGTATTTTTTTTTATTGTAAAGATACTATACAGAGGGTTACAGTTACATGAGTAAGGTAATGAGTGCACTTCTTATTGAGCATTGTTACCCCCTCCATTGTTTTCCCCCTACCATCCTTTCCCTCCCTACCTTCCCCGAGGTTCTTTTTTTTTTTTTGATTGTGATTAAGTGATTACATAATTTCCCGATTTTCACAGTATTGTGGAATAATGATGCTCATTTAAAGTCACAAGTTCATTCTAACTTTCCTGGCGCAAATTGTCTATCACAGTCTATAACATATATCGGTGTACACATGTTATACACCATACATGTGATCAGCAGCATGGGGATATTTAATAGTGGTTCGACCAGATAAGTGGGAGTTCTTTGTTTCTTAAGTCCTGTTAGTTTTGTCATATCACCTAACATTTTGGATTTAGCATCCACTTATCAGGGAGACCATGTACCGTTTGTCTCTTTGCTCTTGGCTTACCTCGCTCAACATGATTCCTTCTAGCTCCATCCATTTCCCTGCAAATG
>NW_012267244.1:16042228-16054456 GCF_000151885.1 Dipodomys ordii | reverse complement strand
TTTCTGATCAATTTCTCACTTTATTTCTTGAGTCATTGCCTCCAGTAACCCTTGGATGTAGCTTTTGTCTTCCATTCCTGCTTTGCTCCCACTGGGGCTCTCCCCTGCATGGCTGCTGGCTTTTGAGGTGAGCTTGCTGTCCTGGGTGGTGGTAAACCTTGTAATTTTTCTCTGTGATTTTCGCATGGGGGTTTAGGAGACTAATCTGCAATTTTGTTTTGGTGTGTCTGTCTTTGCTTGGTTGCTGATTCTGTATTGGTAGAGAGAGTCTGTGCCTGATCTGGGTTCTGTTGGGAGCCTACTTCCAGCTGCTGGTCTGACCTACTTAGGATTCTAGGCTCTATGCTGTAGATCGCTGGCAATTCCCACCTTTGGAAGGGTTGAGCAGCCTAGACTGCTTGTGTTTGCTCCTACGGGTGCTCTTGGCAAGATCAGATGCTCTAGATGTACTCTCCCAGATGCTGGAGTCTGCTATGGGCTCCTGATGTGCTTTTGTTTGTTTGTTTTGGGCTGGTTGTGGGCTTGAACTCTAGGTTTGGGTGCTGTCCCTCAGCTCTTCAGCTCAAGGCTGGCACCCTACCATTTGAGCCACAGCACCACTTCTTACCCTTTTTGCTTTTGTGATGCTGAGGGATCAGATCCAGGGCCTCATGCATCCAAGACTATCACTGTACTGCTGAGCTGCCTTATCAGCCTGAGCTCCTGCTTACTATCAGGTGCTGGCGGCCTGTGTTGCCCAATTTCCAGCCTAGGGTATATGGGTGGGGTTTTGGTGGGGTTTGGGCTTCTCTTGTCCTGAGCCTCAGGTCTTTTGTTGTCACAGGTGTGCTTCTCAGGGGGTGCAGTTCCCTGTTTTTCTCCCCTCTGCTGAGGCATATGCTCCGCTTTTGACTTCAGTTGGGAGGAGTTGGTTGTGTTGTTCAGGCGCCAGATCCCCAGGCCTGGTTCCAGCCCCCACCTGGAGCATGCTCGTTGGGCCTGTGCTGCTGTGTATACCACGTAGGTTATGCAGCCTGGGGTACACAGTTCAAATTTCTTCTACTGTTGGTTGTCTTGACCCAGGGGCACTGTTCCTGGCTTGGGCATTTAAGCTCCCTTCCAGGGGCGCTTTTTCTCTAGCCTGGCCAGCGAAGTGTGCTCCACGGGCTGGTGGAGTTCTCGAACAGTTCCCAGTTTTAGTGGGTCCTATGGTCCAGGTGTTGGGGTAGGGAGTCTAGGTCAGGGTCTGGGGATTCCCTCCAGCTCTGGTCTCCTTTGAGGGATACACTGTCCCCTGTGGGGTACTCACCCTGGAGCTAGTTGTTTCTGTGTGGTGTAGGTCGTCAGTTGCTGTTGCAATCTGAGTTCAGTTGGGGTGGTTGCCGGCTAGGCTGGGCGGTGGTGGCTTTGTGTGATTCTTTTCTGTCTCTGCCTCTATTGAAGCTGTTGGGTCCACAGTGTCCACGCTCAGGCGGCTTCTGTGCAGGTGCTCTGCAGGCAGCCCCCTGTGTCTCTGGGACCCTGGCGGCCCCCGCCGGGTCGTCGCAATCGGTGGGTCTGACACCAGTGCCTCAGGCTGCTTCTGCGCGGGTGATCCGCAGGCAGCCCCCTGTGCCTCTGGGACCCGGGCGGTCCTGCCGGGTTGTCGCAAAGGAGGGTATTCTAAATATGAACTGTTATTGAAATTATAGAGATTTATATCTACACACAAACTTAAATGCTATTGTATTTGAATAGTGTTATTCTCTATATATTTACATATAGCTAAATGTAAATATGTAAATTAACATTATGTACCTACAGACATATAAACAAACACACTCACTTCTTTCATGAAATTCTGAATGCACAGCAGTACAGCTCTTCAATGACTGACTATGAACATCCAATGAATTGTAAACCCCTAATGAAGTGGGGTTTCTTTCAAAGTATGGAATTAAATGGAAGAAAATAAAGGTATGGAAATAAATCTTGCTTTGGTGTCTGTGGGGGGGGGAGGAACGAGGCACATACATCCCCATTTGATTCTTACAGTCATTAACAGGTGGTTGGCACAATGGCCAGGGGTAGCTAAAAAGATGGACGTTTGGAACTCTGATCCCACATTTCCTTCCACTCCTCATATTGTGTGGTACTCCATCCATTCCCCACCTCACCATCCCAAAGGAAACTGAATGAGATGGTCATTAGCATGAGCAGCTTCCAGGACTAGAGGAAAACACCAGCCCCACCATATGGACCCAGGCTGTGCAAACCCAGGGAAAGGAGCCTCACCTTACTGCTACTTATCAGCATATCCACCCACACTTTGGAGAGAGCCAGCAGGGACTGTCCTTCCCAATTCTGCACCAACTCATAAGGTCCCACCAGGCTCAGGTGAGAATAGAGGGTAGGAGAGCTATTCCAAGTGCAACAGTCTCCCAGGCCATCTGGGAGCCAAGAACAGAGGATAAAATGACCTGAAAACCTCTCATATATGCAAGGGCAGGTGACCAAGGAGGCAATACCTCCTTTGTGTTCTTCACATGTCTTTGCAAGAATCCAGACCTTGCATATTTACACATGGTTCTGATCTTAGGAACTTTTTCTGAAAGGTGCAAAAAGAAAAGGAAAGCCAAGTATTCATGCATGCAGTCTTCCTAATTAACACAGTGGGCCCCTGTGAGACAGAAAGCCTATGAGAATTTGGAGAAGCAGCTGTTCTCCCAGCAAGCAGTCTCTGCTCCGAAAAAAACTGCAGATACCTGCTCTCAGAAAGCAGAGGCCTCTGACCACTTCAGTGAAGGGCCAGTGAGGCCTGGGGCAAAACAATCATTCCTAAAGCCAACCAAAAGGGGAGCTGGAATCACAGAACCTGGAATTTGTTTTGAGTCCCTGAAGTGATGGAGGCTCTGCCAGAGGGCCCCATGCACTTTCTCAATAATCCTCCTGACAACTCTGCAGTAAAAGCACGATGTGACCAATGAGGAGATGATCTCAACTTACATCACCAATGAGGAGAGGAGAAAACCCTCTGCCCATCTCGCCAATGAGGAGACATCACTGTCCACCTCACCAATAAGGAGATGTCGGTGTCTAGATTATCAATGAGCCGTACAGCCCTCTCTCATTCCACCCTTCTCTTAGGGTTGGACTATTTCCAGTGCCTGGCAGAGCTGAGATTAATTAAAGCTTGGTAACTATGAAGGTGAATCCTCTGCTTTATCAGGGTCCTTCATGAAGTTGTTTCCTGCCCCCCCACCCTGTGTTCACAGCATGCCTATGACTGACACCATACCAGCCCATCTGGCTGTGACCTGGTGAGATCTTGGAGTGGGGGCTCTTTACATTGATTCCCAGCAACCAGCACCAGATCTAAAATATAAGGTATGTCAAGGGAGTGAGTGACTAGCCTAAAATACTTCCTAAATAAAACATATAATGAAAGAACAACCGTGCAGCTTTACACCATGGAGTGAGCACCAGATACAAAGTCAGAAAATCTGGTTTCCTTACTTACTAGCTGTGTGCCTAGGAATAAGTCACATGACATATCTGGGCTTCCATTGCCTTGCCTAAAATCTAGGCATGGGACACAAGTTCCTCCTCGATCACATGCAGTGCTGTCTGTGGCTGAGCCAGAGTTCACACAACTCCTACATGAGTAGGCTTGCCCAGGTAAGCCACTCATGTTCAGCAGCCAGGAATGCCATTTCCTTACAGAGGAGTTCAAAGGCTTATTTCCTGGGTCTGTCAGCCCCAATGGTTCTTCCTCTTTCCCCTTGGTCTCTTAGGTACTTGGCTGCTCCTGTAACAACATACCTGTCACCTCTCTTCAGCCTGATCCTCACTCTAGATTTTATAAACAACTTTCTCACCTCATCCTATACACCCAGTCCTCAAGGTAACAGCCCGTCCCCTCATCCTACCCTGGTAAGACAAGACCAATGAGGAGCTGTGACCTCCAATTAAGACCGTTAGCCTCCAGCTTCAAATGATTCCCCTAGACTTGTAGCATATCAGGAGACAGTCACAGGGTTCATTTCTAATTTGCCATTGTGAGGTGTTAATGATGTACTTGGACAGGTTGGAGAACTGCTGCAGTGGAGGTCTCCTTGTTACTTCCAATTCCTCCACACACATTGCTAATTGGGCACTGAGAGCCCCTGGCATCCTCTCATCAGGCAGTTTGAAAAGAGTGCAGCGCTTTGTATGAATCAGGCTGTCCCTCCAGCCTTGCCTAGAACCCACGGCAGGAAGCTGGAATAAAACAGGTGAAAGTCCACATCCCCTCCCAAGGCATGGGACCTCTTGAGGCCCAGGTATTAGACAGTGAGGGCACAGTTGTAGCAATTGAATGAGCAATAATGCCAGAATTTTTGTTTGAAACCCTGACACACTTGGAAGGAAATGGTTCAAATTTGTCTTAAAATGGAAAAGACAGCCACTCTGGGGCTTCTTTGCAGGAATCAAAGGAAGTTATAGAAGCTGAGACTATACTGCCTGGGAAATGTGAGGCCTATGCAGAGATGTCAGACCATCTCTGTATAAGGGTAGACAGGAGGAGGAAGGAATAGGCTATGGGGTGGAAGACTCAGACTCTTCAGGAGGGAGCACCTTCTGCAGTAGTAGGCTTACTAGCCCTGTGACCAGCTGAGCATGGAGGCCCCTTGCAGGGATTCACACCTCTAATTCCCAAACTTCCAAGTTCCTTCTGGCCTGACATTCAACCAATGCACTGGGCTTCCTATTTTTGAGAGCTCAATGCTGGGCCCATAAGAGACTGAAGCCCACTGAGACTTGAAGGCCTATTTTGAACCTAGGAGTCTTTTTGTTTATTTAATACATTCACATCTTTGCTGCAGGGCGGGGGTGGGGGGAGAGACATTATGCTTTACTAAGCCCTTCCATGCTATCTTCACTTATACTCATTGAGAGAGTTACATACCCACTAAAGGTGACTATGTAGCCGGATGTCACCCATGAACCCTAAGTAGAAGTATCAGTTAGAGGGAAGAAGCTTGTAAGGACTAAAGCACTTAGGCCCTATGGGGAAACAGAGGACACAATCAAAATAGGGTAACTTAAGGAGGGCAGAGGAACTATTTACCATGGTATGGGCAGAGTTGGGAGACCATGAGGTTAACATGAAACCTAAGGGTAGCAACTACCGCTCCCATCTCTGGGCCCAGCAGGCCCGGTGGTTACCAGACCCAGGAGAACAACATGCAGGAAGGACTGTGGTCTCAGAGTTGTGGCCTCAAAGCTATGGTCTGAAGCCCCAGGCAACACTAGAAAAGAGGGAACAAGAGAATGCATATTCTCACCTCATTCTCTTTCCTCCCTTTCTCCTAATGAGCCTCTCCATGGGCCTTTTCTATCCAAAACCTAGAGACAAGTCAATCTATGCCAGTCTCCTGGCATAAAGAATAGGGAGACTCTAGAGGGCCAATGAAAGTTATCAGGCAAAAGGCCTAGTTCATCCTCAGTGTGATAGCTGGAAGTACAGCAACATCTTGCAACCAAGAAGTGACACTCTACAAGGGACTATCATGAGAAGAATTCACTGGAGCTCTGACCTTAGGAAACCAACTTTCCCTTCCCTCAGTCTTGCTGCTGTTTTAAGGTGCTAAGGTTGTTACTGGCTCCCTGTCCCACAATGGGTAGGAAGCATGGAGTTTCAACGTTTAGATTTCCCTGATTTGGCACTGTCCACACAGTCTGTGGACATCCTCACCAGGCAAACAGGTACTTGGGTGAGAAAGGGTGACTGTTTCCCTCCTTATCCTCTCCTGACCATGATCTAGTAACAAAAATGAAATTTCTTCACACATTTTTAAAAAGTATTTTCCACTCTCACTCCTGACTGGTCAAAAGTACTTACCCATGAGACTTTTTTTCTGGTCCTGGGGCTTAACCTCAGGGCCTTGGCACTATCCTTGAGCCTCTTTGTGTTCAAGGCTAGCGCTCTACCACTTGAACCGCAGTGCCACTTCTGGCTTTTTCTGAGTTGTTTATGGGAGATAAGAGTTTCACGAACTTTCCTGCCCAGACTGGCTTCAAAATATGACCTTCTGATCACATGAGCCACCAGCACCCAGTCTCTACCCATGAGTCTTTGCACTTTCTCAGCTTCCCACTGTTCCCTTGATGCTCCCTCCATGTGACCTGTTCTCTGACTCTCTAGGCTTATTCTTCCTCTGCTTCTCCCAAGTGTGCTTTTCTGTGTCCACACATCTGATTGACAAACACCTGAAAGAATAGCAAGCACAGACATGTATGCAGACAGTCTGGTGTACTCAGGGCTGATATGAATGCAGTTCTGACTGACCCATGTCCATATATGTGGCTGCTAAAGCACAGTGAGGAAGTCTGAGACCCTGCTGAGATGAACCCTGTGCTTGGCAGGAGAGTCCCTGGCCATCTCTATGGGGACTGGAAGGATGGAGGCCGGAACCCCTGAAGTGAGAGAAGTTTGTTGGATCTCTGACTACACACAGTCATCGACCTACAGTGAATTATGGACATTCTTGTTCTTAGGGATGCGCCTGTGTCCTGATGCTTTCCCATCAGTCTCTGCACAACTGCTCAGTATGTAAGCAACAACCCTTCCTTCATGAGCTTGAAATCTAGGGAGATATAAAGGCTTGCATCAAGAAAGACTTGGTGGATATTAAAACCTCAGACCTGGTGGAAATAGCCATAAGAGTTACAGAAATCAAAGGCAGGAGTTTGTTGTTATTGGTTCTGAGCCCATAATGCACTTTAAACAGGCAGAGTTCATTCTCAACCCGAATGCATATTATCTGTGGGGACCCTCAGTCAGTCTCTGAGCTTCCCTATATAAAACAAAAATAAGAACTCTCACCTGCCAGTGCTGTTTTAAAAGTAACAGATAAACTAGGCACTGGTGGTTCACTCCTGTAATCCTAGCTACTCAGGAGGCTGAGATCTGAGGAGAGGGGTTCAAAGTTAGCCTGGGTAGGCAAGTCCTTGAAACTTTTATTAACCAGCAAAAAGGCAGAAGCAGAGCTGTGGATCAAGTGGTAAGTGCTAGCCTTGAGGAAAAAAAAAAAGCTAGGGACAGCACCCAGTCCCTATGTTCAAACCCCAGGACTGGCACCAAAAAAACCAACAGACAATACACATACATTACTATACAGAGATAGCACACATGTAATGTTATTTATCTTAGATACCATTACATGGATTTATTGTATGCTCCCAAAAAGGAAACCAAGTCACTGAGAGGTGAAGTAACCTAGCCAAGTTCAGCAGGTAGTAAATGACAGAACCAGAACTCAAACCCAGGAATTCTGTGAGAAGGTAGTCTCCTCAGCCTTGATGATGAATGTAGTAGGTGCTTATAATCTTTCATTCTTCCTGCTATGACCATCACCAGGAACATCACTGTTGTCCTGTCTCTAGTGTTAACCAGACCATTGGGGATGTTTCCATCAGGGCCTAAAGGTCAGAGCAACCTTTGCTACTTAAGTGGTAAGAAGAGAGAACATTCCAGATGAGATCCTATAGGAGCCCAGGTGAGAACAGTTTCTTGGTGGGAAAAGAAGAGAATAGCAGATCTGCCCACTTGGAACCTGGCATGGGTTCCAGAACAGGAGCAATAACTCGGGGTAGGAGTATAGACCTCAGGAGTCCCTGCAAGCTGACAACATAGTCTCCATTGAATGATCACTGTGGAATGCCAAGCCAGTGCTCAAGCTGTGTCATGTGGCCTCTTGCAACAGAAGCAGTGTTTGAGAATATGAGCTGAGCACAAAAGAGCTCCATCTGGACTAGAAGACCACAGGACACCTGGAAATAGTGAGGTCTACAATGGTGAGACCACAAAATTGGAGACAGGAAAATGTGTGTCTGTGAGGGTCCAAACAGCATAGGAGACAGGAGCCAAGAAAAGGAAACCTTCAAATATGACCCTCATGTTTCCTAAGAATAATGCTTTGCATAAGATACCACCTTTCTTCACCTCCTCCATGGCTGGTATCAGTGGCATGGCACAAGGTAGAGAGCATCTAATAGAACATTTTCCTCAGTACATGAGGGATTTCTCAGTAGTCCACACTCTCCAAGCCCCAAAATGTTTCTATCTAGGGGAAAGCATGTTGGAGAAATCCACTGTGGCTCTACTGTTGAAAGCCCAGCTAAGAGATGGATCAAAGAGCTACAATTTGAAACACCACAAGCCGGCTATATGAAAAGCTTCTGTTAACTGTTCTTTGATTTAGAAATTACAGCTTGCTCTCTGTTCTTCTGATATAATGTGCATGTTCTCTTGTTATTTAAAGAGAAGCTGAAGGGATGCTGTCTATCCACATATAAATGAAGATGATTGAGAGTAGACATTACTCTGGCTCTTAATTTTGGCCTTGGGCTAAAGAAGAAATGGGTCAGAACATTCCCTACCCTCAGAACTGGACTGCAGGAGCAAGCAATCCAAACTCCTCTGTAGTCTGTCTATAATCAAGCCTCAGGGTTTGGAGGCCACAGGAAGGCTGACTGATCCTACCTTCAGGCAGAAAGAAGGAGCAATGCAGGAAATACCTGGCATGAACTAAAAGGGAAGGAAGGGGTGGATTGAAACGCTTTGTTGAGCTCAGCCTGTCTGTAGCTTCCAACTTTCATTTGCCTGTGCCATATTCCCTAGGGCAGGACTTCTGTCCTGGGGATAATGGAGAATTAGGGAAGCTCTCTATAACCTGGTAGCAGTCCCAGAGACACCTGGGCCCAAAGAACAAAGGAATTTCCACCCACAGAGAGGTCCTGCCTGGTTCAACAGAAACTCCCACTTAACCCTGCTTTCTTTAAACACCAAGGAAAAATTAGATTCGTCTGACAAGATTTGTTCTGTCAGAAAGCAAGCTTTATTTTTACCCTTGAGCCTGTGATCTGCTAGGTGTCTGCAAGTTGGGGGATTATTTTTACCCAGATATAAAACTAAAATCTGCCTGCACTTCCCACATGGTGTTGGCTTGGTGGCAGCACCTGGCTGACCTTTATAGACACAGCCTGGGCTGGAATCTCACTACCCAAGCCACTTTCCAGCTAGGTTAATTTGGTAAGGCTTTTATTGTTTGTTGTATTCTGCTTCTTTCTCCTAGGATCTCAAAACCCTTATCGGTAAAATGCACAGGGCTAGATCAGATGCTCCTAATGGTATGAATGAATTTTAAAAAATAAAAGTTTCCAAGCAACTGGGCGCCAGTGACTCACGCCTGTAATCCTAGCTGTTCAGGAGGCTGAGATCTGAGGATCACAGTTCAAAACCAGCCTGGGCAAGAAAATCCATGAGACTCTTATCTCCAATAAATCCCCAGAAAACCAGAAGTGGTGCTGTGGCTCAAGTGGTAGAGCACATGCCTTGAGCTGAAGAGCTGAGGGACAGTGCCCAGGCCCAGAGTTCAAGCCCTATGATGGACAAAAAAAAAAAAAGTTTCCAAAATGACATCCTTTTATTTTTATTTGTCAGAGTAAATTTTATTGTGTACATTTAAGGCATACAACATGATAGGATGTGATGCACAGAGTTAGAAACAAGGTTACTACAGTGAGATAAACTGACATAGCATCACCAGGCACCTCTATTTCAGTGCAATCTGATTTGTCTTTCCTCCTTCACATTGGCCAAAAGGTCAACATTCCATATGTAGAAAACTAAAACTGAATCCCTGCTTGTCACCATGCACCAAGATCAACTCAAAGTGGATCTAAGACCTTAATGTCAGACCTGAAAAAGGGCAGGGCTGATAGCCTATACCACATTTTGATATTTTTCATCTGAACTATTAGAGAGAGAGAGAGAGAGAATACTAGAGGGACAAGTAAATGAATAAAAGAAAGCAAGAAATATACCTTTACCAATAGCAGAGACTAAGGCATGCAGCAGGTAGCTTCAAAGGCCCTCCTTGAGGACATCTACTGCTGTGCCTTGCTCTTGGCCTCCACTAGCTTTGCTGGAAGAACTAGAAGCTCCATCCATCAGCATCTGCTTCCCAGTCACTTGCTATCTTCCAGGCTAGAAGCAAAGGCTATGACATAGTCTTGCTGGCCTCTGAGGGACACCAAGGTTACAGAACAAGATTTCTATCTTTCCCTAGCCCTAGAGTACACATGCAACTAGAGCATGACAAAGGGACTGACCTTGTAGAATGTGTAAGGTCCGCTCCTGGATGGCAAGCAGACTCCACCCTCCTCACAGCCAAGTCTCCACCCAGTACCTGCGTTACCTAGGCAACTGGGACACCTGGAAGAGGTCACATCTGCATCCGCTGAGGTCACATCTGAATTTGATGAGGCCACACCTTTCTCCGCCCATACCCTACATAAGGCTTAGCACAGGCCCAGACTCTCTCCTCGCTGCTCTTTTCTAGCTCTCTCTGCTCTCTCAGCTCTTTTCTAGCTCTTTCCTCTCTCTTTCCTCTCTTTCCCAGCTCTCTCTCTTTCCTAGGCCTTTCCCAGCCGTGTGGAGTGCCAACCTTGCCCTCTTTTTAAAAACCTAACAGAATGGTGACCAGCTTTGCAATTCAGGAGGTGGAGAGAGAGTGGACAGTAAGGCTGGGGTAGATGTGGCCTAAGTAGCACTGAGTAATGGCATCCATCATCCCCCAAGGTCCGTGGGGGCCAGGGAAGGAAGAGTGATACACATCTAAGCAAGCGAGCTCTGCCTCAGGGTGCAGTCCAGCCTTCTTCCCATCAGTTCCCACTCAGACTTCTTACAAATTAGCATACAAATGAAGTTTAAGAACTCCACTTTGAGAAAGTCTATCTGTAACTCTCACTTAACACTCTTAAAATCAATTTGAGTGAGACATATTTTATATATCATAAAATTCAACTATTTTAAGTTACAGTTCAATGACTTTAGGAAGTTTATTGAGCTGTGTCATCATCATACTCCGGTTTCAGGGACGTGTCATTCTCCCCACAAAAATCTCTCCATTCATTGATAGTTAATCCATCTTTCTGGCCTCATCCCTGTTTGCCACTTCTCTACTTTTACACCCTATTTGGCTTTTTGGGGCATTTCATATGAATGGAATCACATAATGTGTCGTCTTTTGTATCTGGCTTCTTTGAGAATTTCAGACTGCAGGTCCAAACTTAAGGAATTTCACCTGACAGTTGTGGTCACCCACCCCCTTTACAACAAATGGCGAAGGGCAGAGAAAGGAGATTTATTTCATGGTCTGAACATACCATGGGAAGACAGCACTTCAGTACATCTTTAGCCACCTTTGGGAGAACAGACGAGCTCTAGGTTTTTCTAGACAAAGAACTCAGGACAGGAAAAGAGAGGCACACATAATATTAAACAATCATTGTCAAAAGATGACCTTGTTGATTAGTATTTCTGTCCAGTCTTGGGAGAGGATCTAGAGAAGTATTGTCATCATTTCCTGCTGGGTGGTCATTTGCCCCTCAGGAGATTCTATTATCCCTTAGGGATAGTTTTAGTTCCTTGTAACTAAAGATTTTATTGGTCAGTCCCATTCTTCCTGAATTCTGAAATGATTGCAAAGTGACTGTAAAGAGAATGTCTTAGAGCAGAAACACACTTAAAAAAAAAAAAAAACAGAGGCAGAGATGGCCAGCTTTTCTGTTGTTATTTTTAGTTAATTAGTTGGCCCAGCAAACGTAGGTTTAAGCACCAATTATAATTTTTTTTAAAAAAGATTGTGAGGTTTATACTATCATAGCATTTCTCAACAATTCCTTTCTTCTTAGGAATGGAAAAGTCTCAGTGGATGTGAACTACTATTGCACTGTAGCTGGAATTCATATGTCCCTCATGACTAATGATGTTGGCTATCTTGTTAGGTTTTTAATAATTATAAGGTATCTTCTCTGGTGAAATGTCTATTATTTTCCCCATTTTTAAATTGGGTATCTTTACACTGAGTTGTAAGAATTTGGGAGGGGGGATCCTGCCAGTCCTGGGCTAGAACTCATGGCATGGGCACTGTCCCTGAGCTTTTGAACTCAAGGCTAATACTCTACCACTTTAGCCATACCTCCAGTATGGACTTTTGGGGGGTTAATTGTAGATAAAACTATCACAGACTTTCCTCCTAAGGCTGGCTCCAAATCAGGATCCTCAGATCTCATCTCCTGAGCACCTAGAACTGTACGCCTAAGCTACTAGCACTGGCTTATAAAAATTTTTTGTGGGTTTGTGAGGGGAGTATATATATATACTCTGTATGTTGTGTATATCAGGGTGTGTGTGTGTGTGTGTGTGTGTGTGTGTGTGTG
>NW_012267244.1:16041351-16042178 GCF_000151885.1 Dipodomys ordii | reverse complement strand
GCATGGATAGCCCTCCCATATTGTCTTTATCCCCTAAAATTGTTTTGGCTATTCTAGGTTTTTTGTTGTTCCATATGAATATTTGGACTGTTTTCTGTATTTCAGTGATGTACGTCATTGGGATTTTAATAGGAATTGCATTGAATTTGTATTTTAGTTTTGGAAGTATTACCATCTTTACTATATTAAGTTGGCCTATCCAAGAGCATGGGAGGTCTTTCCATTTCCTAGTGTCTTCTGCAATTTCTTTCTTTAACTTTTTATAGTTCTCATTAAATAGTTCTTTTACATCTTTGGTTAGGTTAATTCCTAAATATTTTATTTTGGGGGAGGTTATTGTGAATGAGGTTGCTCCCTTTAGTTCCCTCTCTTCTTGTATATTGTCAGTGTACAGGAAGGCAACTGATTTTTGTGGGTTTATTTTGTATCCTGCTATTTTGCCGAAGTGATTTATGATTTCTAAGAGTTTGGGGATGGAGTTTTAGGGATCGTGAAGGTGTAGTATCATGTCGTCTGCAAAAAGGGATAGTTTAACTTCTTCTTTCCCTATGTGGATCCTTTTAATGTCTTTTTCTTGTCTTATTGCCCTGACTAAGGGTTCCAGGACTATATTGAAGAGGAGTGGAGACATTGGGCATCCTTGCCTTGTTCCTGATTTTAGGAGAATTGGTTGTAGCTTTTCCCCATTAAGTATAATATTGGCTATTGGTCTGTCATAAATGGCTTTTTATTGTTTTTAGAAATGTTCCTTCTATTCCTATTTTCTCCAGAGCTTTTAGCATGAATGAATGTTGAATTTTATCAAAGGCCTTTTCTGCATCTGTGGC
>NW_012267244.1:16016374-16036536 GCF_000151885.1 Dipodomys ordii | reverse complement strand
TATATATATATACTCTGTATGTTGTGTATATCAGGGTGTGTGTGTGTGTGTGTGTGTGTGTGTGTGTGTGGTGTATATATGCTCTGTGTGTTGTGTATATCAGGGTGTGTGTGTGTGTGTGTGTGTGTGTGTGTGTGTGTATGGTATTGTGGACTGAACCAGAGCCTTCTGCATGCTACACAAATACTTTGACATTTGATCTATGTCCCCAGCCCTTTTTTAAAAAAATAGTATTTTATTGTATTGTAATGAGTACATTTCTTGTCGAATAGTGATACCCCTTCCCTCATTTTCTCCCACTTTCCCTTACCCCCAACTCCCTTCCCCCCTAAGTTGTAAAGTTCATTTCCAACATAGTGAGTATCGCTGTTGCATTGGTTCACCCTTTGTCATTTGTCTCACCATTTTGTTATCCCCCCTCCCTTCCCCAAATCAGATAAATGTATATATAAAACACAGGGTACCAAAATCAAAAAACAGTGACAACAGGGGATAAACCAAAGAAAAAAGAAATAGCTTCACACAGTACATTAAAAAAACAAAAAAACCTTGTGTTTCCGTGTCTTGGAGTTCATTTCGATTAGCATCCTTTCAGATAGTCATACGTACATGGCTATTGAGCTATTGTGATCCTCTGCCAGGACTATCCTAGCCATATACTAATGATTACAAATGAGGAAAACTTTGGAGCCTCTGTTTCTTTGGGTCTGGCTTACTTCACTTAATATGATTTTTTCCAAGTCTTTCCATTTCCTTACAAATGGGGTGATGTCATTCTTTCTGATGGAAGCACTGAATTCATTGTGTATATATACCACATTTTCTTGATTCATTCCTCCACTGAGGAGCATCTGGTTGATTCTATATCTTAGCTATGTAAATAATACCAAGCCCTTTTTTGTATATTTTCAACAAAATTTCTTTATTGGATAAAATTCACAAATATTTTTTCCCAACATAGGGCTTTTTTTTTAATGTTCCAATGTGTATCTTCCGAAGAACAGGGTTTTTATTGCCGTTAATGATGTTGTTTGTTGTTTTTGTCAACCATGGGGCTTGAACTCAGGACCTGAGTACTCCCTGTCCCTGAGCTCTTTTGCTCAAGGCTAGCACTCTACTACGTTGAGCCATAGTGCCAACTTTAGTTTTCTGGTGGATAATTAGAGATGAGAGTTTCATAGACTTTCCTGCCTGGGCTGGCTTTGAATTGTGATCCTCAGATCCTAGCATCCTGAGTAGCTCAGATTACAGGCGTGAGCTGCCAGCACTCAGCTTGAAGAACAAGTTTTGATAAAGTTCAGTTTATCTTTTTTTTTTTTTATTGATCATGCTTTGGATGTCATAATCAAGAAAGCCATGGCCAAGTCAAAGTCTCCAAGATTGTCTTCTGTAGTTTCTTCTAGAACGTTTATAGTTTTAGCACCTATATTTACATCTACAATTGTCCCAGTGCTATTTATTGAAAATACTAACCTTCCTCTACTGCCCCACTGCCTGCTGAATGCCCTTAGCATCTTTGTCAAAGTAAGTTGGGTCTAAGTAAGTATTTACTTCTGGGACTCTCAGTTCTGTTCTATTTATCTACTGTAGAGAGCTGCGTGCAGCCGCACCTGGAAGATGGCGCTGGCTTCCGCCCTCCGCCTTCCCGTGCTCTCTGTGGTAAACAACTCCTTATATGGCTAAGGCAAAGAATCTGGCTTGCTTCCGCGCACCTGAACCTATTGGTGGTTCCCACGTGGCATATCAGGGTTGGCTACCCAGCAGGTACTTAAGGCTGTGGGGACTTCTCCCCGGGGGTTGGGGTCAGAAGATTGCTCAAAGGTCCTGAATAAACTGCAGAGAGAAGAGTTCGGTGTCGCGTCTTCCTTGCTGGTCAAGGCGGTCGCGACAATCTACATGCCTATCCTTACAAGAATCAAATACTATCTTCACCATTGTGATATTTACAATAAGTTTTGAAATAGGGAATTGAAAGTCTTTGATTTTTTAATTTTTTTTTTTACTTATTTTGGCTATTGTCTTTCCCATCATTCTTCTAATACAGTAATGGAACTGCTATTGGTTCTGTTTTTGTTTCATATACACATTTTAGAGTCAGCCTGTCACTTTCTATAAGAAAAAAGGGGAAGGGGAACAAAAATTTTTATAAGAATTGGGAAAAATTACTACCTTAACAATACTGAGTCTCAAAATCCATGATCATAGCTGTTTCTCTACTTATCCAATCTCTAATTTCCCTTAGCAATATCTCATAATTTTCAGAGTACGTGTCTTGTACTTTTTTTTAAGTTTCTTCCTAAGCATCTTATTCTTTTTAATGGTACTGTGGATGAATAGTCAACTTAGTTTTTAATTCTAGTAGTTGTATGTACATTGTGTTCCTTAGGATTTTGATCTAATCACTCCTACAATAATACAAATCTATACGTCCCCACTGCTATTCTTCAACAGATAAGGAACTACAAACCCAAGAAATAGGCACATTGAAAAGGCTAAGAGCTGACAGAGTCTAACAGTAAGAAAGACAAGAGGGGGGAAAAAAAAAGACACAAGAGGCTTAGTAATCTGGGAGCATTCAGGGTAAGGGTGAGAAGCACTACAAATCCCTAAGGCCATAAGACAGCATTAGAAGCCCATAATCACTAGCCTCCAAAAAGAAAAACAAAGAAAAGATAGGTACAATTGTTGATATCTAAGAAAAATAAATACGTGTGTGTACACCTAAAATAGTAAGGTTTTGAAGTTGAATATATTTTTCCATTTTGGAAGTTCCCCTCAGAGACATGTTCCCTGAAGTATTGCGTTTTCTCTTTTCCCTAGTTACCACCAGGCAATCGGGCACTTTCTCAGCAGTTCCTGGGGTACCCTGCATCTTGGAACCTTGTCAAATTAATTTTCCTTTTGAAATCATCTGTCAGCCTTAAGGATTTTGCTAAGCCTGAGTGGAGGCTTGATGCTGTGTGTCTATATTCTCAGGACACTAGCCTGAAATCCAGGCCCAGGGAGAGCATTATGCAAAGGAAATTAATACCGTGGAATGGCCTCTTCGGTCCTAGGAGAGGAAGCCAGGCTGGAGCCATGTAAAGTGAGTTAAGTGTTCAAACACACACCAACAAGCATAGAGCATTGAGCACTAAGCATCTTCCCTGCCTCAGAGACAACACAGCCTCTCCTCAGCTCTGATGGAACAGCTGGTCAGGGCCTGAGGGACAAGGCAACCCAGGGAGTACAAAAAGCAAATATAGGCCAGTGCTTTTCCAAGCTCCTAAGATATCGCCTGGGAAAGAGCCCCTGGGATGGAGATGACCAGGCGGGCCAGCTGGCCCACAAGCTCCCAGGAACGCTCCAGCCATGTGTGCACCGTGGAAGGGCAGGTGGTTCTCAAAGAAACCCCTCCTGTTTTCCTCTGGTGACATTCAGGATGTGAATAGTGTGACGCTTTCTGCCATTCTGTACTGCAGTCCTCCAATGGGAGGGAAATGATAGGAAGAAGGAATATAAAAATGAGCAACAAAGATGCCATGTCATCCCTGATCCTGGGGGTTGACTCACAGTAGGCACTGGTCCTTGAAGATGCATCCTCCCATTTCCTTGTCAACTCTGACCCTACCTCCCTCCAGCCCTCCAATCCCCCTCCCCAAGGCTTAGTCCCCCCCACCCCACACACACACCGTTTTCTTTCCACCCTTAAGATCTTTGTTATAAACATGGGGCGGTGCTCAGGCTCCTCACAGACATCCCTATAGCAAACAGCCAGGGCAACCACAGGATTCTGTGAGACCCACAGGAGCCACTCTGCCTCCCTGGCTCCCTGACAGCTACTGAGCCAAGTTCAAGCAGATCAAACAACAGCTGATTCTGCACTTGCAGGCCCTGGCTCCCAACCCAGGAGCTTGGGAAGTGCACAGTGTTTTGCCTTGTAGCAGACAGGAAGGGAAGTAAGTCCAGCAGGAGGGGCAAAGCTGCAGTTGGGCTGGGTACCCTTCTCCAAGCTGTCAGCAGAGGCCCCAGATCTAGCCATGCCCCTCCCCAGCAAGCCAAGCACCACACACACACAAGCATCCCAGGACACTGGCTGAGCATCTGCTTATTGACCTGCCACCAAACACCAAATTGAGCCCAGAGCAAAGCAAGGGTATCACAACCAGACAGAGAGTCAGTCTAGATTCCCACCTGGAAGGCCCTAGGGAAAACCAGAAGCTAAAAATAGCTTTGCAAACATGGAACCAGGCTGAAAGAAAGACAGGTTTACTGAGCTGAGAAATTATGATCCTAGTTCCAACTTGAGGGAGCGTAGACTGAGTAGTTTTGTGAAAGCACAAAGGTATTTATGTGCGAGAGTGGCTGGCTCATGAGTACATGAGGCAGGGGACCAGGCCTGCAGGGAGCAGGGCAGATGAAGCACAAGCCCCTGGCATCTGTGGGAGAGCTAAATATGGGAAGCTCAAACAGAAGCACAGCTTGTCCCCTGCCAAGCAGCCAATGAGAGTTCTCCAAACAGCAGCTGCTCCACCAACAGTGTAGGAGCCCTTCCTGCTTCCAGCATTGACAGGGACCTACTTGTTCCACAGGAGCGAGATCACCCTTCTCTATTTTAATAGCTTTAAATATCATCCTCAAACCAATAAATGGGGAGGTGTGGAAAAAGAAGGCAGGGATGGAGAAAAGGAAGGAGGGAAGACTGATTGTCAAAATTCACTTATGCAACCAATGAACACTCACTGAGCTTCTATTTTGTGCTAGGCACCAGATGGGGGATTATAAAATGCTAGGGGCATGAACTCTCCTCTCAAAGAGCTTACATGGTGGTAAAGCCACTGTGCATGGTATAACCATGTGCCAATGGCTCATGCCTGTAGTCTTAGTTTCTCAGGAAGCTGAGATCTGAGTACCATGGTTCAAAGCCAGCCTGAGCAGGAAAAGTTCATGAGATTCTCATCTCTAATTAATGATTTAAAAAAAAAGAAAGCTGGAAGTAGAGCTATGGCTCAAGTGGTAGCGTGCTTGCCAAGAGCAAAAAAAAGCTCAGGGACAGTGCCCCAGGCCCTGAGTTCAAGCCTAGGACTGATGCAAAAAAGAAAAGGAAAAAAAGCTGTATATACCAACACCCAAAACAAGATGTGACATTTCATGGGAGATCTAGTATATGTGAGCTTCTATGGCCAACTTTTTTTTTTTGGTTGGTCATGGGGCTTGAACTGGGCCTGAAAGCTGTCCCTCAGCTCTTTAGCTCAAGGCTAGCGCTCTACCACTTGAGCCACAGCACCACTTCCGGTTTTCTGGCTTATTGGAGATAAGAGTTTCACGTCCTTTCCTGCCTGGGCTGGCTTTGAACGGTGATCCTCAGATCTCAGCCTCCTGAGTAGCTAGGATTACAGGCGTGAGCCACCAGCACCCGCCTCTCTATGGCAAACTTCTACAGCCATCCTTGGGTTGCAACACAAACATGTATATCCCACCTCTGTCCCCTGAGAAGACCTAGAAATAGTGACATCCTAAGAGCCACAGCCAAGCTCAATGGCCTGATTTTGCCTTTTAAATATGTCTCCAATAAAAATAGACTCAGGGCTATCTGGAGAAATTGCTGATTCTAGAATGGGAAGAAATGATGAGAGCATATCAAAAGAATATAAAAGCCAACCTGAAAAAAACTCTCAAGAGCCAAAGCAGATCAGAAGAAATAATAGTAATATTAAAATATAGCCTAAAGAATAAATATCTGTGATTCCATTCTGATATGAATAATTCAATAAATACACCCACGGGAGAGAAGGAGCAGATTTTCCTCACAGAGGAATTCCAGTGAATAAATGTAAAGGGAAGGGAAAACCCCAAATCACCATTAAAACACCACAGTAATAATGGTTTCAGTCAGGATGCAACAAAAAAATGATCTAATTAGTGAGTAAAATATTTCTTCCCTAAATCTACTCATTTGATGACAAATTCTTTAATGGCCTGTTCTCTAGGAGAGGAATTCCCTCCTTTCAGGTGTGGATGGGCTATGTAGCCACTTGCTCCCAACACATCATTTGTGGATGGAGAAAAAACAGTAACTTCATAGCCCAGAAATCTGGCCAAAAAAAATCAACTTCAGAAAGCAAGGTACTGATGGCTTACATCTATAATCTTGGCTACTCAGATGGCTGAGATCTGGAGCCAGCCTGGGCAGAAAAGTCCACAAGATTCTTATTGCCAATTAACCAGCAAAAAGCAGGAGCCTTGAGTGAAAAAGCCTAGCAAGAACACGAGTCCATAAGTTCAAGACCCACTACCAGCACACACCCAAAATCACCTACATAAAGTGATCAAGGTTAACATTACCAGTGATATGACGTGTTTATACCATGTGCCACCAATAGGAGGTAATGACAGAGTTAGTTCCTCTCTGTGGAATTCTTCCCCTAAGTCCAGAATCTTGGACTTCATAGACCAGGAATGTAAGTGAGAACATATTAGATAAGCCCCAGGGGCACATTCTAAAATCTTGGACTCTCACTTTTCCAAAGTTTCACAGTCATGAAAGTCAAAGAAAATCTGAGACCTGTCCTAATTTGGGAAAGACTAGGTAGACAGGATGATCATATGTAATGTGAAGTTCTAGAACAGAAAAAAAAATGGGAAAATCTAAATATAGTCTGTAGTTATTGAATGCAGTTATTACCTCAATGTTAATTTTTTTGTTTTGATTAATGTGCCTTAGTTATATAAGATTTAGCATAAATGGAAACCAGGATAAGGTTTACAAGAACTCTCTTTATTATAAATTCTTATAAATCTAAATTTATCTCAGAACCAAAAGACTTAAATGCTTTGACTAGAGGCCTTTAACTCTGCCAAACATGGAATCAGCTTGCTTCAGCTCAGCTTTCTTATTGATCACAACAAAAAACCCTAAACAAGATATAAAAGCAACTACCTGAACACTCTAACCGTGACAGTAAATCGTAATACATGGATTAGGAAGAGAGAAAACTTGAAAGAAAAAGAACCAATAGAGTCAGGGTGAGTTCCCTACTTTCCTTCATTTATCTGCTGGGTTTGAACCAAGAATAAGCCAAGCCAAGGTCAATGAGCCATACAGATAACTAACAGAACTCTGAGACAAGTCTGTCTTTCTGGCCAGAGTATTGGCTAGAGCGCTGGTGAGCTGAAGAGTATAAGGAGAATTTAGGGGTATTTTCATTTCTCATTTTTTATTCAAGGCCCTGTCTGGAGGCCAGTGTCTGCACCATAGCCAAATATGGTTGTGGTGCAGGAAACTAAAATTCTGTCTAGATACTGAGGAAAGAAAGGTACCCGCATTATGCAAAGTTAGGGGACTCTTCATTAATTCTTTCTCATTTTTTTCCAGCTTCAATGAATACAATTAATAGAGAAGACCCCGTCTTTCTAGCCAAAAGTACTTTCTAAGGAGACTCTGGGAACTGGAATATGTGAAAATAAAACATGCAGAGAAATGAGTGGTGTCGGGGACTTCTCCCACCCCACGCTTCTGTGTATGAGCTGACACTAATCCTGAGCTCACAGCCAAGGGGCATGCAACCAACATAATCTAAGAAGCATTTCAACACTCTACCTGCCCTGATAAGGTGAGTCTTATGAGTTTTCTGGTTTGGGGAAATTTTGTTGTTTTGTTTTGTTTTCTTTGTTTTAGGATTTAGAGTACCAAGCATTTAATCTCCATAAAATTAAAATTCAGATAAATATTCAACAGTGACACAAATGTAAGTAATCAATAGAAGAGGACATAGAGCCAAATTCATTCCTTTACAGAGTTGATTATGAATGACAAGCTAGAAATGGGAAAATTGTCAACTGGACAAGTTGTGTCTTACAAAAGTGAATTGAATTAAAATTCTGAATCTCAAAGCATTGAGGGTTTCAATAGGCACATCATTGAGAGATGTCTACATACATACATACACATATAACATGACAACAGAAACAAACTATATCAATACAGAGGAACTATATCAATATAGAAAACCGCAATAAAAAGACAATCTACAGATTTGGGGGGGGGCTAGGTACTTCAAATAAAGAGCATTTTCTGTTGTATAGATGGAGAAAATGAAGCACTGAGAGCTTAAGAAACTTACCCAAGAACACACATCTAATAAAGGTGGGCCCTGGAATTTGAACCCAGGTCTAGCTCTAGACCTGGAAGCCAAACCACCCCAATAGTCCTCACAGGAAAAAAACAATCCAGAACAGATCTTTCTGAGACATTGCAGAGCATTGTAGAGCAAAATGTTTCCTGAGCTGCCTCGAATTGGTACTCCACAGCCCTGAGAGCATTTCTTTCGTTTCTTTTTGTTAATTTACTTCATTGTTATATTTACATACATCAGGTAATAAGTACATTTCCTTTTGTATGTATCACCTGTCCCCTCGTTCTCTCCCAGTCCCTCCCTCCATCTTTACCCAGGAGTTGTATCGTTCACTTTCATAGTGTCCAGTGAGCTCCACGGCTACACTTTTTCACCCTTTTTCCCTCAAGTTCTGTGCTCTTCCCTCACCCTCCTGAAAAAAATACACAATCGTGTAAATCACAATTATGTAAATACACAATTTATAAGATAAAAACAGAAGCATCAAAAAACAAAAACTAAAAAGAAAAGCATGATTTGTTTTCATATCTTGGAGTTTGTTTCAGTATGCATGTTATTTTTATAAATAGGAGGATGAGTATGAATATTAGGTGAATATGAATATGAAACTTAGGTGTTGCACCTTTGTGATTCTCTCCTAAGACTATTCTCTTTTGGTCTCACTGTATGTGAGTATATAGAGTCCTATATAATTTGTCATCTCCCAGTCCATTTGAGATCTAACTTCTGTATATCAGACAGTACATGCACCACTTGTGTCTCTGATCTTGGCTTACCTCGCTTAACATGATTTGTTCTAGTTCCATCTATTTCTAATGTACATTGTACGTAAATATCAAATTTTTGAATCTACTCATCTATTGTGGGGCATCTAGGCTGTTTCCATATCTTGGCTATTGTGAATAGTGAGGCAATGAACATGGATGTGCAGGTGTCCTTATAATGACCTGGCTCAGGATGTTCAAGCAGAAATGGTATGGCTGGATTGTAGGGAAGGAAAGTCTATGCTTAGTTTTTTGAGGAACTTCCAGACTGTTTTCCAGAATGGTTGTACTAGTATACATTCCCACCAGCAGTGCAGTAGGATTCCTTTTTCACCACATCACAGCCAGCATTTGTTGTTCAGATTCAAAATGTTAGCCAATATAATGAAGGTGAGATGGAATCTCAGAGTTTCTTTGATATGCATTTCCTTTATGACTAGGGATGATGAGCATTCCTCATGTGTTTCTTTGCCATTCTTACTTGTTCTTCTGAGAAGTCTCTCCTTAGCTCCTTTGCCCATTTAATGATTAGTTTATAGGGTTTGGGAGGGGCTAGTTTCTTGAGATCCTTGTATTTATTGTATATTAGGCTTTTGTCTGATGCATTGCTGGTAAAGATCTCCCAGTTGTTTGGCTGTCTTTCTAGTTTTGTAATTATGTACTTAGCTGTGCAGAAACTTTCTATTTTGATGTACTTCCATTTCTTGAGTCTCTCTCCTATCTGTTGTGCTTCCTGGGACTCTGTTCAAGAAATTTCTGCCTATACCTATAAGTTCTATAACTCTTGCAGTAGTTTCAAAGTTTTGGGTTTAATATTGAGGCCTGTTATCCACTTTGAATTGATATAAGTATATGGTGACAAGCAGGAATTCACTTTTAGTTTTCTGTATATGGCTGCCCATTAGTCCAACTCCAATTGTTGAAAAGGCTATTTTTTTCCACTGTATGTCTTTGGTTTCTTATCAAATATCAGATAACTGGGCTGGGAATGTGGCTTAATGGTAGAGTGCTTGCCTAGCATGCATGAAGCCCTGGGTTTGATTCCTCAGTACCACATTAACAGAAAAGGCGGGAAGTAGTGCTATAGCTCAAATGGTACAATGCTAGCCTTGAGCAAAAATGAACCTTAGGGACAGTGCCCCAACCCTGAATTCAAGCCCCAGGACTGGTAAGAAAAAAAAAATCAGACAACTCTAAGTATATGGTTTTATTTCTAAGTCTTCTAATCTATTGATCTCCAGATCTATTTTTCTACCAATACCAAGTTATTTTTTGTTATTACAGCTCTGTAGTAGAGTTTGAAATCTGGTATTTTGATACCACCCACACTGCTTTTTTTGCCTAGAATTGCTTTGGCTATTCTAGGTTTTTTGTTGCTCCATATGAATTTTTGGATTTTCTCTATCTTAGTAAAGAAAGTCATTGGGATTTTGATGGGGAATGCATTGAATTAGTATAGTATTTTTGACAATATGGTCATTTTCACAATATTGATTCTACCTATCCATGAACATGGAAGGTGTTTTCATTTCCTAGCATCCTCTTTAATTTCTTTCTTCAGATTTCTATAGTTTTGCTGTAAAGATCTTTTACATCTTTGGTTAGGAAAATTCCCAGGTATTTTTTTAGGCTATGGAGTTGTTTTTTAGGCAAACGGAGTTGTTTTGATTATTTCCCTTTCTGCTTGTATATTTGGCATACAGAAAGGCTACTGACTTTTGTGGGTTTATTTTGTATCCTGTTACTTTGCCAAAGTAGTTGATCAGCTCTAGGAGTTCAGGAATGGAGTTTTTCAGGTCCTTTAGGTATAAGACTATGTCATCTGGGCAGGGGGTGGGGAGGGGATGGGAAGGGACAGGAAGGGGAAACAAAGGAGGAGGCAACAGTGCTTGATAAGAAATGTACTCATTGGGGGCTGGGAAGGTGGTTCAGTGGTAGAGTGCTTGCCTTGCATGCATGAGGCCCTGGGTTCGATTCCTCGGCACCACATAAGCAAAAAGAAAAAAGCCAGAAATGGCACTGTGGCTCAAGTGGTAGAGAGCAAGTGCTATCCTTGAGCTGAAGAGCTGAGGGACAGCTCCCAGGCCCAGAGTTCAGGCCCCATGACCGGACCCCCCCCAAAAAAAGAAATGTACTCATTATCTTGCCCATGTAATTGTAACCCCTCTTTATGGTATTTTCACAATTAAAAAAAAAAGACTATGTGATCTGCAAATAGGGATCGATTGTTTGGTGTTTTCTTTCCCTATGTGAATCCATTTTATGTCCTTTTCTTGCCGTATTGCTCTGGGTAGGTGAAGAGAGGGGGATCCTTGTCTTTAGGAAAAATGGTTTTAGTTTTTCCCATTCAGTATGATGTTTGCTTTTGGTCTGTCATATATAGCCCTTATTGTTTTAAAGAATGTTCCTTTATTCCTAGCTTTTCCAAAGATTTTAACATGAATGGATATTGTATTTTGTCCAAGGCTTTTTCTGCATCTATTGAGATAGCATGTGGTTCTTGTCTTTGGTTCTGTTGACATGGTGAATTACATTTATTGATTTGTATATGTTAAACTAGCCTTGCATCTGTGGGATGAAGCATACTTGGTCATAATGTATGATTTTTAAAATTTGTTTCTGGATTCTGTTGGCTAGTGGTTTATTGAAGAGCTTTGCATCTGTGTTCATCAAAGAAATTGATCACTTTTTTTGTTGGATCTTTACCTGGCTTGAGGATGAGTGTGATATTGGCTTCATAGAATGAGTTTGGAATTTTTTTACCTCTTTCTATTTCACAGAAAAGCTTGAGAAATATTGGTATTGGTACATCTTTAAAAGTCTTACAGAAGGCCTGGGAATGTGGCTCAGTGGTAGAGTGCTTGTCTAGTACCACATAAACAGAAAAAGCCAGAAGGGGCCCTATGGCTCAAGTGGTAGAGTGCTAGCCTTGAGCAAAGAAAGAAGAAGAAGAAGAAGAAGAAGAAGAAGAAGAAGAAGAAGAAGAAGAAGAAGAAGAAGAAGAAGAAGAAGAAGAAGAAGAAGAAGAAGAAGAAGAAGAAGAAGAAGAAGAAGAAGAAGAAGAAATAGAAGAAGAAGAAGAAGAAGAAGAAGAAGAAGAAGAAGAAGAAGAAGAAGAAGAAGAAGAAGAAGAAGAATCCATCAGGGCCTGGGGTTTTCCTTGTTGGAAGACTTGAATACTTCCTCAATCTCGTTGTGTGTTATTGGCTTGTTTAGCTGGTTTATATCCTCTTGGTTCAATTTAAGCAGTTTGTATGTTTCTAGAAATGCACCCATTTCTGCTAGGTTTTCCTTCTTTTATGAGTATAGGTTTTGAAAGTAGTCCTTTATCGTTGTTTGGATTTCTTGGATGTTTGTTATAATGTTTCCTGTGGCATCTCTGATTTTATTAATTTGAATCTTGTCTCTTCTTCGTCAATCTCACTAGTGGTCTGACAATTTTATCCATTTTTTTCAAAAAACCAGCCATTTGTTTCATTGGTTTTTGTGTATACTTTTTTTTAACCAAATGGTGATTCTTTTTACTTTTATTACATATTATTAGCTTTATTTTTCTCTTTACCAATTTCCTATACTTGTGTATACTTTTTAAAGTTTCTATTTCATTGAGTTCTGCCCTAGTCTTTGCTATCACTGGGAGCATTTCTAAGAAGGGAGAATGGCTGAAAAGGCATATAGAGAGTGGCTGTTAAGGAAGAAACTGGAAAATAGGAGCCTCCAAGAGGTCCCAAGCAGACAGAAGCATGGGGCAGTGTTGCTAGGCAACGCTTTGCGGCCTCTCAGGACTGGAGGCCTCCTCCTCTGTTCTTCAAGGATGACTGACCACACTAGCACCTTCTTCCTGCCCAATCTGCTGCAGTCCTAAGTCACAGCCATTCCAACCAACCTGTTGCTTTGCCCCAAGACCCAGTGGGGACCAGATAAGAAGCCAATATTTTTGCTAAAGTACAGTCCCTGGGAAAGTCCAGCCCCTGTGACAGTCATGGATGATAGACTCTGGATGATAGACTCTAAGCCAAGCACTGGCAAGCCATTTCCCAGCCCAAGTGCAATCTGACCTGGTGCAGGGATTAGTAGCTGGCTGGTGGGGTGAAGAGGGTTCTTCTTAACTTGTTTTGTTTCTTTTTCACCTGCCTCAAAGATATTGGGCTACCAGTTTTACCCAGGTCACAAATTTGCCCCTTGGACTCACCAGGATGTCCAAGCATTAATCACATTACTCTATATAATTCTTGTCTGCTTTTACTGTGATTCATTGGAGGTGAAAGGCTATTTCCATGACAACTATAAGAAAGCAAAAAAAAATGAGATCATTGTGACCCAGAAGAAAGGGTCAGCCACTTCCCCCTCCCCCAGGAAAGCCATCAAATGCTCAGAGAACGGGGCTATGTGCCTTCTCCACAGCAATCCCATTTGTGTTGGTATGATTCATGGTCCAGCCTCCTCCCTCCTTGCCTCTGTCCTCCTCCTCCAGTGGCATGAAAGAGAGGCTACTCCCTTCTGCCATGCTGGCCCATCCAGCTCACAGCCTATACAGCCATCTTCTAAACACTAAATTATACCACTTTCAGTAACAAGTTTTCCCTTTCCTGGTCCAGATCTTTAACCTTGTGACAGCCAGCATCATGCTAGAAATTATTCTCTATGTAGTATCATTAGAAAACATACCATTTGTTTTGTTGGTAGTGGTGGTAGGTTTTGTTTGTTGGTTTGTTTTGTTCTATTTTGCACAGAAAGAACTAAATGGGGGAGGGAGGAACAGGAACTAGCTCCTACCTTAACTGATTTTGATGATAAATGATTCAAATACCAGTTTGCAGAAGTTAAGGTGTAGGGTTGAGTGTTCACATCAACCAGACTTGGAAGGGCACTTGGGAAAATCATAGCTATTTTCTACTGAAGCTAAAATGTTCCTCCATTCAGCTATATTCTAATATTTTCACTCTGGCATTTCTGAATGTGATGTTCCTTTTAGAAAGAAAAGCCTTTAATACATTTAAAGACGAGACATAAAAGTAATGCTGTATCACCTGTTTTATGAAACAGAAATCCCTCTATACATCACCTCAATAACAATTTGAAGAAAAAAGAAAGGAAGGGGAGTGAAATTGTTTGAAAACAAGACATAGATGACTGATTAATAAGGAGTTTAATTAACTTAAAAAAGACAACTCTCAAAGGCACTGCTACCATTACATGCCCACTCACATTCAAGAGAAGAGAACAATCCTTGGGATAAATGGGAGTTATAGTGACATTTAAGAAGTGCATAGGTCCTGAGGCTGCCCCGGTGGAGGAAATAACACCTGCTGTAATCATTCACTGTAACGAATACATGTTGTGTCCTTTCTACATTCTAGACTCTAGACTGAAGTGTTTGATGTGGATCCTCATTTTAAATCTCCCCACAAGCCTCTAAGACCCTGTTTTACAGATGAGGAAACTAAGGTTGAGAGGAAGATGCAATCATTTATCCACTTGAAAATGCCTGAACAACGGTTCTAGATTCCCCATAGGTCAAATACAGAGCTCACAACCACTGTTATCTACCTTTCAGAACTCAGTGTGCTTCTGTAGTCCCTGGCCTCGTTCTTGGTGATATCACCAGCTGAGAGGATCAAGGATTCATTTCCTCTTGCTAAGCTATTCCCTTCGACTCTCATCGATGACTCAGAAATGGACACTCAGATGCCAGGGAATTAGCAAATGTCATACCACAGCACAAAGGCAAGTCTTATTCCTTTTCCTTCTCCTTTCTCCCCTCCCACTCTCCTTCCAACCTGCCTGTTCTCTCCCCAATTCCCTCTGTCTCCACTCCCCTCTCTTGCCAGACACTGGCACAGCAAAAACCACTATTGCCAGGAAATAGTTTGCATTCTTAGGCACGTTGCTTCCCAGCAGGCCATTCCTCTGGGTGAAGGGTGAGGTGAGCCAGCCTCCAGTCTCCAGCACCAGGCAGTCTGACACCAAGGGTCCAAAGCTAAAAATGGGTTTGTTCCAAGTCTTGCTTCTGAGAGAGGTGCTTGAGCCTAGGGAGGACCCAATCCCTCCACAGTCAACCCCCTTTCCTGGCTCTCAGGGTCTGGTCTCAGAACCCTACCTGCTGTCACCACCAAGGACTTCAGGGAACATACCGTTTTCAGAGCCCAGATCTTCCCTACTCATGTGTTATCCTCAGAACCTCTTCCTCTCAAAGTCTAGAGTGCCAGAGTGGGCGGTATACCTAAAACAGAAGCCCCCTCTCCCAAGGCCTCATGCCCTGCTCTGGATCCCTGCCCAGCCCTCACTGTCTCTGAGACACAATCCTGGGACTGAGGAGTTAGTGACAGCTTCTGCCCTAGGACACTACCTCTCCCCATGTCAGAAAGCAGGACCCTACCTCTCCACAAGTCAGAAAGCAACTCAAACTCGCTCTCCTCCTGCCAATGAGCCTGTGGAAACCTTTGATGCATTGCCAGGTGGCTCCTTTCTTCTCCTCACAGCTTCAATATCCTAGTTCCTTTGAATAGCAATCCTGTAACAGGATGTGCAGACACATTACACTGACCTTCTCTAGATCTATGGCCTTTGGCAGTGTTTCTGTCAAAAGACAGAATTGTCCCTCAGCATCTGCAGAGAATTGATTTTAGGAATACACACACTCACACACACACACACACACACACACACACACACACAAATATTAAAATCTATAGAAGCCCAAGTACCGTATATAAAATGGCGTAGTACCTGCATGTAACCCACATACTTCCACTTGTGTACCTTCCCCCTCCACCCCCAGTTCTGAAGATTGAATCGAATGCCTGGCGAGCATATGCCAAGCACGGATCTACCACTAAGCTGTATCTCCAGCCTCCAGCTCCGCCACCTGTTTACTTTAAAACCATCTGTAGTACTTACAATAACCTAATACAATGTAAAGATTGTAAATAGTTGTTTTGTGATACTGTCCAGGAAATTACTCAACAACAAAAAAAATCTACATATGTATAGTACAGACACAATTTTTTCTGGTAGGTGTGTGTGTGTGTGAGAGATAGAGGGAGAGAAAGAGAGAGAGAGAGACTGGGTCTTAAATGCAGGGCTTGGAAGCTGTCCCTCAAGAGAGTATACTGGGTCTTAAACTCAGGGCTTGGAAGCTGTCCCTCACCTTTTTTGCTCAAGGCTGACCTCTACCCACCTGAACAACAGCTGTACTTCCATTTTGTTGTTATTGCTTTGACTTGGATGATTTTTTTGCTCATTAATTGGAGATAAGAGTGTCTTGGACTTTTCTGCTTGGACTGACTTCAAACTGAGATCCTCAGATCTCAGCCTCATGTGTGATTATTTTTAATCCATAATTAAATACCCACAGATGTATTGGACTGAGTCTATTCAGAATTGAGTCCACACACCACGTTTTGCTTATCATTCCCTATTGCAATTAATACAGCCTGAATAAACAGTATCCCATACACACGGGTATTTCTCACTTTCTTCTGTGACATAACTGTCCTCAAACAATTACTTCAGTTTGTGTCACATTCAAGATTTCTTTGCATGTCCTTAGCCAGTGGGAACAATTATTTCTCTGTGACTTTATCAGCACAGTTGATGTGATATCAGCTTCTGGTAGCTATGTCCTATTCACGAGGCACAATGAACTTGTAACTAACAATAATTTTAAGGTCATTTTCCAGTCTTGCTGATGCGGTCTGTGGCCATCAGCATTGTGTATTGAACAGTTTTAACCTAAGAAATGGACTTAGATTTTCTTTACTCAGTTACCTTCTCGGTTATCTACCATTCTTTATTTTCCAGTATATTTGGGAGAGGTTGAATGTTTTTTATTATCTTTAAGTAGTTGTACAAAGGAATTGTCATTCAACAAAAGTTCATGAACATAGTGCCTCTTGATCAATGTCACCCCTTTCAACATTCTCACCTACCCCTCCCCTCACTTTTCTTAATTTTTAGGTTATGTATTGAATTTTTTGTCATTTATCAAAGCAATTTATATATATATATATATATATAATGTGCATCTTAATCAGTGTCACCCCTTCAACATCTTCACCCCCGCTTTAATCCACCCCTTCCCTTGTTTTTCTCATCTATGGTATATACAGTGCATTCTTGCCTGAATTCTACTCCTTTCCCCTGATTATTCTTCTACCCTTCTCTTGTCCCCTCTCTTATAAGGACCCATTTCCTGGTACTTACTTTACTGGGTTTTAACTTAGTCTTTCTAAAGAATTATACTATTTGCCCTCTCCATAGAGTCTATTATACTTCAGTTAACTCATTTATAACCATTTGCATACCACCCAATGTGTGTATTTATAGATTTATAGGCAATTTTCTTTGTTCTCATCCAAATTCTGTGTGCTCTTCTTACTTGAAAAATCCAGCCTTTTATGTCTTATCCAATCAAGTTGCCAATTAAAAAAAAATACTGACTACCATGACTAGAGGTATCTGAATTGTTTCCTGAAGAGATCTGGCCATAGAATAAGAGTCTTGGGAAATTATACATTTGTCTACGTATGGCAGTACTGAGCCAGGCTTTCAGTTTTGAATACAGGATAACCTGAGGCCTTTTCTGAGAGCTTATTTTTTCTGGAGCACAGCTTGAAGGTTAGGAGAATCGTCATGCCAAAAACTGAGCTGAGAAATATGGCTGAGATATGATCACTACTTGCACTGGACATTCTCAATAGTGGTGCTGCTTTCAGAGGTAGTCAAAACAGGAAATGGAAGTTAGAAGTTGGGAGAAAAAGACCACATGCAAACTTACAGGACAAAAGAAAAAAAATACAGGCTTTGACACAGAGTCTGCACTTATTCCTGGTGATCACACTCTTTCCTAAGTTCCACCAAATAATCTGATGTGTCATCTCTTCTGTGATTTCACAGATGATTTACATTGTGGTTTCTAGAAAGACACTTTAGGAAGAACCAGATTTCCTTTCTTCTGATCATTTTGGTGTCTCTTTCTTCATAGACTTTAGAGATAACCAATAACAAACAGGCCTATAACTGCAATACTAGCCTATAACTGCAATACTAGCTCTGTGTTCTCTGTAACATAATTCATCTGGTCATAAAAACTATCTTTAGCTGGGTGCGTGATTCACGCCTGTAATCCTAGCTACTTAGGAGGCTGAGATCTGAGGATCACAGTTCAAAGCCAGCCTGTGCAGGAAAGTCTGTGAGACTCTTATCCCCAATAAACGACCAGAAAACTGGAAGTGGTACTGTGACTGAAGTGGTAGAGCACTCACCTTGAGCGGAAGAGCTGAGAGACAGCACCCAGGCCCAGAGTTCAAGCCCCACAGCTGACAAAAAAGAAAAAAAAAGAAAAAAAAACCTGTCTTTATTTCCTGCACTTCACCCTTACCTTTTTGTACCCATTGTCACCCTCTAATCTTTAGATGGCATGCTCTCTAAGCAAGTTTATTCTGCAGACTTTCAGCTTAGAGATCCTTGTCCCCTGTGGAGTAGGGAAGAAAACCAGGAAATGAGCAATGTTGCTCACCCTGACATCTGCCAAGATTACATCATCTGTTCCTGGCCTTTATTTCTTGACTGTTTTTGATCCCTGTGTAGCTTCTTACTTTAAAAGCCCTTGGTTTTGCCCTTAGCATTTTCCAGAAGCCTCAGCTTGTTCTGGGATTTTACCTTTCTGGCATTATCCTTTCATTCCTTTTACTTCTTTGTGTTTGTCTTTGACTATCTGCCCATATTTTCTTCCCAAAAAAAAAAAAACACTGTGCCACTCATATCTTATTTATTAGCCTCTTCTGTTCCTCCTGACTGAGGGCTTTCCTAGCAGAACCTCTGACGATGAGATTTTTGCCTCTAGTCCTCTGCTTTCATCTTGAGCTTTCATGAGCCTAAATCATAGACTAGTAGTGATTTTTCTAGAGGTACAGAGAACCAGAGAACAAGGCTGAAAAAAGGAATCCCTACCACAAAGAGAGTACAAGATTAACATTTAAAAAGAAAATGAGAATAAGGAAAATTACAACACTTATAAACTCACATTTCCCTTATCATCTGCAATATTTGTGGAAAATGCAGCTTCTTGGCTCACTCTGGACCTCTTCCATCTTTAGTATAAAAGCCAAGAGGTGTAAGGGATTTTGGTGTGTGGTCACATCATATTATTTAGACAATGTATTTATTGCCTTGATCAGTTAGGACTGCTATAGCAAATTACCACAGGAGGTATAACTTAAACTATTATCATTTATTTGTCATTGTTAGAAAAGCAAGGCAAGTTCAAGGTGCCAGAAGGTCCTGCGTGCAGGTATCGAAGCTTGTTGGTTTGAAGTTAGCTAAATTCTAATGGTATTTGTACATGAATGAACAGGAGATACCTCCCTTACCTCTTCTGTTAATGACACTAACCAAATCCCATTTGTAAGGCCTCCATCCTCATGACTTAATGACTCCCTGAAAACCTCTCCTGCAAATACCATCATATGAAATTTGGGGCTCAAAGTATGGGTTCTGAGAAGCATAAACATCCAACCCATTGTAGACTCGTTAGGCAGCAGGCCTTACCAGTGAGCATGCTGGGAACACAGCTTGCTGCTACACCCTTCTGTATGAGAATTGAGATCTGAGCATGATTATTTCAGCTTCTACTGCTAAGGAAATAGTTAATGTGGCAAATCACAGGGCGTGCCAATGAGCCATCCAAGAGGCATATTTTCAGAGTTCAAGTAAGAAGTAGCATTTTCTTCTCACATGAAAGCGTAACACTTCTGATCTTTGTTACAAATAGAAGGCAGACAGAGGGCTCTGGTGACCAAGTCCTTTTCATCATCAGCAACCATTTTTACTCACAGGAAAAAATAAGCAGCCAGTTAAGGATTGCTTTTGCTATTGCGGTCTTTTGTTATTCCATACCAACTTTTGAATTGCTTTCTCTATCTCCTTGAAGAATGTTGGGATTTTGATGGGTATTGCATTGAATTTGCAAATTGCTTTGGCCAGTATTGCCATTTTCACATGTTAATTCTTCTAATCTAAGAGCATGGAAGGTCTTTCCATTTGGAAAACAATAACAAATGCTGGCAAGGATGTGGCCAAATGGAACTCTATTACAAATAGTGGGAATGTAAGCTTGTTCAAGCACTCTGGAAACCAGTGTGGAGGTTTCTCAAAAAACTGAACACAGAACTACCCTATGATCCAGCAATTCCACTCCTGAGCATCCATCTAGTAGAATATAAACAAGGCTACAGTAGAACTACCAGCACAATCACATTCATTGAAGCACTATACACAATAG
>NW_012267244.1:15975896-16013149 GCF_000151885.1 Dipodomys ordii | reverse complement strand
AAGGCTACAGTAGAACTACCAGCACAATCACATTCATTGAAGCACTATACACAATAGTCAAAACATGGAATCATCCCAGATGTCCCTCAATGGATTAAGAAAATGGGGAATACACACACACACACACACTCATATATATATATATATATATATATATAATGTATATTTATGTATGTATATATACAGATATACTGTAATTTTACTCATCAATTAGAAAAGAATGATAGTGTACCATTCATAAAGAAATGAAGGTTTGAAAAGAATTGTATTAAGTGAAGTAATCCAGACCCAGAGAAACAAATGTTTGCATGGTGCATGACATAAATCTATAAGTAAACATGCTGGGTAGTATGCAAGTATGAATTAGTGTAAACACTATGGAAAGCTCATATAGTATAATTTTTTAGAAAGAGTAAGTCAAAGCCTAACAAAACAAATACCAAAAAATGGGTAGTTGTAAGTGAGATGCGGGGCCTAGGGGAGAGCAGTAGAAAAAAGTGGGGGGATGGGGAAGAGTGAAGTCAAGAATTCACTGTATAGACCACAAAATTGAAAACTGTAAAGAAGCATGAGTCAAAAGGGGAGTTCTTGGAGGGGGTGACACAGATTAAGATGCATTGTATTCAAATGCCACTTTATCAAATGACATCTCCTTTGTACAACTACTTTAAATAATAAAAAATAATTTATGCAAATAAATAGAAGTAAAACTCCCTTTTGTATATAATTAGCTAAATTCTCTTAGTAAATATAACAATTTTTGATCATTTTTATTTACTTTCTAACATGGAGAAATATACCATCTGCCAACAATAATAATCTTGAAGCATCCTAGTTCCTCCTTCTATCTTATTGTACCAATCAAAAATTATAGAGCAATGTTGACTGAAAGTGATAATACCACAATCTGGCTTTGTGTGTTCTTCATAATTTTTATAAAGTCAGATGCATGGCAGTATCATTTACATCAATAAAATTCATTCTTTGTAGATGTACAGATCTCTGTTCAACTATAACCTCAGTCAAGATGTAGTATAGTTCCATCCACCCTCCCCCAATTCTCTCAACTACTTCAGTAGTTCAAGCCACATCCCTCCCATTCTCCTCCCTGCCCCCCAGTTTCTATCATTACTCTGCTTTTCATCCTTGAAGTTTTATGTAAATCAAAGCAGTATTTAATCAGTGACAAAGTGCTTGCCTAGCAAATGCAACACTCTGAGATTGATCCCCAGTACCACAAAAAAGGCATAATTTTTTATAACTGAGTGGTATTCCATTTTAAGGCTGCAATTACATTTTTTCTTATTTATTCACCAATTTACAGACATTTGGGTTGCCTCTGACTGGACCAATTATGAATAAAACATTATTGTGCAACATTTATTCATATGCTTACTTTTATTTTAAAGAAATACCTAAGAGTAGGATGGCTGAGCTATCCAATATGTGCACATTGAACTTTGTAAGAAATTGCCAGATTGTTTCCCAAAGTTGGTGCAACAAAATGGCAGTGTGTGGAAGTCTCAGTTGCTTCACATCATTGCCAATGCTTGTTATTTTCACATTTTAAAAACTTCACCATTCCTATAGGTGGTATTTTCCTGTGATTTTAATTTTCATTTCCTTAATTGATAATGATGTTAAACATCTCTTCGCTAAGGTACCATCCTTATCTCTGCTCTATTTAGGTACCTATTAACACCTACGGTCTATTTTTTAATTAAATTTTAAACTGTCCCGGAAGATATCCTTAGAGGAGGAACCCAAAGGTGTAACTTCTCTGAACATTTAAAATACTATTTATCAAAACAAACTCCAAGAAATGTAAATATGGGTTTTTTTTGTTGTTGTTGTTGGTGGTGGTGGTAGTGGTAGTAGTTTTGAGTTGGGTTTTTTTTTAGAGGGGGCAAAGATGCGGAACAGAAAGGGAGGGGGTAGTATGAACAAATGCAACCATGCAATTCAGTATACCCTGTGTGGAAAATAAACTATGTAACTTGTGGGCAGGGATGGGAGAGGGAATCTAGGGAAAAGTGAGGGAAGGGGTGACATTGGCCAAAAAAAGGAAATGTACTCATTACCTGACATGAAATGATAACTCCTATGTGTAACACCTTACTAATAATGAAAACATATTTAAAAAGAAAATAATTGAATTTTATTTTCTCATTGTTGAGTTTTCAGAAATTTTTGGATACTCAATACTCATCCTCCCCCCAGTCACTGGCTTGTCTTTTCATTTTCTTAAAGTGTCTTTCAAAAACTATGATGAAGTTCATTTTATTAATTCTATCTTTATATGCTTTTTTCTTTTTTTCTACTTTTGTTTTTGGTGCTGATCCTGAGGCTTACACTCAAGGCCTGATGCTGTCTGTCCCTGAGTTTTATTTATTTACTTATTTTCTTTCTCAAGACTAGCATTCTCCCACTTCATCCTTTTTATTTATTTATTTATTTATTGAGCCTTTTGGTAGTTAAGAGCCTTTTGGAGATAAGAGCCTCACAGATTTTTCTGGCCTGGACTGCCTTTGAATCTGCAAATCTTAGCCTCCTGAGTAGGTAAGATTACAGGCATGAGCACCTGGCACTTGGCTTTCTTTTAGATTTTTATCTGGGATTTTTTTTTAAATGATAGGTTTTGACTGGAGGAACAGAGTCTGCTTATCTGCTTCGAAACTTGCTCTCATAATTGTTGGCAGGCTTGGGATTGTTGAACTGAGGTCTTATACCATATTTTTTATGTACAGATTCTAAAATGGCCCATTGATCAAACCTACTTCCTAGTCCTTACATTTCTGTGTTATCTACCAGCCCTTCTTTTGTGTTGGCTATTTTCCAGACAGACAGGACCTTGATTTATGCCAGGCCAGACTTGGACTGTAGCCCTCCTATTTGTGTTTCCTTATGTCACTGAATGGCAGGTGTACACCACCACATGCAGTCATTATGCTTTCCTGGTGGCCTGGAATGACAGGTATACCCTACAAGGCCCAGCCATTGGTTGAGGTGGGGGGGTTTCACAAACTTTTTTCTTCAGAATTGTGGGGTGGTGTCAAACCACCGTCTTCTGGTCTCTACCTTCCAAATAACCAAAATTACAAGCTTGAGCCATCACATCCAGCTTTGGAGTTTTTATTACCTTCTCAGCTTACATGTTTTGATCACGAGTGACTATGTTGGGAAGACTACATTGTGAGCAACTGAAAGTAGCCTCCAGCCATCAGTCGGTATGAAAATGAGGCTCTCAGTCTAACAGGCCAAAGGAACTGAGTCCTGCCAACCATCATGTCAACTTGGAAATGGATCTTCCTCTTCCAAGCTTTCAGACGAGACATCACCTCTAACTGACTCATAAATTGTAACTTCATGAAGAACCTTAAAGTGCAATCCCTGGTCAATGCCTGGATTGCTAATACACAAAAACTGAGGTCATAAATTGTGCAGTTTAAGCTATTGAATTTTTGGTAATATTGTTTACACCGTGACAGATAATTAATACAGTTTTTAAATCTGGAAATGGGCAAACAACCTCTTCTACGAGGTCCTCAGTATAGTCTTGCCTAAGTTTTACCCTCAGAAATTCTAGTTTAAGTAGTCTGAGATACAATCAGCATATTAACTTAAAAAAAAACTCTTTAGATGATTCTAATTTGCAACCAAGTTGGAGCACTTTTTCATGTTTCTCTGTTTTGCAACTACTGTTTTGTTAGTCTCAGATACTTCCTGGAAAATCACTTTGCTTTAATACTGACTTTTCAGCCTGCCTAAGTATGTGTCATTCTTCCCTCTCTAGTACATACCCGCACTCCAATGCTTTGTTCCAGTTACATAGCAAGGACACACTCAGACATTCAGGATGGTTCTCTGTGACTTCTGCCCTTTAACCCAGTGCTACCCAGATGAGAAGTGTAGATGACAGTATCTGAGAGGAAGAAGGGCCAATCTGGAAATCTAGGGTAAGGCATAGCACTCTGAGCACTACATGAGTGATACATCCTGGCACTACCTAAGAAGTTGCAAGAAACCATCAAATATTTCAACAGGTAGCAGAGTAAGAGCCACCTTCCAGCTGAGAAAATGTGTGTGGGTGGGGAGGGGGAAAGTCATGGACATTCTCTTCCTCCTAATGAATCATCACATAACAATTGTTACTTCTTTAGTGCCTTATTTCAGGCCCAGGTCTAAAAATGTCTGGGTACAGTATATAGAAGTTCAGGCCTTTTCTTTTTCAGTAGTTAGAATGGCAGGAGGCTGACTTGTCCTGACTGATAAATGTGTTTCTGATTTGCCCTTGCAATAAATCAGAGGACATTAGACAGAAATTTGCCCAGGGTGATATGACTGCATATCATGTTAATGCTTTGGGATCTTGAAGCCCCTAAGTCACAAGGGTGTAATAACTTGACTTGGTGGAGAAAATCCTCTATTGGCCAGAGGCCAAGAGGACATCTTCCAGGAACCTAGTCTGAGCTTGCATGCGTGCAACTGGCATCCTGCTCTACTCTCTGGCTTCCTGTCCTTCTGACCTCTCACCCTAGAACACCACTGCCTATCACCGACGCTGCTAATGATTGTGAATGATCAGTCTCCCATCCCCAGACGTAGCTGCTAAACTGTGTGAGGCTTTAGGCATTGATTTATTGCTTATTTGCTATTTAAATTGACCTACATAAAAAGGAAAGCAATTTAAACAGTACCTTGCTGTGAGTGTTTTGATCCCTTTTTAAGCATTTCCGTACATAAAAGAGCTTTGAGATCTAGGCAGCTGTATGCTGCCCTTTTCCACAGAGCTAAAATGCCCAATCTAACTTGCCATCTACTAGCTTAGTGGTTGGGAAGATGCACTTTGGCTTTAATAGAATGAGGTTTCCCAGATTGGCTACTTACTAGCTTATATCTCTTGGGAAAGATGTTTACTCTTTCTAGGCCTCTGCTTTCTTATATCTCTTAGTATATATAAACTGACCCATGTTAACTGCTCAGTTAACAGGAGCTGTTATCATTATTATGTCCACATTTTCACCTAGAGGGGTGATCTGTCCAGACATGTTTTGGTAGTATGCGGGAGTAGGGGAGATGTGCACTCACACCATAATACTAGGTACTAGAGCTTGAACTCATGGCCTTGTACTCTCACTTGGCCTTTTCTGTTCAAGGCTAGCACTCTACCACTTACGCCACAGTTCCACTTCCAGCTTTTTGCTGGTTGACTAGAAATAAGAGTCTCGTGGACTTTTTTACCCAGACAAACTTTGATCCTCGATCTTTGCTCCTCAGATCTCATCCTCCTGAATAGCTAGGATTATGACTCACAGGTTTTTAGAAGTGGAGTTACAGTTCAGCCAGGGCCCTGTCCAGATACATTCCCTCTGAGCACCTTAAGCGCAGGAGAATGACTTCACTCATTCTCAGCTACCCAGTCCCATTTTTCTATGGAGAGACGCCAAATCCCCATATGTTCTTCATAGTTGCTGCAGACATGTGCAAAAACCAGTTCAGGGTACTGAAGGAGACAAACATGGATAGGACATGTAAGCCTGGAAGATGTTTTCTCCTCATTCACTGTCACGTGAGATCAAATCTCTGGATAACACATTGGTTACAGCCTAATGAGACGCCTTGAAGCATGGACCCCAGGAGAATCTTGCTGGGATTCTTTTCTTTTTTCTTTTTCTCTTTTTTTTTTTTTTTGCCGGTCCTGCAGCTTGAACTCAGGGCCTGGGCACTGTCCCTGAGCTTCTTTTGCTCAAGGCTAGCACTCTACCACTTGAGCCACAGCGCCACTTCTGGCTTTTTCTGCTTATGTGGTACTGAGGAATCTAACATGTATGCTTCATGTATGCTAGGCAAGCACTCTACCACTAAGCCACATTCCCAGCCCATGGGATTCTTTTTTTTTTTCAATTAAGTTTTTTATCGTGAAAATGTTGTACAAAGGGGTTACAGTTACATGAGCAAGGTAATGAGTACATTTCTTATCAAGCATTGTTGCCTCCTCCTTTGTTTTTCCCCTACCATCTCTTCCCTCTCACCTCCTCAGCTATACCCCCCACTCCCCAGCTTCCTCATCCCTTCCACCGGCCAAAATAGTAAGTTGTTGTAATGGGTCAATCTGTATCCCTATTTAAACAATTTTTTCCCTTCCCCTTTCCAAATTATACCAACATCAAATACAGTGAAAACAGGGGTTATACCGTGGGGGAGGGACATACAAAGCCACAAAAAAATCACATGGTACCTTATAAATACATAACAATAGCAAGGAAGAAAAAACCACTTGTGTCCCTACCTTGGGGTTCATTCCCATGGGATTCTTGATATACAGAAATCATGAGGAAATGCATGTGGTTTAAACTCCTGGGCTCATGGTAATATTGTTCCTAGAAGCACTGCTTTTAAAGCTTACTATCTAGTTAGAGAAGCATGAGGTGCCAACTCTACGTTCACCAGCAGTCACATGTAGCAAATAGTATCGAAATGTGTCTATAATTCCTAAAGTGATCTATTAGGTAAAATTCTTACTATCTAATAATAACTAATAAACCTATAAAATGTCCATATATAGAGGGCTTAACTGTGTTTAAATTTGGATGGTATTTAAGTATTTTTCTAACTTTATAGGTATTATGCTACCCACCTTTAATATCTACTAAACATACAGATAAAAAAAGAGATGCCTAAAGCTTTAAAAATGTATACTTAGGAAAATTTGACTATTGCCAAGTGTTAGCTTTGGCTACCCACAATCTAGAGAAGAGTACAATTTTAATTTGTTTTGTCTTGTCAACTATTTTTGATTATATGCCCGAGTGAAGTCTGAGCCACAGACTCCACTGTGAAGTTCGAATAGTGAAATCATTTTGAAAGAAGCCCTCTGATTCTAAGCAGCTTAGCCTCGATTTGAGCAAAGCAAAGTACGATAACTATAAAGGTTCTTCTGGCCTCCCATAATCCTCTGCTAACTGCATTATGGAAATGATGGTAATTACTTCAAAGTCCCTGGCGATTCCCTGCATCTTTGGTGCTGTTAATTTTCAATTCACCTCGGTCAACCAGCTGTCTCAAGGACTTGCCTTTTGTACCAAACCTTTAATGAAACTGGCATTTGTGTCAATAAACTTTTAAGTCCATCTTGCTGAGATAATTATCTGGGTCACTCAAATTTCAGCTACTTCAAATAATTACAGCCTTTTAGCCTTGAATATAAGGTGATGATTAAAGAAGGAATGGGGGTCTTTATACCCAAGTGAATTAGATGAAAATGCTAGCAGTTCTCAGCTCAGGCCCGGGACATGAATGCACAAGCCTTTGGGCTATATCAATATCTCATAGAGAAGAAGTCACTCAGAAAACATGCATTTGTTTGGCTGAACCATGATCTAATTTGCAGACAACAATTTCCCTGTCTTAACTGGGAAAGGAGAAAAACGAACTCAAGACCATCTAGATCAGGATCACTTGGTGAAGGAAGGCAACAAGGAGGACCAACCAGACCCATGTTCACCCTTCCAAAGACAAAGAGTGGGGCAAAGACCTCTGGGTAGAGTTCAAGCTCACAGCCAGGAGCTAGAAATGAATTCCACAGCCATACTAGATTTATTTCCCATGGCCTCAAGAGATTACTCTTTGGTCATTTTCTTGTCTCTGCATAGGTTATAGAACAAAAGTTAATAATGACAGATGACTAATTTTGATCCAAAGCTTGAGATGTTCAGGTAGGAAGAAGAATATCTTTGAAGGCCAGAAAATAGTGACAGAATTCCATTTCCTTCCAACGGACTAAAAAGACAAAGCCTTTTACTAATCACCCTTCCCCCCACCTTCATCTCCACCTGTCAACATTTAAAGCTGGAGAGTAATGGTAGACAGGCTTCTCCTGCAGATCATAATTGCCTTTCCAACAGAGAAGCTATCTCCAGAGCAACCAAGATAGAAGCTATGAATTCATGCTGTGACTCTCTATGTAAATTGCTCCCGGGGAAATTGAAATTTCCTCAAAGCAAGATGCATTGATTCAGTCTATTAAATGCTTTCCTATCTCAGATACAGGGATGCGCTCTAGCCACTACAGCCCCGCCCATCCTTCCTTCCTTGTCTACCACGATAAGACCCAAGTGCTTTACAACCTGGTCTTCAACTGAAAAATAAATGCTGTCATTACTGATAATATTAATTCAGTCATCATTACTCATTATTTAAAAATGGCCTGTCTACAGCTGCCCAAAGTAAAATAATTTTACTGTGCCAAAGTAAAATAATAATGTTTTATGAACCCTCACCTGACACTGGCTTTTTTTCCACATTAACATGCTTTGACACAAATCATTTTTCATCTTCAGCATGCCTTGACAATTCAACACAAACGTTCCCATAAAGTTTCCTATTTTGCTTTGTTTTCTTAATGTGTGTGCGTGCATGTGTGAGTGTGTGTGTGTGCGTGTGTGTGTGTGTGTATGCTGGTATTGAGTCTTGAACTCAAGGTCTGGGTGCTGTCCCTTAGTTGTTGTTGTTTTTTCCCTCACTGTTGGTGCTCTACCAATGAGCCACAGCTCTACTTCTTGCTTTTGGGTGGTTACCTGGAGATTAGTCTCATGTATTTTGGTACTGAGGTGGGCTTCGAACCATGATCCTCAGCTCTTAGCCTCCTAATAAGATTACAGGGGTATGTCACTGGTACCTGGCTCTTAATTCTTTTTGCATAAACCTCTCTATCCCCTAAATCAGATCTAAGGTAATGTTCAGTTGCATTAAGCAACATTATTGCTTTTTAATTCGTAAACAGTTTTCCTAGACAATTCTATCTGGAGGATGAAACATGGGAATGTTTTGGGGACACAGAATTTGGTGAGCACTTGACATAGACTAGATCATTGTGCTACCAACAGGGCATTTGGCTCAATTTGACTATAGAGGCCATTATCACTCCGACTCTTATCCCCTTACCTCCACACTCCCTAATATAATTAAGAACTTTTAAAAGACTCCTCCATACTCTTAGGAAAAACAAAGAATAGAGAAATAATATTAGGGACAGACTCTAGTCTCCAGCCGTCTAATTTACCTTTTTCCATTACAATAGAACCCTAAGTTTTAGCAGAACATGTGGCTACCCAGAATAGACTCTGAACCCAGCATCGATTAATCATCAGGGATGACATAAACATAATTCAGGCAATGGAATATATAGAGATGTTTCTTTGGGTAATGTTTGGGGAAACCCCTACAACTTAGCACCAATGGAAGGACATACCCAGGTACAACAGAGAATGCTATGAAGGCAGCATTAGACTGTCTGCCTCCAGACCTTAAGTAAGAAAGAAACATCCATTGCCTTCTTGTTTCAGCCATAGTCACTTGGAGTGTTTGTTACTTGTAATGGGTTCTGATCTTAATTATAGACACTGATTTTCACCGGTGTCTGGTTTTCATTGTTCTTGAATTCAGATCATGAACTTTTTAAGATCATAGAGTTAACAAAGGTTTAACTCACAAATTAAAAGACTTACTCCCTAAGAAAAGGCTCATTCATTTAATGCCAAAAGTATTCAGAATTGTAACCAATGGAAACGAAAAAAGCAGATCTCATGTTTTGGAAGCAACTTGTTTTCAAACCCTAGAGCCTAGGCTTGGAAGTTGACTCGCAGTGTAAATCATCATCAAAGTTACATCTCCAGGCTTGGGACTGGTGGCTCAGGCCTATAATCCTAGCGATTCAGCAGGCTGGGATCTGAGGATAATGGCTCAAAGCCAGCCCCAGCAGGAAAGGTGATAAAACTCTTATCTCCAATTAACCACCAAAAAGCCAGAAGTGAAGCTGTGGCTCAAGTGGTAAAGTGCCAGCCTTGAGTGGGAAAAAGCCAAGTGAGAATACAAGGCCCTGAGTTCAAGTTTCACAACTGGCACCAAAACAAATAAATAAATTACATCTCCAGGGCTGGGAAGATGGTTCAATGATAGAGCACTTGCCTAGCATGTGTGAGGAAAAAAGGTTACATCTCCAAGAAGCTTTTTTTTTTTTTGTCAGTCGTGGGGCTTGAACTCTGGTCCTGGGCGCTGTCCTTCAGCTCTTCAGCTCAAGGCGCTCTACCACTTGAGCTACAGCGCCACTTCCAGTTTTCTGGTGGTTTATTGGAGATAGGAGTCTCACAGTCTCTCCTGCCCGGGCTGGCTTTGAACCGGGATCCTCAGATCTCAGCCTCCTAAGTAGCTAGGATTACAGGCGTGAGCCACCAGCGCCCGGCTCCAAGAAGCTTTTATGTACATCTCCCCGGGTCATTACTCAGTAGCAGCTGGAAGAGCAGAGGTGAGAGGAAAGTCCCTCGCTCACACGATGCCTGTGTGACTTTGGAGAGTCAGGATAGGCAGGTTACAGTCTGCCCAAGTCCCTCCCAGAAGTTCACCTGCGGCCCCTCAGGAAGGTGGTCTCCAGCCTCCCTGTCAGAAGAGAGAATTATCCACCTGGTAAAGCTGTCAGCTGTAGTTACAGTGACCCACCTTTAAGCTCCAGCAGCCCCAGCTGAAGCGTTACCTCCGCAGGGAGGTGTCTTCCCCGTTTATATCACCAGTTCTCAGCCCTGGTGGCCCACTCGAATACTGGAGGGCTTTAAAAACATAAAATGATAATGCTGATGACAACAAAGCATCTCATCCCTGCTTCTCCATAAATCCAAACCCCTGGGCTTGAACTTATCTGAGTCTAGGGTTGGAAACCAGGGTTCTAGGATAAACTCATTCCCTTACTGCATCCCACTCCCAGACTTACATCCCTTGGGTGCAAACAAACAAATATAGAGCCATCCTGCTTACCCCAATGTCTGCATTCCCAGCTAACCTGCCCTCTCTATGAGAGAGATCAAGGGCCCTGTTGTCCCTCCTCTCCAGCACTTAACACAGTCCCCACAGTTCTGCAAACCCCGAAGCAATATCCAAATGTATGGTGAAGAAAATCAAATAGTGATCTCTTGAAACTCAATACAGTTCCCCCAAACAACTCTATTTTTGCGCTGAAAATTAAGGACTTGCCTACATGTTTGCATGTGCGTATTTCATAACTGAGATACACATTCATCAATAGATTTACATTTCCCATGTAAACCCTATGGAATAAATACTATCACCTAGCTTTGACCTTAAGAAAACTACATAGGGCTGGGAAGGTGGCTTAGTGGTAGAGTGCTTGCCTAGCATGCATGAAGGCCTACCTTTGATTCCTCAGTACCACATAAACAGAAAAAGCCAGAAGTGGTGTGGTGGCTCAAATGGAAGAGTGCTAGCCTTGAGCGAAAGAAGCTCAGGCCCTGAGTTTAAGTCCCAGGACTGGCAAAAAAAAAAAAAAAAAAAAACCTACATAAACTCCGAGCCCTGGTTTCCTCATCTTTGAAATGGGAATAGTGATAGTACTTACCTCTTCCTGTCATCAAGGAAATAGCTTGGGCACTTAGCATGGTGTCTGACTCACTGTGAGGGTTCATGAATTCTTGCTATTGCTGCTGTTATTATTCATCAGATGTTACACAGGATAAACTAGGTAAAGTAGGTAAAGTAAGTTGTCCAACGTCCCACCAAGTTAGGACTTAAACCATTTTCTGGCTTTTTCAATTTTGTATACTTTTATATGTCATGTTGGAAACATTTCTTGTTTGAGATAAGAGGGGCAGGCATTAGCAAATGGGAAAAATTATGAATAAGAAAGGTAATTGGAGCCAAGCACAGGTGGCTTATGCTTGTAATTCTAGGTGGTCAGGAGGCTGTGATCTGACTGTCCAAGTTCTGAAGCCACCACCTCCACCCCACCCCCAAAAGAAAGTCTGTGAGACTGTTATCCCCAGTTAACCAACAAAAAGCTAAATTGGAGGTGAGGTTCAAGTGGTAGAATGGCAGCATTGAGTAAAACTTCTGAAGAATAAATGCCTTGAGTTCAAGCCCTAGTACCAATACACAAAGAAAGAAAAAAAGAAAAAAGAAAGGAAGGAAGGAAGGAAGGAAAAAGAAATAAAGAAGGAAAAGAAAGAAAGAGAGAGGGAGGGATGGAGTGAGGGAGGGAAGGAGGAAAGAAAGGAAAAGAGAAGAGAAGAAAAGAAAAGAAAAAAGGAAAGAAATCACACAGAGGTCAGCAATGCAGGAAAGTGCTGGATCAGGCTGGCATTGCTCTGACATGTTCCGACATGGACTAACGGTGGACCTTCAGCTGGTTGAATCCTCTCGCTTTGCCTGTTTCTGCCTCTGTGGGTTTAGGGTACTGATAAGGGGCTCATCAGGTCTTCTCCACTCCTGGCAGTCCAGGTGTGTGTGCAAGGTGAGTCCAGAGGTCTTCTCTGCACATGTATGTGCAGCAGCTTCCTTGCTCCCTCATCCACACTGTGCCCAAGGACTGGTGATAATAAATCATCCCTCCTTACCCAGAATGCCTCTCCCATGATCTAGGGAAGGCTGATACTGCCTCCTGGGACTGTAAACTACAAAGCAACTCCTTCCCCTCGCCCAAGCCAACTGCCTTCATTATGCTCATCCCCACCTGCTAAGCTCTGGGGAATCCCTGTGCCGGAGGCTGATGGTCTGAGCTTTTCCTCTGGAGCATTTTGCAAGGTGGTACGTAGACCTGAACAAGTCTCTGGCTTCTCCAGAGTCTCTCTTGCTAGCCTTGCCAGTCACATAGCATCATTTTTCCAGTAAGAATATCCCTGGCCTTCCTCAAAGTCCAATAACACAAACAAGCTAGGCAGAGAAAATGTTAAAAGCTAGGCAGGAGGGGAAAAAAAACTGCCTGAAATCGCTCCAAAATATTCCTGTAATTTCTGAGTGATGATCTCTTTTTCTTCATGCTATACTAGGATTTTCATAGTGAATAGATAGAGCTTTTACAAAATGAAATGGTACACGGTCATCTGTGTTCAGACATGAGTTAACAAGGAAGGTAAACTATCCTTGTTTCTTGCTTTCATTCTTCCTGCTTCCTTGGAACTCTAAGGGTGGATGAAGAAAGGACTCTCTTAGCTGGCTCAGGCCACCTAGTAACAGATCTAAGCTGCTGGCTTATTGAGATGGGTCAATAGCCTGTCTCTCTGGGGCTACCAGTAGGTCAACATGGAGATACCTTGCCTTCCCTCCCCTGCTTGGTACTAGAAAGGAAAGTCTATGGCCTGCCTCTGACCCAAGCCTGAGAAGCTCTCTAGGACCCTTTCCTTTAGTTGTTCACACATGCCATGAATTGAATGTACAGGGGAGAGCATCTACAACAGGGCTTTTTGACAAACTAACATTTGAGAACTTGCTTAGTACTTGCTTAGTACTCATTATCACATCCCTACAAATGTAGTGTCAGAGTTTTACCAGTCCCAAAGCTTTGACATAGACTGACTGACTGACAGCGCACCTCTCAGGGCCGGGATCTTCACGTAACTTGTTAGGTTTATTTATTAGTATCTCTCCACTTCCTGCTATGGACCAGATGTTGTGTGATGCTGAAGCTACAATGTAGAAAAGCACAGACAAAGCACTATCCTTGTAGACTTTATAGACCTTATCTCAGAATATCTCAAGGAACATGAATTGTTGATATTATTATTATTCCCATTTTGTAAATGGGAAAATTAAGGCTTAGAGAGATTAAATAACTTACCCAAAATTCCGTAGCCAACAAGGAACAAAACCAAGATTTGAAGGCAGATTAGTGAACACAGGAGAGTAGACCATAGACCTGCATTTATAGACCTGGAGATTTATTCGCTAAATTGTACACACTGGAGGGAGTCGCCGCAATTTCCTTATACCTAGTACCTTGCACATTTGTTACATAATGGATGCCTAATGCACAGATGGGTGACAATACAGTAACCCACTGTGGACAGCTCACCTAGCACTCCACCCCACACCTTCCCCTCTAGTCACCTCTATCTCCTCTTCACTGCCACACTTTTAAAGAGTTGCCCATACGCTCCACATCAACTTCCTCACATGCCAACCTCCCGCCCCCACCAGAAATACCAGCAACTTCTCCATCATTAAATCCATCGAGTCCTGTGCCACATTTCGTGCATCCTTGAAGCAATAGGTGACAGCCCCGCTGGTTTTCCTGCTTGCCATGACTCCTTTTTTCCCTACTTCTCTGGCTGTTCTTTGTTGGTTTCTTTCCATCACTGTATTCATTCTCCAATGAATACAGGTTCCCCAGGGTTCTGGCACAGGCACCTCCAAGTCCTTATCCTCCTTTATTCCTTTCAGTCAACACTTAGCGAGCCTGATTCAATGCTCCCACCCACAAAGTCTTCCTGCTCCTTCCTGTGTCACATAGGAAAACCAGTGACACCCCTATGGCCCAGACACAGACTCTCCTCCTTCTGCCTTCCCCTTCCACACCCAGTGAGCATCAAGCCCCACACATTCTTCACCCAGTGATGTCCTTAATTGCCCACCACTGCCTTTCATGACCGCCCTCTAATTTAGGGCTTGATCATTGTGTCCCACAGTCATTTCAGTGTCTCCAACCACTCTCATTTCTACCAAGAAGTGTTGCTTCTTTCAGTCCAGCTTCTACCCCGAAGCTAGAAAAAGCTTTCAAAGACTGCAAAGCTGATTGTCACTCTTTGGCCATGAAATTATCATAGAGGATTTCTTTTGATGAAACGCATTCCCCTGACTGACAGGACTCCTGATGATTTTGAGCATCATTTCCTTCCGCACTCACCCCTCCTCAGTCTATGTTCTGCCTATAGGAAACAGATTTGCAGCTCTCCTAGCCTGCCAAATTCTCTACCCCAATATGTTTTTGTACTCACTGTTCTCTCTACTTGGAAAGCCTTCCCTGATCTTCCTTATCCTTCAAGATTCAGGTCAGGTGCAAACTCCTCCACCTTCAGTGCTGGGTGAGGACTGTTCTCTGCATCCACACCCTTGCCTTCCTTTCTACAAACAGTGTTCTGTAACACCACCTACACTGTCTCTTCTATTATGCGTTACAGACCATAAGGGCCAGACTTGATTTTTGATCTTAATATTTGCAATCCCTTATGCCATGAAACTTGGCATACAGAAGATACTCGATAGAAGGACGGGTAGGGAGGAGTGAATGGATCTAAGTGGTTAAGGAGGAATACATAGATGACTTAGACTAAGATGGAATAGGATCTAAAGAACTGATCTGTCCTCACCTTTCCTCCACTGCCAGTCCTCTAGGAATAGAAAACAAGATGATGCAAAATGGTCCCAAAGCCATGGGCTTAGGCTAAGCTTTGCACTCTGAGAGATCACATGACACAGATATAACCCGAACACAAAATAATTTGATAGCCAGTCACAATTTTTTAATGGTGATGTCCAGGTTGGAATGATAAGAAATTCAGAATGGCTGGTTCTTTAATTGAAGTTATATCCACATCTACATACAGGAGAGCAGAATCCTTATCCAAGTGCCTAGCTCTCCTATTGGCTGCAACTCCTCCTCACTAAGCAACAAAACCTCTGACAAAAGGATATTTCCTAAAAGGATCCCTACACCTGTTTTGGCAAGAAAACAAATCTATGCCTGATCAATATGTTGACAAAGGAAAGATTCTTCAAAGTAGTAACTGAGATCTACACTGAAGGCCTAGAAATTAAGAAAACCGAACAAATGTAACCATAACAATATGGCTCATGGTAATGAGTCCCTGTGGGTGCCACACTGTGCCTGCCTCCCCCAGAATTCTGCATTTTATGTGACCCATACAGAGACTCCCTCTTTCAACTGACCTTCATAGCAACTCGTGTGTGTGTTGTGGGTGTGTTTGTGTGTGTGTGTGTGTGTGTATGTGTGTGTGTGTGTGTGTGTATGTATCCTGGTGCTTGAACTCAAGAACTGGGCACCGTGCCTGAGCTGCTTTTTTGCTTAAGGTGAATGTTATACCCTTGAGCCACAGCTCCATTGGCTTTGTTTGTTTGGTTTTAGTTTATGGAGATGAGAGCCTCTGGGCTTTTCCTGCCCCAAGTGGCTTCAAATCACAATCCTGAGATCTCAGCTTCCTGAGTAGCTAGGATTATAGAGGTGAGCCACAGGTGCCAGCTTCTCATGAGGCAACTCTTTAAGGAAGGTACAGGAGGGTAAGGATGGGGGGAGGTGACTAGGACTTGAACTCAGGACCTCATATTCTTGCTTGGCTTTTTTGCTTAAAGTTGGTACTCCATCATTTGAGCCACACCTTTCCTTTCAACCATGTTTTTCACTGGAAAGTTAAGAGATAAAAGTCTCATTGCTCTGTCCAAGTTAACTTTGAACCTTGATCCTCAGATTTCAGCCTCCTGAGAAGCTGGGGTGACAGGTATGAACCACAGATACCCAGCTAAGTGCATATGTGCAATTTATCCCATAAACAAATTAGGAAAGTGAGTAGACAGAAAAGGGAAGACTGAGTTAGGGTAACTTGCAACTGATGGCAAGCTTCTTTCCCCAGCTCTGGTTTGAAGCAAATCAGTGGGAAGTTGCCAGAGGTAACCACTGGAGATTACCTGATGGAAATAGTTTCTGCTATTTTTTTCTAAGTTGATGTTCCTGCAGGGCTGAATCTGAGAGCTGCCTTCCCTTTTCCTAGTCTCTTATCCAAGTGTGCTGAGGGCCCTCCAACTACCCTGGAAAACTTCATTTCTAGCACACAGGCAGGCCACTCTTCGTGTAAGTTCTTTGCATCCACTCTTCCCTATTCCTGGAAGGCTTTCCTTGAGGAACTACATCTAACTCTTCAAACACCAGTTCTCTAGAGACATGTTCCTTGCACATGCTTACTAATAAGTTACCCAGCACTTGCTCCCCAACTCTCTGTCTCTATCTCATTACTTTATCTTATAGGATAGAACATGGGTAAGGTATGATCAGTTAGACTTCCTGAAAATTTAATGTGACCCATTATAGCAAACTCATGTGTAAAGGCTTGCTTCCCTGCTCCTGGGTTATTGGGAGGTAGAAGAGCCCCTAGGAAGTGGTACCCCATGGAGGATTTTGGGTCATGGGGATTTGCCCATGAAGGGGATTGAGGACCTTCCTCCTCTTTCTCATTTGCAGCCTAGCCATGTGGTGAGCAACTGTAGCCATCATGTGCTATCTCACCACAGACCCAGAGGCAATGGGGCCAACCAATCATGGACTGAAATATCTCAAACCCTGATCCAAAATAAACCTTTTCCTCATTATAAGCTGATTATGTGTTCCAGTAACAGAAATCTGACAAAGATACCCCTCCAATTCTCAAATTTTATAATTGCAATTGGACTGTCTCTTAGAAAAGATTCAGTGTTCTCGAAGTATTCAACATTCTATGTCCAAGAAAATAGTGCTGGTCTGTCTGTTTTGAGTTCCAAGAGTGTTGATGCCCAAGCATTGTCAGTCTTTTCTTTACAGTTACACAATTCTGCTAATGACATTGTTGAAATAGTGGCCATACAACTCTTGTACTGAGACTGTTAGTTGTCCCTCAATATCTGTTTGCTTCTTCCTTCATTTTTAGCTATTAGCTAGGTACATTGTGTTCTATATAAAGACCACATTGCTTCAAGGGTGATCTATATGGCTAAGTAATCGGCAATGGCCAATAAATGAAGTGATGTGTACAACTTCCAGAGCATATCCTGAAAAGAAAAAAGGAAGGAATACATTTCATTTTCTTTCCTTCATGCCTGAGTATACATTACAGTAGCCCATCTCTGGCCTTAAAAGCAATTTCAAATTTCATTGTGGCAGATAAGTAAGAGAGAAGTAACCTAGGTTACTGATACCCTAGGACTGCAAATCTAGCCTTAGACTGCTCACATCTAGATTATTATATGAGAAAAACATGAAATTCTCCCTTGCGTATGCCATTAATATCTGATTCAATGTTATCTCTGTTACAATACACAACCTATTGTCTTATTTCTTTATTATACATGTTCTAGAAAGGTAGAAAGCTTTCTACCTTTATCCTGGATTATTACTATCCCTAGAACTTAGAATAGGGCTTGGTAGATAATAAGAATGCATTAAACAATGAGTCATCGTTAGACTTTGCTAATGAATAGATGAAAGCATAGTGAATTGATTTTTCTTGCTGGCTGAGCTTCTGCCCAGCTTTTGCCTTTTTCCATCCCTTTCCAGTCCTCTGTCCCAGCTTGTTTGACCCTGTCAACAGACCTCCAACAGACTGGAGATGGAGTGTTTCTTCCCACATAGTCCCCTGACCTTAATGTGGAACATGAAGTCTTCTAACCCAGGGGTCTGAACTTTTCCTTAGTGCTTTGTACACTTAGATAAGTTTGGAAAAGGCTTTTACCACAAGGCTATACTTCAAAGGAAGTCACAAGGGACATGGAAGAGCATCTGGTCCCTCCCTAGGTTACCACTGGTACTGTTTCTTTCCTTTCATGGCTAAATACTAAAACATGAAAAGCACAAACTTATCAACCATTCAATCTGCCAGATTTTTCCTCACCTCCAAAGAGTCCTAGGGTGATTTGAGCACTGACTTGGAGTGACTTGTGTCTATGGGTCTAAAAACACATCAGCATTGGTTTAGAGCACTTGCCGTCTAATAGAAATATGAAATGGACCACAACTGCAAGCCAAAGACACAATTTAAATTTTATGGTCACATTTTTAAAGAGAGGATATCAGGTTTCATGAAATTATTCAGGCACAGAAAGACAAATACTTCATTTTCTCACCCATATGTAGATGTTTTCAAAACATAAGCTGACCTCATGGAAAGAGAGACTACTGATAGCCATAGGCTGGGAATGAGAGTGGGAGGGGATGGATAGAGAATACTAAACTACAGTTAGGAGAGAATAGGTCCCAGTTTTCTACAGCACAGAAAGATAACCAGTTTGCAACAGCTTATATATTTTAGTAACAAAAAACTAGAAGAGAGGGCTTGGAATGTGGCTTAATGGTAGAGTGCTTGCCTAGCATGAGTGAAGCCCTGGGTTCAATTCCTTGGTACCACATAAATATTTTTTTTAAAGCTGGGAGTGGCTCTGTGGCTCAAGTGGTAGAATGATAGCCTTGAGCAAAAGAAGCTCAGGGACAGTGAATGGGCCATTAGTTCAAGCTCCAGGACTGGGAAGGAGGAAGAAGAAAGATGAAGAAAAAGGAGGAGGAGGAGGAGGAGGAGGAGAAGGAGGAGGAGGAGGAGGAGGAGGAGAAAAAGAAGGAGGAGGAGGAAGAGGAAAAGAAGGAGGAAGAGGAGGAAAAGAAGGAGGAGGAGGAGGAAGATGAGGAGGAGGGATGGAGGGGAAGAGAGAGGAGAAGGAGGAGGCAGCAGCTGAGAAGTAAAGACCAAGGTTCAAAGTCAATCCAGGAAGACAAATCTGTAGGACTCTTATCTACAACTAATCAGCAAAAAGCTGCAATTGGAGGCATAGTAGAGCACCAGCCTTGAGCAAAAAAGTAATCAACAGCATAATGCCCAGAATTCAAGCCTCAGTACCAACACCAAAAACAAACAAGCAAAAAAGATCTAGAAGAGAAGAGTTCCTAGACTCCAAACACAATAAAATAACAAATACTTAAGGACCTAGAAATACTTATTACCCTGATTTGATCATTTGATTGGTGGATGCATATAACAAATTAATTACATTGTATGCTATAAATATAGACTATTATTATGGGTCAGTTAAAAATTCAAAATATATACAACTTTTAAAGAGTAAGAAGAATCTGGAGAATTTCATTTTACTAATAAATTTAATTTCTATTCAAAATATCATTTTACCAAGTAATCACTGTGCATGCAATAGTATATCTTTTTTTTTTTTTTGTCGGTCGTGGGGCTTGAACTCTGGGCTTGGGCGCTGTCCTTGCGTTCTTCAGCTCAAGGCTAGCACTCTACCACAATGGTATATCTTTACATCCCTTTTTTTCATAGTAAGCCTTCGAAATATGCATATTTTTAAATTAATTTTTATTGTAAAAATGTTGTACAGAGGGGTTACAGTTACATGAGTAGAATAATAAACATTTCATAGCAAGCATTGTTACCTCCTCCTTTATTTTCCTCCTACCATCACTTCCCTCCCCAGCTCCCCAACTCCTCCTGCCCCACCACCCCGACATTGCAAAGTTCATTTTCAACATAATGTCCTCAACATAATGTCATCACAATGGGTCAGCCTGCATCCTCATTTAAGTGTTCTACAATATGCCTTCCCCTCCCCGAATTACAAAAGTATATATACAAGGTGCAGAGCACCAGCATCAAATCTAGTGAAAACAGGAGTTATATCATGGGAGAACATACAATAGAAACAAAAGAATCATATAGTGTATTGTAAGTACCTTAAAAACACTAGCAAGCAAGAAAAAAACACCTCTTGTGTCCCTGTTTTTGGGTACATTTTGCTTAACTTATGCCATGCGGTTGCATGTATATAGCCTTTGACCTACTCTGCTTGTCCTAAACAGGTACTACTCACTGCAAAAAGGGAAACCATGGGAACTATGTTTCTTTGGGCTTGGCTTACTTCACTTAATATGATTTTTTTCCAAGTCTTTCCATTTCCTAACAAAAGAGGCAATGTCATTTTTTCTGATGGAGGCAAAGAAGCACTCCAAAAATTCATATGGAACAATAAAAGCAATAAAAAACAATCCTTAGTAGAAAGAACAGTGCTGGAGGAATATCAATTCCAAACTTCAAACTCTACTACAAAGCCATAGTAATCAAAACAGCTTGGTACTGGCACAAGAACAGACCTGAGGACCAATGGAATAGTACTGAAGACCCAGAAATGAACCCACAGACCTACAGCCACCTAATCGTTGACGAGGGAACTAAAGAATGGAAAGAAAGACAGCCTTTTCAGTAAATGGTGCTGGTAAAATTGGTTAAACACTTGTAGAAAACTAAAGCTAGATCCAGATATATCACCCTGCACCAGAATCAACTCCAAATGGATCAAAGACCTTGAAATAAAAGCAGACTCCATGAAAACATTACAGGAAGGAATAGGAGAAACTCTAGGGCTCCTTGGCACAGGCCGAAATTTTCTTAATAGAGACAGAAGCACAACAAATCAAAGAAGGGTTGGACAAATGGGACTGCATGAAACTGCAGAGCTTCTGCGTGGCAAAGGACATAGTTAGCAAGATCAATAGAAAGACCACAGACTGGGAGAAGATCTTCACTAGCCATACAACAAACAAGGGTCTAACATCTAAAATATACTTAAAACTTAAAAAACTAAATACCCCAACAACAAATCCTCAAAGAAACAACTGCTCGATTAACAAATGGGCTAAAGACTTAAAGAGAGACTTCTCTGAAGAGGAAATAAGAATGGCCAATAGACACATGAAGAAATGTTCAACTTCTCTAGCCATAAAAGAAATGCAAATCAAGACAACATTGAGATTCTACCTCACCCCAGGTAGAATGGCTATAATCAAGAAATCTAATAACAACAGATGCTGGAGGGGATGTGGCCAAAAGGGAACCCTACTGCATTGTTGGGAGTGTAAACTTGTTCAACCACTGTGGAAAGTAGTATGGAGGTTCCTCAAAAGAACCCACATAGAGCTCCTTTATGACCCAGAAATCCCACTTTTGGGCATTTACCCAAAGGATCACAAACAAGGTCATACCAAAGCTACCAGCACAACCATGTTTATCACAGCATTATTTACCATACCTAAGATATGGAAACAACCCAGATGCCCCTCAGTAGATGAATGGATCAAGAAAATGTGGTGTATATATATATATATATATATATGTATATATATATATATGAACATATATGTGTGTATATATGTATGTGTATATATGTATATATACATACACAATGGAATTCCATGCCTCCATCCGAAGAAATATGTATGTTTTATACTCACAGCACATCTCAATTCAGACCAATCACACTTCAAATGCATACTAGCCACACAAGTTCAAGAGCATAAGTGCGCTGTTAGTTCTCAAGCTTTCTAGCCAGGTATGGCTAGTAATGATCATATTGAATGACCGAAGTCTAAGAAAAAGGCAAAATTCAGTACTAATTACAGCCTAATTCAAGATTGTGTCCAAGTTCTGTCCTAAGCCAGTCCCTATGACAATCTGACCTTCTATTTCCTCATGTGCCAAATGGTGCTTAATTATACCTGCTTCATAATGTTTTGGGGAGGAGATTATAGAGCTCATTAATGTAAGTGAAGTGTCAAGTATTAGACAGGAAGTTTATGGTAGCAAATAAAACAGAAAAAATCACTGTGCTCCCATAAAGATATGTAATTATTATTTGTCAATTTTTAAAATGTAAAGGAGATTCTAGTGCTTTGTTTGTGTCCTCATATATGCATAGATATATGTATATATATATATATATATATACACACACACACAGATACAGAGAGAGACAAGATAGATGGATAGATAGATAGATAGATAGATAGATAGATAGATAGATAGATAGATAGGTAGGTAGGTAGGTAGATAGGTAGATAGATAGATAGATTGCAAGGAGGAGAAGGACTCACCTTCTTGGTCAATAGATGAATGAATCTTATTTGATGACTGCTCTAACCACTGTCCTTCTCAAGGACCTAAAAGGTATTTGGGTTCAAAGCCCTAGATCAAGAGCATTACAAACCAAGAACAGTGGGTTGGCACATCTCCTCTGTGCTCCCACCTGAGAGTTCCCACACAACCATTTCTGCAATATCTGACTGATGACATAGGTCAACCCTATCCAGAAGGAGAAAACTATACAAAAGTATGACCCCCACCTTGGGGGCTGCCACACTGTTGACTGACTCTAGTTGAAAATGGGGCTCTGATATAGTATGTGAACATAAGTAATTCCAAGAAAGAGTTCCTGAGTCTATTTCCAATATACACACACCATACTATTACTGATTTATTCACATTGAACACAGACTTTACAGAGTGAGAGGATGGGATCTAGGTCTGTCATCCACCCTCTAGTCTCCTCTTTTGAGCCTAGAAATTGCGTGTGTTAGTGCCTAAAGGCTCATCTCTAGCCATTCTCCTCTCTAGCTCTTGGACACAGGACTATAGCTGTGAGTGTGTGCATGGAGGAGAGAGAAGGAAGACATACACAGGGCTCCCAGTATGTGTGTGTGTGTGTGTGTGTGTGTGTGTGTGTGTGTGTGTGTGTGTAGCTGTGCCTACATGTATGTTGAGGGGGCTTCAGATAATACATCCATGTCCAAATGTCTTATCACTACACAGGTCCTACCATAGTGATGCCGTCTACATGGTTTCCCCACATTTTCTGCCTGCCCAGCTTCCATCCAGACAATGTAGATGTTCACGAAGCCAAGAACACTGGAGAACAAAGTAGCTCCTAGTCACTTTAGTGACTGCCAGGTCTCAATGGGACGTAGGCATCAGCATGTCTAATTAGCACCTACAAGATCTGGGAAGCATGTTCTGCAAACACTGTCCTGTCCGTACGCCACAGTGTGACCTTTTCTCCTGTAGTAGCTGAGAATGCAGACTGGTGGTAGGTCCAGATGCTCTGAGTCCTGCAAGGCCTAGAAGCAGCTCCTGGGCTCTGAGCTCTGCAGGTGCACTCCTTCCCCTGCTCTCCCCACATACATGTGCATGCACACAGATGAAAATACATGAACTGTAATGGGAGGGCTGCATGTACAACCCCCCCTCACACACACATACATACAGGCACATGCTCACAGCTTCACAGGAGTTCTGCATGTACACATTCATAGCTGCCCCCACACACGTAGCAACAGAAGCTCTGTATGTGTAACACAAACGTACATGCACATGCTTATACACAGGTAGCTGCTGAATGTAGGTCCCCACAGGGCCGGGCCCACATCAGACCACTAGCCTGCCCTGGCCCCCAAACCCTTCAAAAATACCTAGTCGATTATAGCTCTCCTCCTCACACAAACAGAAACACATTTGCTGCAGAGGCCGCAAATGCCTGCCTGAGGATATGTATCTCTGGGCTGATTAAATAAACAAGGCTTAATTAAATTAAAGCAGGATCAGAACCTGCCTAAACTCTGCTGGCAGCCCATGGAGTCTCTCATGAATCTTTCATTTTCATAAATGAATAATTGTCTGCCTGCTTTGGGGCAGACTCTGAAGGTGGAGGGGCTTCTGGGCACAACAGCTGCCTCTGGTGAGAGAAAAGCACTTTGAGGGTATTTTTGTTTAAAGACCAGGAGGTTTTGGAAGCTGTTCATGCAAGGTGGGAAAGGTGGGGAGTGATAATACGTGATCACATCGTATTGCTGAGGATGGGGAGTTGGCTGAGGCCGCTTTCCTAAGGCCAGAGGAGGGTATAAGAGCGCGGGGATAACTGACCAGATGGATGGAAAAGAGAGAGAGAGAGAGAGCAAGACAGATGATAGACAGACACAGGCAGGGACACAGAGTCAGGACACCCCCCATTGGGAGTATGATGAACAGACTGTCCCAAAGAACAGACTGAGTGGTGCTGGCCATGGCCAGAGGTCAGCCAGAAGAAACAAAGCACCTGTTCTAAACAATCTTCTCAAGGGAGGAGCCAAGAGATACCGAAAAGGCTACTGTGTAACATGGGCAGAGCAGAGAGGACTCATGCCCACTGGGCAAAGTTCCTGCTGTCTTCCCAGCACGCTGGGCCCGCATGGCTGAGCTACTCCCCAGCAGCAGAGGTTTACTGTTCCCATGTGACCCACCTGTGCTGAGAGGAGGTGATGAGAAGATGGCCAATCTCCCCAATGGTGGACTCTCCTCTGAACTCCATCTTAAAATTATCCTGGTTTCCATCTCCAATCACAGAACAGGGAGGGGGCTCTGTGGTCAGTTCCTCTCTCCCCAGGGTCATGGGCAGGCCTGGTTGGCCCTATCCCTATCTGTCTTCCAGCAGGCTGGGATGGGAAGGACAAAAAGGTGAAATACACATTTTGCAAGTTCCCATTAAAAGTCTTTGGGGAAGGAAGTTGAAATTAATAGGCAGGTTGTGGCTTCCATTCAGCCACGCTGCTGTCACTTCCATTAGCCCAGAAATGGGGGTGGGGGACTGTGCAATCTATCACTGTCTCTTGTGTATGCCACAAACGCTGCTGACGTTTTATTTTTGTGCCTTTAAACTTAGCTTCATCAGCAGGGTTTTTGTTCAAGTTTCTTACAAATCTCAAGGCTATACACTCCCAGAGGACCACACTGGCTCACTTCTCTCTTCTCCCACTACTAACTTGGCCTCTTAGCTATAGTTCTATAGATGGTTGTTTCTACATCCTGCTTACCTGCTTCCTCTTCAAAGCCCCAAATGAGCCTTAGTCCAGCCTGGAGTACCTCTCTATTAGCACCATGCTGATCAAGAGCATTGTGTGCAGCGAAGCCTGCCAGGTTATTTCTCCAGCTCCATTCACTCCAGCCTCCCTAGAGATTCAGAGACTAAGAGAACCAAACAAGAAACTCTTATACGATGTGAGGACTCTACTCTCCAGTGAAGTTATCACCTCATGACTGATTCTTCATTTTGAGTACCTTAAAGAGCCATTTAAAACTCAAAGGACTAGGTGGATATGGTGGCTCATACTTATTATAATCCCAACTACATAGGAGGTAGAAAGGTAGGGAGGATCATGGTATTCCAACAACAACAAAAAAAAGTTGGGTATAGTGGTGTGTGGCTGACATCCCAGCTACTTGGGAAACATAAGTGGGTAGATCTTGGCCTGAGACCAGGACAAAGCCAAAGTGTGAGACTCTAAGCTGGGCACCAGTGGCTCGTGCCTATAATCCTAGCTATTTAGAAAGCTGATATCTGAGGATCGTGGGTCAAAGCCAGCCTGGGCAGAAAAACCCGTTGGACTCTTATCTCCAATATAAACTTTAAAAAAAGCCAAAAGTGGAATGGAGCTGTGGCTCAAGTGGTAGAATACTAGCCTTGAGCAAAAGAAGCTCAGGGACAGTGCTCAGGTCCTGAGTTCAAGCCCTAGGACTGGCACCAAAAAAATAGTGAGACATTATCTGAAAAATAACTATCTTAAAAGGGCTGAGAGTGTGGCTTGAGTGGCAGGGTGCCTAACTAGCAAGCACAAAGTCCTGAGTTCAAATCCCAGCACTGCCCCTCTTTCTCTTCTACCCCCACCCCCACAAAAGAAGAAGAACGAGGTGGAGGAGGAGAAGAAGAAGGAGGAAGGAAAAGGAGGAGGAGGAGGAGGGGAGGAGGGAGGGGAGGAGGAGGGGAGGAGGGGAGGAGGGGAGGAGGAGGAGGAGGAGGGAAAGAGGGGAAGAGGGGAGGAGGAGGAGGGAAAGAGGGGAGGAGGGGAGGAGGAGGAGGAAGAGGAGGAAGAGGAGGAGGAAGATTTAGCTTGTCCTTCCAGTGACAGACTGTACCCTCAGTTTCTTCTCTCCACAGAAAATCCAAGAAATCTTTTGTGAACACCAACAACAAAGAAAATCCAAGAGATACCCATCTGAAGACTTAAGATTTCAAAATCTTAAACTGATGGGTAAATGTTAAATAGGAGCTGAGCCGAAGAGACAGAAGAGAACTAAAAACCATTAGCCCATTAGCCCGCAGGTATGAGAAAAGAGAAACAGGGTCACCAATTGAAAGTCAGTTGAAAGTCAGTGTGCAAAATCATCCTCCTGACATTCCCCTCCAATATCCCTGCTTGCAAAACATCTGGCTGCCCACTATTTACATGTAAACTTGCAGTAGTAAAAGTCCTAAAGTAAAGCTGAAAATTTGTCTCTGTAAGACATGTGAATGAATTTTTGGCAAGAACTGGGGCTCTAGAGTGGAATTCTTATTTGTCACACAGTGAAACCTTCCCTGACATCCTCCAAAGGAATGGAGCAGCCTCTTACTACCCATGTGCTGCAAAGCCAGTCGGCAGCTCACCCACCAACACAGGCTCCTAGACAGCCTTCTCATTCCTAAGCACCCAGAGTCACCAGATTGTTGAGAAGTGTCCAGGTGTGAGATAGAATGAAAGGTAAAATGGCCCCGGGGGGGGGGGGGGAGGGGGAGACAAATAAAGACTAGAAAAGGGGCTAGGAAGGTGGCTCAGTGGTAGAGTGCTTGCTTTGCATGTATAAAGCCCTGGGTTTGATTCCTCAGCATCACATAAGCAGAAAAAGCCAGAAGTGGCACTGTGGCTCAAGTGGTAGAGTGCTAGTCTTGAGCTGAAGACCTAAGGGACAGCACCCAGGCCCAGAGTTCAAGCCCCATGACAGACAAAAAAAAAAAAAAAAAAGACTAGAAAAGAAAGAAGTGAAAAATCTCCAATTAATATTTCCAAGGAGAAATGAAAGGATGCTACATCCATAAAACAAAACACAGATTATCAGGGAGGAAAAAGGAAAAAAATATTTAAAAATAAGACCATCAGCTGGGTATTGGTGGTTCATGCCTATAATCCTGGCTACTCAGGAGGCTGAGATCATTTGAAAGTCTGTGAGACTCTTATTTCCAATAAACTACCAAAAAAAAAAAAAAAAAGCCAGAAGTGGAGCTGTGGCTCAAGTGATTGAATGCCAGCCTTGAACAAAAAAGCTCAAGCATAGATAGCCCCTAAGCCCTGGGACCATGGAGAAAAAAAAAAAAAAACCTCTTAAAAGTTTTAAAAAGTAAGTAAGAGTTGAAAGACTAAATTCCCGAGAGTATGCCAAAATATATCACATTAAGACAAGGGGGACTTGGGGGGAGGAGCGAGAGAGAAGACAGAGAGAACAATTCAGCTAATAGAATTCTCAGCAAGAGACAAGATAAGACAGAAGTCATGGAGATAAGAGAGAACCAGAGACCAGTTCCTAGAGCAGAAAAGGGTAGAAATAGCTTTCTTAGGATTCAGAATAATACTTTTCTTTTTCTTTTTCTCTCTTTCTTGCTTTCTTGCTTTCTTTCTTCTTTTTATTTTTGTACTAGTCCAGGGCTTGAACTCAAGGCTTAAGTGCTGTCCCTGAACTTTTTTGTTCAACACTAGCACTCCACCACTTGAGCCGCAGCTCCACTTCTAGGTTAGTTTTTGGCTTGGGTTTGTTTTTTTGTTTTTGTTTTTGTTTCATAGTTAATTGGAGAGAAGAATCTCATGAACTTTCTTGCTGGAGCTCTTGAGCTGCAATCCTCAGATCTCAGCCTCCTGAGTAGCTAGGATTACAAACCTGGCTGAACGTTTGTAAGGTATCTTCTGTGCCATCATATCGCCATCAATTTTGGATCACAAAGAACAAAAATAAAGCATCCAGAGGAGAGAAAAAAGCATTTTGTTCATATACACGAACACACACACACACACACACACACACACACACACACATACACAGAGTTTCTGACTATAGTTCAACTCACAATTTTTTAACTTAACAATAGTATGAGATTCTTTACATTCAGTTGAATCCTACTTTTAACTCTGAGGATTGTTACATGGGTAATCACTTCAGCTATCCAGTGATTTATTAAAAATTAGTCTAAGAAGTGTTAGGTGATTTTGTCAAAACAGAGGCTAACGTAAGTCCTTTAAGGTAGGTTAGTTGAATGTATGGTGTTCAGTTGATTAGGTCTATTAAATGTGCTGTCAGCTGATGATATTATTGTAAAGTAAATTAAATAATTAGGCTTAATTAGGTAGCTGATAAAAAGAACTCCGAGGTACTCAGGAAGGAAGAGAAGTTTATTTTACCGAACTGCTTGCCCACGCTGTGCACATGGCCGAAAGGAACTGCTGAAGCCTGGCCTGGGTTGAAGTAGGGAAGGGGCAGGGAGAAGGTGCAGCCAGGTGAGAGAAGATGTGGCCACACTGGATTCGGGATGTGACCTCAGGGCCAGGGACACTCAGATGGGAGGTGTGATGGGAGGCAGCCCAGGATGTGACCTTGGAGGAGGAGAAGGTGACTGCCCAGGTGTGCCAGTTACCTAGGTGACACAGGTACTGGGCAGAGACTTAGCCAAGAGTAGGGAGGATTCTACCTTGCTTTGGCGGGGTGGACCTTACAATTACCATTTTACAATGAGTTTCTCAGAGTAAGACCCCACTGCAAGTCAAAGAGCAGCTGTCAATATAAAAATCTCAACATAGCTACACTGGACAGAAATACTCTGGAAGGTTATTGAATAACCACCTATCAATGAGCAAACTTTAAAAAGAGGCCTAGAAAATTAGGCAGACAAAATGAAGGTGAAGAACCTCAAGTCAAGGACCCAGGAATAGTTTGGCTCAGGGATACCTATCACCACTACTGGGCAGTGCACTCAACATCTAACCTCCATGGCCATAACTCCACCACCAGTGAACTCTGAACAATTCATTTTTATAGTCCCCCCTCTGGACACAGAGTCTCAGATATATCTGCTTAGCTAAGCTTAGGCACATGCCAGAACCCTTGTTTTCATCAGAGAGAGAGAAAGAAAAACTCAGTCCCAGGACCCACAGGCCGGCTGGCCATCTGCGTGCGTGCGCGTGCGTGCGGGAGGAACCCAGGGCCCATGGCCGGCGGGGAGCCGAGGAGTCCAGGGAGGCCTCCAGCGCGGCCCCGGAGACGCAAGAGCACCTCTCCAAGGTGCTGGTCATCGCTGAGCTCGGCGTGCGCAAAACCAGCATCATCAAGCGCTATGTCCACCAGCTCTTCTCCCAGCACTAACTGGACCACGATCGGCGTGGACTTTACACTCCAAGGTCCTCAGCTGGGACAGCAGGGCCTTGGGACATCGTGGGCTCTCTTTGGAAACACAGGATGAACGCAAAAAGTGTCTACTCTACCAAGTATCTGACTAACAGATTATGCAGCACAGTGGAACAATCAACCCAGAAAATTGGAGTCATTTCATCTCCCTGGAACTCTGTTCTCTCCTCTGTAAAGGAAGAGAGGCAAGATGATTCATCTTGCTCGTCCTAGGCAGGGGCGATTCGGCAATGTGACCCGCGTATACTATAAAGAAGCTGTTAGTGCTTGTGTTGTGTTTGATATATCAAGAAGTTCGACTTTTGAGGCAGTCTTAAAATGGGAAAGTGACCTGGATAGTAAAGTTCATCTTCCCAATGGCAGCCCTATTCCTGCTGTCCTCCTGGCTAACAATTGTGAACAGAAAAGGGAGGGTGTCCAGAGTCCGCCCCAGATGGACCCATTCTGCAAAGACCATGGCTTCACTGGGTGGTTTGAAGCCTCTGCCTGGGATAACATAAACATAGATGAAGCCACCCAGTTCCTAGTGGAAAACATCCTTGTGAACCACCAAAGCTTTCCTAGCGAAGAAAGTGATCTGGACAAGATTAAACTGGATCAGGGACCTTGGTAGCAGAGCACAGTGCTGCTAGTGGGGCTCTGCCTCTCCCTCCAGACAGAGGGCTTGGCCACAAGGGTGATGCCGAGCCTTGTGAATCTCCCACAAGTTCATCTCATCTCGCAGTGTTCTCGGACATCTTTGAATACGGAAGATGAAACAAATGGAGGAGTCTCTCTGCTAGAGGCTCTGCCATGTACAGATAAACCCCAGGCATTTTTTGTACCATTATATGAAGCCTAACGTTTACATCATGTTGTAGCTTTTTATGTAAACCCTGGGGTGGTAATAAAACTTCCCTGTGATGTTTTTGACAAACAAACAAGAAAACCTCGAGCTTTCTGCATGGACACTGTACTCCTGTCTCCTACCAAGGCTTACCCAAAAGTGGATTCTTCAAGTTCAAGAGCCAAGCAGAAACAACACCAAATAACAAATGTTCCCTGCCAGCCTCCTCTTTGGCTCTTCACCATCTCTATATGCCATTCCCTTGGATCTCATTCCCAGAGTTACAATAAAATGTTCACATTGCAGCCCTTTGGTATCTGACATAATAGTTCCATGTCCAGTCCCTGAGTATCAGAAATATGATATCCTTTTATACATACAAGAATACTGCTGGGTGCTGGTGGCTCACACCTGTAATCCTAACTACTCAGGAGGCTGAGATCTGAGGATCACTGTTCAAAGCCAGCCTGGGCAGGAAAGTCCATGAGACTCATAGCTCCTTTGAACCACTAGAAAACCAGAAGTGGTGCTCCGGCTCAAGTGGTAGAGCGCTAGCCTTGAGCTGAAGAGCTGAGGGACAGCGACCAGGCCCAGAGTTCAAGCCCCACAATCGACAAAAAAAAAAAAAAGAATACTTTCAGATGCTCAGGCAAGGAGTTTATCTGCTCCAGCCATGTCTGCCCTAATGAGTCTTTCCTTTAAGGCTAGTGAGTCCTCAGTGACGGTCATCCACATAAGGTGCCCATGAGGTTAATGACATTAAATATTTGAGGTCCCAGATGTCCAAAGTATTTATAATATTATTTTTAAATAAGTACATTATGGCAGGGTTGAGTTTTCTGTGAAGCATATACTGAGAAAGGTATCAGCAGGCAGACATTCTATTAGAGCAAACTCTGGGATTCAACAGTATTGGAAGGAAAGGGAAAGATACAGGATTTCAGGAAGAAATGTCCAATCATGAAGGCTTCAGAAGCCCCTATCAGAAGCTGAGGTTCTCTCTCACAGATGCCGTCAGCTGGGGCAGAGCCTGACCCTTCCCCTACAAACACTGGCTCTATGCTTGGAAACCATAAAACAGCTTAGAAAGCAGACCCAGGTCACACACCCAAGTTGTTCCAAACAGACTTCATGCATTTTCCAGAGCTAAATTGTGTGTCCATTTTTTAATCTAATTAAGTACAATTAAATAAAACTAAATGTTAAGTCCCACAATCATAGCTGTTCTGCATCAAGTGTTCAGTCGTCATAGGCAAAAGGCTGCCACACTGGACTGCACAGGCTCAGTCTGTAAACTCCTGTGCACATATCCCTCATGCTTTGTCTATAAGTAACTGACTTATTCTTACCTTGGGACCATAGTGGAAAGCACACATACAGGTCACTGCCACCTCACCAATGGGGATATCAAGAGACAGGGGATGGTGATGGGGCTGGCGGGGAGGGGTGGCTGGCAAGGAAATGGTACTGATCACTGCCTGCAATAGGGAAGGAAAAAGGGGAACATTTCTCCTCCTTTTTACTTGATTCCTTTTCAAGCTTCTCTTTTTCCTTCCTCCTCCCATCTTTTCCTCTTCATCTTCCCTCCTCTTTCTTACCTCCTTCTCCTCCTGCTTTCATCCACCCTACTCACCTCCCCCTTGGCCTTCTGCACCCACATACAAGGAAGCAGACTACTATCTGAACAGCACATACAACATTAATTTCCTCTTTTGGATTCTCTAGGGAACCTAACACTGTGTACAGTATTAGTTTTGTAAGCAAATGAATTCTTCATTTTAAGTCACTATATGCAAATCCTTGTATGAAGATTCCAAAATGTAATGTACATAGTGAAGCAAAATAATTTGAAATAAGTTTTGAAGCACTTTGATTTAAGTACAGTCTTTTATAAATACAGAAAGACAATCTATCCTGGTGTGTGTAGTGGCCAGTTTTTGTTTTGGAGGACAGGATTTATTGTTTTTGTTTTCCTGTGCCAGTACTGTGGCTTAAACTCAGGACCTAGAGGCAGTTGCTGAACTTTTTTGCCTAGAAATAGCACTCTACCACTTGAGCCACAGCTCCACTCCTAGCTTTTTACTGGTTAATTGGAGATATGAGTCTCACAGGAATTTCTGCCCAGGCTGGTTTCAAACCTCAGTCCTAAGATCTCAGCCTCTTAAGTAGCTAGGATTACAGCCATCAGCATGATGGCCAGTTTTCTACCAGACTGATGAAAATATTCACTCTTCAATTCAAGAACCACTTTTGTTACAACAACAACAAAAATCTTCCCAGTAGCTGGAGGCCATATGTTAAATAAATATTTTCAGCAGGAAATGCCAGCTTTGCACATCTAAAGCTGACAAAACGATGCAGTTCTGCAACTTGATTTACAGTCAATTTCAGATTTATAAATGGAAGGTTATTTCTCTGTTACTGACATGTGAAAATACAAAAATGTCACACTCAAATGTGTCCAGATTCCCTGGTTGAATTCCAAGTTATTTGAAAATTGTCTTAAACTATTGGTTTAGTTGGTTTTCATTTTCCTTTGTCTGAATATCCAGGCAATGGAGATCATTCCTTTGTTGGAAAAGAAAAAGGCTTCTTTTATGTTTTTATGTGAATTGTTATTAGTGATTATATCGATTACTTTTAAAAGAATAGTTTTTTTAAAAAAAGAAAAGAAAAGAATTTGCTGGGCTGGGAAGGTGGCTCAGTGGTAGAGTGCTTGTCTTGCAGGCATGAGGCCCTGGCTCGGATTCCTCAGCACCACAGAAGCAGAAAAAGCCAGAAGTGGTGCTATGGCTTAAGTAGTAGAGCGCTAGCCTTGAGCTGAATTGCTGAGCGGCAGCCCCCAGGCCCAGAGTTCAGGCCCTATGACCAACAATAAAAAATATAATTTGCTCACAATTTTACCACCTCTTTAAATCAAAATGTGTTTATTTCTTTAAATTTCTAATGAAAACTTCCATCTAGAAATAGTGGAGCCTCACGTACACATTAATGTCATTAACAATTTCATTTCACACACAAGTCCTCAAGTACAGACAGGTATATTACCATTCTTAACAGTTTTAGTGATGAAAAACTAAGTAATACAGTTAGTGCATAGCCAGAAACTAAGTAATACAGTTAGTGCATAGCCAGAACCTAAGTAATATAGGTAGTGCATAGCCAGAACCTAAGTAATATAGGTAGCATAGCCAGAGAACAATTTTCCACTAGTTCTTTACTGACTGTGGCCTCCCACCCACTCAGGCACAAGGGGGTCCTGGCACAATCTTCCCCTAGCTCCCTGCCAACTGCTGCCTCCACATGGCAGAGTTGGATACCCCAAATTTTTGGGGTGGGGACCCTCGACTGTCAGCAATACAATTCCCTGTGAATGCTGTCATGAACTGAAATGTGCAACTACTAAACTGGACTCTACCAATCAAAGCAGCATGACATCTGGCCTTAGGTCCACAGGGCCCTACCTGGTACTCACAGCGTGCATTGCAGAGCTTTGCTGGACTTGTTTCCTGTGCTAACCTTTTTGGCTATCAGTAGTGGGCCTCTTCCAACATAATGGACATTAACAAAGGACTGAGAAGAAAAAGAGACCACAGTGCCTAACACATGCTGTGTACACACATTTTTACCACTTGGTCTACTTAACAAAAAGTACGTAAGTAATAAGCTCAATAAATCATTGCAAGTAAAAATATTCTGGTAGTCACAATTCAGATCAAGATATAATACACTATCAGTGACCAAGAAAGCTCCTTAGAGCTCCCCTTTCCTCCCTAAGCTTAAACATTACCCTAACTTCTTTATTATTATTATCTTTAAGTAATTGTACAAAGGAGTTGCCATGCAACAAGGTAGTTTATGAATACAATATGTCTTGGTCAATGTCACTGCTTTGACTATTCTCTCAGTTTTATAACTATTATCCCTCTCACACAAAGAAATCACAAATGGCTAATCTAATGAGGAGGTATGTTTGTCTGAGTCTGAACTTCATTTCATTGGAAATGGACAGTATGTGAGTTTGTCTGATCATCCGTGTTGGAGTATATAGTTGCAAGTGATTCATTTTTTTAGCTCTTCATTCAATCACATGTATAGATTATGATGCATACCTGTACTTTTTGTTTAAAGATATTGGGTTATTTTGCAGCTTTGAGCCATTATAATAAAATACAGAATGAGTATTTTCTTGAAGGTCTTCAGTATAAACATTTCTGTTGGCTATATATCTAGGTTATATATTACTAGGTACCAAGGATTATGAACTTTTAGTTTTATTATTAATGGCTCAATTTCTTCATACATTGTATATGAGAGGTCTCATGGTTCCATATCCACAACCACATGTGAGATTGTTTAATTTTTTTCTGACAGTATGTGATTTCATTGTGTAAGTTTTTATTTTTTATTTTTTTGGCCCCAATCCTGGGGCTTGAATTCAGGATATGAGCACTATTCCTGAGCCCTTTCCTCCCTTCCTTCCTTCCTTCCTTCCTTCCTTCTTCCTTCCTTCCTTCTTCCTTCCTTCCTTCTTCCTTCCTTCCTTCCTTTCTTTCTTTTTTTGGTAGGCCAGGGGGGCCTGAACTCTGGGCTTGGGCGCTGTCCCTCAGCTCTTCAGCTCAAGGCTAGGGCTTTACCACTTGAGCCACAGTGCCATTTCTGGCTTTTTCTGCTTATGTGGTGCTGAGTAATCAAACCCAGGGCCTCATGTATGCAAGGCAAGCGCTCTACCACTGAGCTATCTTCCCAGCCCTCCTGAGCTCTTTCCTTTCCTCTGCATTCCTTCCTTCCTTCCTTCCTTCCTTCCTTCCTTCCTTCCTTCCTTCCTTCCTTCCTTTCCTTTCCTTTCCTTCCTTCCTTCCTTTCTTTCTTCTTTTTTTATTTTGCTCAAGGTCAGCTCTATCACTTGAGCCAAATATCTACTTCTGGCTTTTTGATGGTTAATTGGAGGTTGAGTCTCACAGACTTTCTTGCCAGGGCTGGCTTCAAAACATGATCCTCAGATCTCAGCATCTAGAGTAGCTAAGATTATAGGCATGGTTTTAATTTAAACACCATGGTCACAAAGATGACTTGAGCAGATCTTCCTATGTTTAGTGGACATTAAATAGCTTTATTTGGGAAGTTCCTTTTCTGATCTTGTGACCTTACTCTTTTCCTTCTAGTCCTAATAAGCCCTTTGTTATACATGCTGTAAACATCCCCTCTCCCTGCGCACTTGCCTTTCCAATTTTCAATGTTAATGTAGACCAATCTATCAATCTTTATTTTGTGATTAGTGCTTCTTATGTCCAGTCTATCTTTGTCTACCCAAGCTCACATTCCCTGGGATACTCCTAAATACTATCTTCTAGAAGATGTTTCCTTTTTTACATTAAATCCACAATACACTTGGAATTCTTTATGGTATAAGTTATAGGGCTAAGATTCTTTTCCCAAACGGATATCTAATTGGCCTAGCACCAATTAGTTAAAACAACAGTTTCATATTACTCTAAAAACATCACTTTCATTATATATCAAGTTGCCATATTCATGTACATGTAGGTTTCCTTCTGAGCTCTGTTTTATGTCTTTTTTCTCTTTTATTGGAAAGAAATTATCCTTGCATTAATGAACAGCTTTTTTAATTACTAAAGCCAAAATAATTAGCTTTCTCCTTCAACACATATATCTTCTCCAAGCCATATTGGTTATTCTTGGCCCTTTACAATTCCATATAAATTTTAGAGTCAGCTTGTCAATTTCTACCAGTTCAGCAGCTGAGATTTTTGAATAAGACTAAATTGAATGTATAGATCAATTTGAAAAGAATTGATTCCTTTTATTAAATTGAGTTATTTAGTCCATAAGCAGTCTCTTTCTCCATTTACTTATGTTTTAATTAATTTCTCCCAATAATGCTTGTAATTCTCATAGTGGTGTTCTTACATATCTTTTATTAGATTACTGGGCATTTGATAAGTCTTGATGTTAATATAAATAACAAACATTAACTTCCTAATTCTTCCTCATCTCTAAAATATTCAATTTATTTCTACATATTGATCTTATAGTGATCTTGCTAAACACATTTAGTAATATCATTAATTTACTATAGATACTTTTTTACTTTCTTTGTACACAATTATGTCATCAGTAGTTAGCAGTAATTCCACTCCATATGCATCTAACCAATTTTGGTAAATATCTGTCACAGGAAAAGAACACTCAGCACTTGAGTGTCTGGTTCCACATGTATCAGTGAGGTAAAGTTGATCTGTCGTGCCACTTAGTAAATTTTGGGGTGCTTGCTTTATCAGTCACTGGAAAGCATGTGCTAAATTACCCACTGTGAATTTATCCAGTTCTTCATTGTCATAATCTAATTTACTGTGGTTCTTAGGGCTCAAACCCAGAGCCTTGTACCTGCTAAGCAAGGGTTTTACCACTCAACTACACTGCCATCCCCTCTTCTTCTCATTATTATTTTTAATCAATTTTTACTAGCATTCTAGTCAGTAAAATGCACATGAAAGAACTCTAAGATATAAAAATGGAGGGACAGAGACAAAACTAACCGTATTTGCAGATGATATTATTTACTTAGAAGATTCAAGAAACTTGTATTTCTAAAGACATGGAAATTAATTTGTCAAATTGTCATTAATATTGAAGGGTAGAAAATTAATACAGAGAAGTCACTAGTGAGAACAAAATGATTTTAATACATGGAAAATTTTCATTGCATTAGCAAGAACTTCAGTAACAAAAAAGATAATTTTAGGAATAAGCTTAACAATAAATGCACATAATACATATCTTAAAAGTTTTCAAGA
>NW_012267244.1:15951534-15975454 GCF_000151885.1 Dipodomys ordii | reverse complement strand
TCAAGCCCCACGACCAAAAAAAAAAAAAAAAGAAAAGATACTATATTTTTACCATAATGCATTTTATTCTTAAAATACATAGCTCTGCTATAAGATGTGTGTACATATATATATACATATATACACATATATATTTATATATCTCGATGTTACTTTCCTTTCTTGTATCAAGAATATGCTGAAACCTGGTGCCAGTGGCTCATCCCTATAATCCTAGCTACTCAGGAGTCTGAGATCTTAGGATCACAGTTCAAAGACAGCCCAGGTAGGAACATCCATGAAACTCTTATCTCCAACTAACCACCAGGAAACTGGAAGTGGTCTGTGGCTCAAGTAGTAGAGTGCTAGCCTTGAGCTGAAGAGCTGAGGGACAGCACCCAGAGTTCAAGACCCACGACCAACAACAAAAGAAAGAAAGAAAGAAAGAAAGAAAGAAAGAAAGAAAGAAAGAAAGAAAGAAAGAAAGAAAGAAAGAAGAAAAAAAGAAAGAATATGCTGAACTTTCTCCATTGGCTTTTAAATTTACTATAACCTCAATAAACCTAAAGAAACTATAAAGTTCATATTGAAAAATAAGCAAACAAGATTTACAACAAAGCTCTGACCAAGAAAAGAAAAGAAAAGGGATGGATAGATATAAAAATATTTTATAAAGGCTCAGTAATGGAAGACAATGGAGTATGTGGCTATGCATAGATGAGGCAGTGGAATAGAAGGAAAAGCATAGAAAAGGACACATACACTAGCCCAGCAGGGAGAACAAAAGCCACCGAATAATGATGGGTCAACTAGATATTATCACTGTATGTTTCATGCGATATTGCAAAGGAATCAAATCTTTCATATAAAAGTAAATCAAAAGGTAGTAAATAAACAGACGGGACATGTTTTCATAATGTGAAAGGCTTGTTAACTATTCCTAAATTTAGAAATTACAAAAGAAAATTGATATATTCAACTGCATAAAAATCAGGTATATGACAAAGGCAAACCTCACTATAATTTTTAAAGGTCATTTATTGTGATTACTTTAACCCAGACTATTTTTGCCTTTTGATTTTTTTTAAATTGTGTGTCAGTAAACAAAAATTCTGAATTTTAGCAAAATTCAATTTGTCACTTAAAAAAAGACAAATGAAATAGTAAGAAATATATAACTATAATTCCCTTAGTATATTAAAAAAAACTCTAGAAGTAGAAATGAAAGAAGCTAATATTTCATTTGGAAAAAAAGGCAAGGATTAAAATTAGACAAGTCAAAGAATATATAAATTATTCTTAAGTATATTTTAAATGCTCTATTTCACCCATAATGAGATGCATGCAAATTAAAACTGCCCTGAAAAACCATTTTTCACCATACAATTGGCAAAAATCCCAAATTTGATAACATGTTATGTTGCCAAGACTGAGGGAAACAGGCCCTCTCCCACTTTACTGGTGGGAGTTTAAATTTGCACGGCCCATATGGATGGCAATTTAGCAATAGCTAGGAAAATTACAAATGCATGTGCTCTCAGATCCAGTCACTCCACTGGGGAAATTAACCTGCATATTTGCATATATAGAGGTGCATACACCATTTGTTTATTACAACATTGCAGCCAACAGTAAAAAATGGAAAGGAACTTGGACACTCACCAATAGGGACTTGTCACAGAAATTCAGTTGAGTGTTTTATTACTGTCTAAAGAAATGTTTTAAAGCCCTTTCTATAGTAATATGGAATATATTAGTAATCAACAGTGTTTTAAATAATTTAAAGCAAAGTACTATCCCAACAATATTAGCAAACACATTTTATACCACATTTCACTCAAATGCACTCAACTCTAGTCAGACCTTCTGTTACTTCACTAGGTAAAGCAAGTAGGGTGATTGTGACTGTAAGTACTATGCAATAAAGACAACATATTATCTCAAGTAACAAAACACCAAGGCAAATTGGGCTAGGCTGGAAATACTTCTGCAATTTCAAGCCAAGATGGACAATGTCTTGTCCCCTATATACTACCCTATAGCCCCCCAAGACTTCCTCTCAGGCCCAATTGCCTGTAACATGCCCATACATGGGTTGCAGCAGAGACATGATAACAATAATAATAATAACTAACATTTAAGTACCAGGGTTCTAGCATATCCATACATTAACTCATTTATACTTCAAAACGACCTATCAAGGAGATAACAATATTATACCCATTTACTGATGAGGAAAACAAACACAAGCACTGTAGTTCAAAGTGGTAGAGTGCTGGCCTTGAGTGAAAAAGCTCAAGGACCGTGCCCAGGCCCTGAGTTCAAGCCCCACAACTGAAAAAAAAAAAAGAATATGAATTAGTATTAACCATAACAACTTATATTCCAAGACTTACAAGTTAAATAACTTGGCAAAGATCACAGTTGGTAAGTGGTGGATCTGAGACTTGTAGCCAGTGGACCTAAGAATAACATATGTTACCTACAACTAATCTTCAGTGTTTATAACAGGAAATTCACTGTATCAGCAAGGAAAAAGGATAAAAATGGTTATTGGATATACATGGCAAATTGCCCGAGTGGCAGCATTTGAACAGTACCCGCCAAACCATCAGGGCTAGCTACTGGTCACTTCTGCACACTACCCCCTAGGTTCTTTCTAGGCCTGTATCTCAGTTATTAGGCAGAAGCAAAACTAAGCACTGGCTTGGAATCTCCTAGAAGCAATGGCTTCAGTGGCCCCATGGATGGTCATCAGGCCTATCTGTCAACATTGCAATGAGCTCCAGCAAACAGGCATGCTTTTCTCCAGGGGCCAAGATGACAACCAGAACCTAGGAACCCCCACAGAAGACTCTACATGCTCTCATAGACAGCTACATACCATGGTTCAATTGCATACCAAGTCTCAGAGTTTCTTTCTTGCCCAGTGCTAGACTGTGTCCATCATTTCCCTAGCTCAACAGAGCCATTGCCCTGGGAATTGAAAGCAGATTCTATTTTGTGAGAAAACCAGCCATGTCTGGTCTGTGTAAGCATGTGCATACCAGCTGGTGTGCACCAGAGTTGATAAGATTGTGCTGGGCATTTCCTCTCTCAGACTGTCCCACACTAGCCACAAAGACCTAAGAGACCTTACCACCATCACTACAAAATATTCAAGGAAAAGAACTCTTAGGTTAGAGGAAAAACTTCTCTCCACTAGAACTTCACAAGAGCTAACTTGGTTCTCCTGTACTAAAAATACTGGGCTTTTCCCCATCATTAACCCAGGAGGTTTTTTTAAAAATCTATCTGTCTTTTTTTCATTGAGTCAGAGGCACAATGAGTCAGTTTCCTCACCTCCCAGGCATCTCGCCCAGGGAAGGGGGTGGAGATATTCTTAGCCTGCCAGCACTTAACTCTGTCTTATGTAAATCTCCAGGGGGTAGACATCTCTAGACTGTGATAAAGGCGAGACCAGGGTGAACAGAGCTGGCAAAAGAATGAAACCCCTGAACAATGAATCTCCCCAAGGAACATGCTTGCTGCCTGCTGATTTGAGTGTAGAATTCTATAACATCCCTGGCTTTGCTCAGACAAGACCATGCAGAGAGGAGGAATTCATTTCCAAACTTCCACCCTCAGAAATAGCAAATTGATTGGTCCAGCGAGCCCACGTCTCATAACCCTGAGGGAGTTGTGCCATGCCAAAGAAGGACAAAAGGATCTGGCTATCAGGACATCTAAAACTCCCATGTAGAGACTATAGGAATTATAAGAATAATATGGTTGCCAGGTGCCAGTGGCTCACACCATAAACCTAGCTACTCAGGAGGCTGAGATCTGAGGATCACGGTTCAAAGGCAGTCTAATCAGGAAAGTCCATGAGACTTTTATCTCCAATTAACCACCAGAAAACTAGAAGTGGTGCTGTAGCTTAAAGTGGTAGAGTGCTTTCCTTGAATGAAAAAGCTCAGGGACAGTATCTGTTATGCCTAGATAAGGATCCCTAAAGACCACCAAGGAGCTGATTCTGATGCAAGCACACAAGAGTGGTTTTGCAAGCTCAAGCCTCGACTCACAAAAACCGTCACTGACGCAGCGGGTCAGAGTTGAGAGCCCTGACTTCCAGTTCGGCAGGGTTTTTATTGTGGTTACAGCAAGGATAGGGGTTTTCCAACTTAGTGGTTACAGGATTGGTTGACATTTAGTGAATGAATCTTGTAACAATCTTATTGGCTAACATGCACGGGCTAAGCAGTTAAGCAGCAAACTATGTTAACTAAGCTATGTTAAGAAACATCTGGAGGGCTGGGAAGGTGGCTAAGTGGTAGGGCACTTGCCTTGCATGCATGAGGCCCTGGGTTCGATTCCTCAGCACCACATAAGCAAAAAGAAAAAAGCTGGAAGTGGCACTGTGGCTCAAGTGGTAGAGTGCTAGCCTTAAGCTGAAGAGCTGAGGGACAGTGCCCAGACCCAAAGTTCAGGCCCCATGACCAGACCCCCCCCCCAAAAAAGAAAGAAACATCTGGAGCTTTAGGTACCTTCCTGTCATCCGCTGATTACTAGGGGGGTTACAGGCAGAACATTATTGGGACATTTCACAATTTTTCCAAGAATCTGAGTTCTTATTTTCAGTGAAAGTCTTTACAATGGGTATATTCGGTAAAGGCTTTCACAATGGATACTTTTGGTAAAGGCCTTCAAAATGGAGTCTAAGACAGAATGGCTGTACTTTAGCTAAGGCTTCTCACGCCCAGGCCCTGAGTTCAAATCCCCAAATTGACAAAAAAGAGAAAAAAGCTGGAAGTGGCACTGTGGCTCAAGTGGTAGAGTGCTAGCCTTAAGCTGAAGAGCTGAGGGACAGTGCCCAGACCCAAAGTTCAGGCCCCATGACCAGACCCCCCCCCAAAAAAGAAAGAAACATCTGGAGCTTTAGGTACCTTCCTGTCATCCGCAGATTACTAGGGGGGTTACAGGCAGAACATTATTGGGACATTTCACAATTTTTCCAAGAATCTGAGTTCTTATTTTCAGTGAAAGTCTTTACAATGGGTATATTCGGTAAAGGCTTTCACAATGGATACTTTTGGTAAAGGCCTTCAAAATGGAGTCTAAGACAGAATGGCTGTACTTTAGCTAAGGCTTCTCACGCCCAGGCCCTGAGTTCAAATCCCCAAATTGACAAAAAAGAAAAAGAATATGGGGCATAGGAAGGTGGCTCAGTGGTAGAGTGCTTACCTTGCATGAACGAGGCCCTGGGTTCAACTCCTTAGCACCACATAAACAGAAAAAATCTGGGAGTGTCACCATGGCTCAAGTGGTAGAGCGCTAGTCTTGAGCTGAGGGACAGCGCCCAGGCCCAGAGTTCAAGCCCCATAACCAACCAAAAAGAGAGAGAGAGAGAGAGAGAAAGAAAGCTGACAGTCACAGCCATGATCAGACTTCATAGCAACTGACTCCAGAACTCTTTACCCTAGGGTGGCCACTGTCCTTAGTACCTCCCCGCTTCAGACCTCCACCAACTCTCATCTTGAGTTGACTCTGATCTCCATGTTTGCCCAGTTCCACAGATCTGAGCTGCAGAGGAAGATATTGCTTCCCACTTGCCCTAGGACACTTTCTAGCCTCTGAAGCCTCCCTCACTTCAGACTCCCTCACTTTCCCTAGATAGCCAGACCAGGATCTAGTAGAAGTGAGAGGTCAACAACCAGGACAAAGATTGCAACACTTTCTCATGCTAAGGCTCCAGAATAATTAGTCAATTATATTAATGTGATTGGAGCAATAATGCTCTGCCTCCATGTCCACACACACACCAGAATCCCTGGAACCTGTGAATATGTGGCATTCATTACAAAAGAGACTTGGAAGGTGAAATAAAGGTTATCAATCTATACATTTAAATAAGAAGACGATCCTGGCTTATCCAGATTGGCCCAATCTAATTGCATGAGCATTGAAGAGTAGAGAACCTTCTCTTGCTAGAGACCTGAGATTTGACAGAAAAGGAAAAACCAGAACAAAAGATGAGAGCTCATCATGCTTAAGGTGGAGACCATGAAATAGAAAGGCAGCCTGCAATGCAAATAGCCAAAAAACACAGAAAAAATTATTACATGGCTAAGGCAGAGATGCAGGAGTCTCAAAGAGGGCCCTGATAACAGGCCTTTTAGAGCTTACAGTAATAGCCCCTACACCAAACAACCTTCCCGAGTTATTTGGTAAAGACCACGGCACAGGCACAAGGATGATTGCCCAGAGAATAGCACTGAATTTGTAACCTAGAAAAAAAAATGGTAGCCCAAAGACAGAGAATTTGCAAATGGGAGGTGTCAGTTTACCAGGTCCTGTCAACAAAGAACAAGAACAAGGTAGACCTCTGTATCTTTGTTTGGATCTTATGTGCACTTTAAGATGAATGAAGACAAGGCACTGATTGTACAGCACCTCAGCCAATGTTTCAGTGGGGATGGAGAAGACTTTGGAATTGAGAAGAAAGCAAAAGCGTGTGTGTGTGTGTGTGTGTGTGTGTGTGTGCGTGTGCACACACGCCTGTATTACGGTTCTGGGCTATCCTAGACACTGTTCCTTAGCTTTTTCCCTCAAGGCAGTATACTACTCTATCACTTGAGCTATGGCTTCACTTGTAGCTTTTTGGTAGTAAATTGGAGATAAGCATCTCGTGGACTTTTCCTGATCAAACTGGTTTCAAACTGTGATCTTCAGATTTGAGCCTCCAAAGTAGCTAGGATTACAGGTACCTGGTTAAAAAGCACATGGATTTGACTCAGGGCAATTTTGTGATTTCTCTCTGGCCCTGGGAATAATCTTACAAATGTGATGTGTAATCTCGATCATTTTTTGTCCTTTTTTGAAAAGGAACAAATCATCAGCCCCTCAGTTGACAGCTACCAAGGAACCAGGGACTTCAGTCTTACAACCACAGGGAAATGAATTGCCGTCACAGCCCGGATTAGATTGGTAACACCCATTTCAAAGCTTCTAGAAAGAAGCCCAACCTTGCCAACACCTGAGAGGCTAAGCAGAGGACCCAGCTGCACCTGGCTGTACCAAGACTTCTGACCTCAGAACTGTGAGAAAATACATGGGCACTGCTTTGAGTCACTGCATTTGTGGGGATTCATTTGTTACAGTAGCAACCAAAAATGGAGGCATGAATATCCCAGACAACTGCATTCCCTTAGCATAAAAAGCCTGTCATTCCAGAACACCTCCTGCGTCTGGCCATAGGATGGCAGAGCCAGGCCTAAGGGTTTGTGCCAGGCTACTGGGCCTGTCTTGCTTCCAGAAATTGGCATATTTCAAAAGCTTGACAGAAGGAGGAAATCATTAAGGAAGAGAGAAGAAAATGGAGAAAGAGGAAAAAAGGGAAAGGAAAGAAGAGGAAATGAAGTAAGGGAGGAAAGAAGGGCAGAAATGGGTCCTGATGTTATTATTGTACTTCCGGTAGGCATCTAACCCCCAACAATGACCCGCTCATAATTAAGAAATGTGAAGTTGTCTCACAGCCATAGGAAAGTATAGAGGCCACGGATGCCCTGGGGATATTTTGGAAACCAGCAACTTAAATGTCTGCAGAGAACATCTTGTGAGCAGCCCCTTCGGCTGTGAAAATGCAGATGCCCCAGCTGGCAGCCAAGTGTCACCTGGGAGGCTCTGCTAGCACAGGAGTCAGAGTTGAATTCCATTCTGAACTTTCCCAGCACGGGCAGAGCACCCAGTGGCACCCAGAACCTGAGCTCGCCTCTCCCTTCTCCTTCACCTCTGATTTACTTCCCTTCAAGTTCCAGAGTAAGTACTGGATCCGGTCCTGCCCTCTCCAGCTCTCCTTTCTCCTATAGCCTTTCAATGTTATGAAGTAAGTTTGTACCATTCATTTGTATTCCTCATAAACAGGAAAAGGGAGAGAGCAAAATTTAAGAGTTCACCCAAAAGTCAACTTTCTCTGCTCTCGAGCATCCATCCTATCATGTAACCCCCCTGACCTTCAACTCCCACCTCTGGCCCACTTCAAGCTTCTGCTGCTAGCCTAGGCTCCAGAGAAGCAGACCGCTGGGAGTTTGGGGACAGGGGGCCATGCACAATCCACCTGAGATGCTAAGTTCCTTCCATCTGGTAAAATTCTGAAAATAACTGAACTTGTTCTCCATACGACATAATCAGCAGGGACCGATATTTATAAAAGTGGAGATACACTGGGCAGACAACTGTGGCTCACACCTGTAATCCTAGCTACTCAAAAGGCTATGATCTGAGGATCACAGTTCAAAGCCAGCCTGAGCAGGAAAGTCTGTGACCTCCAAATTAATCACCAAAAAAAGCCAGAAGCAAAGCCATGGCTCAAATGGCAGAGCACCAGCCTTGTGCAATAAAGATAAGAGGCAACGGCCAAATAAACAAACTAAAGTGAAGATGCAAAGATTCAAGATAACTGTCCTGGATCCAGTCCTGAGTTTCAGTGGATAATGTGCTCATGAACTTTATTTGAAACAAAGAGTAATATAATAAGGATTCAGGAGCTAAAGGAGGTTCCGGTCCCTGGCTGATCCCACGTCCAGTTCATCCACCACTTCCTACATACCACTATGTCCATTTGTCTGTCCTACCATCCCTCACACACACCCCAACACATACACACACACACACACACACACACACCCTAACCTAAATTCTATCTCAGCACCAATTCCAGCCTCTGGGAATGCCACATAAGGTGCATCTTAGTTTAAAAGATGTCTCTTCTCATATAAGAATCAGTTTCAAAAAGGAGAAATTCATCCACCTCAGCCTCTAATTCCAGACCAGAAGTAGAGCAAGGGTAAGAGACAGAAGCCAGGCACCAGTGGATCACACCTGTAATCCTAGCTACTCAGGAAGATGGTATCTGAGAATCACAGTTTGAAACCAACCCAACTAGGAAAGTCCCTAAGACTTATCTCCAATTAATGACCAAAATTCAGTGATGGAGCTAAGTGGTAGAGCCCTAGCCCTGATGGAAAAAGAGATAGCTCCCAGCCCTGTGTTCAAGCTCCAACACCAGCATGAGAGGTGGAGGTGGGGGAAAGGGAAACATCAGGAGACCTAAGGTCTTACAAACCAGTTCTAACTGCAGGATAAAGATACAACATCTTAAAACTACATTATTCTGGACACTATTAGGTCAAGCCTATATACCTACTTACTCATAAGACTAAAATCTGAGGCTCACAGTTCAAAGCCAGGCCAGGCAGGAAAGTCCATGAGACTCTTATCTCCAATTAACCACCAAAAGGCTAGAAGTGGAACTGTGACTCGAATTGTAGAATGCCAGCCTTGAGTAAAAAAGCTAAGAGACAGTCTAGGTCCTGACTTTCAGCTCCAGTACCAACACAAAAAAAGCAAGCAGGAAGGAAAGGAGGGAGAGAGGAAGGGAGGGAGAGAACAAGATGGTATTGCAGGTCCATGCCTGTAATTCCAGCTATGTAGGAGACATAGTAAGAGGATTGTGGTCCAAGCCAGCCAGGCAAACAATGCAAGATCCTATCTGAAAAATAAGCCACAGTCAAACAGAATGGAAGTCTGGCTCAAATGGTAGAATATTTGCCCAGCAAGCACAAGGTCCTGAGTTCAAACTTCAAACTCCAATATACAAATAGAAAAATAAGAAAGAGAGAGGATATGTATGGTCTTCCTTTTCCATTGTGTTTGACATCATCCATAGTAACATAATGCTTATCAGCTTATCATCTCCTGTCAAGTTAAGCAAAGCAAGAAGTCGGCTCAACAATGGGACTGCCTCCATCACAGCTTGCTTCTCTTCTGGTGGGTGTTACTTCCTCATTGCTGTGTATTCCGTGTCATGGCAGCTTTGTCATCTGTCTTTCTCTGTCATGCAACCCGTGCTCCAAAAATAGCATAACATTTCCATCCAATGCTGATTCTAAAACACTGAATGAAAGGTCTGTAATTATGATACTGTGCTTCAAAATCTTGACAGTCTGAAAACTGAGGCCTGATCATTGAGAAACCAGAAACCAAGGTGCTACTGGGAAACAGCCATCCCCATATGCAAAGGCACTTTGATTTGTCTTCTTCATGCTCCAATGAGAAAGTAGTCTATCACTTTGAGTCTTCGGTCAGCACTTGGAAAGCAAGACAACCTGGCCTGGAGGTGTGGCTCAGTGTAGTACCTGACTGGTAAACAGGAGTCTTCAGTCAGAGCCCAGTACTGGCAAAGAATCTTTGAAAACACAAGATCATGTTCGTTTTGAGTTTCTTAAAATCAACAAAATATACTAGAACCAGCAAGTCTTTCTTTTGTGTCATTTGGTGCCTCAAATTCAGTTAAACAACCAGGCATCAGTGGCTCGTGCCTGTAATCCTCGCTACTCAGGAAACTGATATCTAAGTATTGTGGTTCAAGCCAGCCTGGGCAGGAAAGTCTGTGAGATTCTGATCTCCAATTAACCAACAAAAAGCCAGAAGTGGAAGCTGTGTTTCAAGTGGTAGAAAGCTAGCCTTGAGCAAAACAAAACTCAGGAACAGAACCCAGACCATGAGTTCAAGCCCCAGGAACTATCTCACAGAGAGAGAGAGAGAGAGAGAGAGAGAAAGAAAGAGAGTTAAGCATTAAGACAGTTACAAAGCCCAAGATAAGCACATATACTCAATTTTTTGGATGGACAATTCAATGATGATCATTTGCAATGTGGCCAGATGTGCACTGAACAATATTTGACCTCTAAGAATACACATTCATAGTTAAGGGAGCAGCCCCCTGCCTTTGTGCTCATAGCCAAGCAGGAAAGATGAGCACTGGAATCACCAAGATGACATATCAGGGTAAGTGTCATTCCTCATCCATAAGGTAAATGCTGCAAGTTCATTCTGGGAGATCAGAAGGATACTTGCAATTTATAGATAAGCAATGATGAAGGAGGAAATATTTATGGCTTTTTTATTATCTTTAAGTAGTTGTAAAAAGTGTTTTCAATTGAACATATCAGTTTATAACACTAATGCATCTTGATCAAAGTCATCCCATCCATGGTTCAGCTTATGTTTATCTTTATAAATGTAAATACTTCTTATACCTTTGGAGTAATGATAGCTTGCTTATTTAGTTTATGCATTGAGCCTGTGGACGGCTTGATGCCCACACAGGTGTCAAAACTCAGAGATGGAAAGCCAAGAAGAAAGAGAGGTGAAAGACAGAAAAGCAGAATGAAGGCAAAAGGAAGTGAAGCACTACTCTCCTTAGTAAAAATTTTGTCAGGTCCTTCCCAGCCTTTTTCCCAACCAGGCCCTGACCTTGGTTCCTGTCCTTGCTGAGCTGTATCACCCAGCCCTAGCAAAAATCCTACAGCTTTGCTGTCTGATCACCCTGGCTTTCTCTCAGCAAGAATCTGGCTGAATCAACTTGGTCTGATGCTTCCTTGTAGATGTTTAGCATCCCTGTCCTAAAATAAATCTGCATTACACACAGAAGCCTATTTTCCATGCACATGTGTACCATGCAGAAAGAAAGGCTAAAACTGGAGGCCCAAGGATATGGGAGTTGTGACAAGCCACTGTCCCACACAACTCGTTTCTTTATGTTTCTTTCCCTATACTCCACAGGCTGTTTGTAAGGACCCTGTTATCTAACTGGTCTATGTTTAAGTGATTTAAAAATAATACAGCCATCCCCACTACCTCAAGTGGGGAAGAAAAGGTCAGCCTAAAGAATAGGGGAAAATATTTGGAAATCAAATGTCTGAATAGGAGTTATTACCTAGAACATACTAAAAACATCCTCCAACTCAACAGCAAAAAGATATCAAATAATATAATTTTAAAATGGCAAAAGGATTAGGATAGTTCCTCAAAGATGATAAACAAATGGCCAAGAAGCCTATGAAAAGCTGTTCCACATCACTAATCATCAGAGAAATGTAAATGAAAATCACACTGAGATATCACCTCACATTCATTGAGATGGATACTATTCCCCCCCCCCAAAAAATGATGAGGTATGGAGGCAGGATCCTTGTACACTATTGGTAAGAATGTAAAGTGATGTGGCTACTATAAAAAATAGTACAGAGATCTGTCAACATGAACAGAAACTAGAATTATCAGCTGATCCAGCAATACCAGATCTGAGTTTATGTCCAAGAGTTGGAAACAAAAATCTCATAAAAATATTCACACATCCATGTATATAGTGACACTATTCACAAGAGGCTAAATTAACCCAAAAATCTGCTTACAGATAAATGGGTGAGGAAAATGTAGTCTACATATATAATAGAACATTTTCATCTGTAAAATGGAAGGAAATTCTGACACTTTTTTTTTTGCTACTACATAGATGAACATCTAAGACACTATGCTAAGTGAAATAAAAAGATAAATCCTGCCCGGCACCAGTGGCTCACACTTGTTATCCTAACTACTCAGGAGGATCATGATTCAAAGCCAGCCTGGGCAAGAAAGTCTGTGAGAGTCTTATCTCCAGTGAACCATTCAAAGCTAGAAATGATGCTGTGGCTCAAATGATAGAGCACTAGCCTTGAGCACAAAAGCTCAGAGACAGCACCCGGGCCCTGAATTCAAGCCCAGGACTGGCACACACACACACACACACACACACACACACACATACACACACACACAGGAAAATCCTGGGTGATCTGCATTTTTATGGAGTACCTAAAGTAGTCAAATTCATAAAAACAGAACATAGGATGGTGGTTGCCAAGAGCTATGGCTGTAGGAAGTGGGAAGTTGTCATTTAATAGAACGAGGACAAAGACATTCTAGAGATTGGTTGTACAACAATGTGAATACAGTCAACTCTACTGAACTGTATATTTTTAAATGACTTTAAAAGTCACAATGCTGAATTTTATGTGCTTTTATCATAATTAGAAATTTGAAGTTCTTTTAACCAGCTGTTGGTAACCCACACCTATAATTCTAGCTACTCAAGAGTCTGAGATCTGAAGATCACAATTTAAAGTCAGCCAAAACAAAAAGGTATTTGAGACTCTTATCTACAGGTAACCACCAAAAAGCCATAAATGGGAGTACTGCTCAAGTAGCAGAGTGCCACTCTTGAGTTAAAAAGCCAAGTGAGAGTGCTAGGCCTTGAATTGAAACTCCACACTGGCTGGCATGCGTGTTTGTGTGTTTGCGCACACACATATATACAAACACACATGTATGTATATATTTTAATATATTAAACAGTCCCTGGAATAAGTCTACTATTGTCTAATTTTGGCTGTTTCATAAAGGTGCTCAAACAAGAGATGAATGCCTCTTAATTCTCACAGCTATATGCTTTACTTCCCTTTCTTCCTCCACCCATTTTCCCCCTCACTCTGGTCCCTAGATCTGCTGTACACCAGGAATTTGTAACTATAAAGGGCTTCCTGAGCCCATGAAACTACATACAAAATGATACAGATGCAAACTTATGTCATGAGCCATAATTGTGATAGCTGATTTAGTCAAATTATCAATTCAAAAAAGGGCAAATAACTGAATTAAAGTCCCACAGTTCACAGAGGGTGTCAGAACCGGGACTAGAACATGCACCTCTTTGTGGTAAACCCAACACACAGGATCTCTTCTCCACCAGGCAGAGGCCTTAAGTCTTGGGGAACAATGAGGGGATACATGAGAGAAACACACAAAGTGACAGATAAGACCTCCCACAAATGCTGGGGACTACATAAGGCTGTGGTGAATGTTAATCCCCTCGCTTCCCATGCTTCCCGGCTAGACTCCAGTCAGACATCTTGGTGGGAATTAACATAAATTGCCATCCTTCCCAGAAGTATTTCTTCTGCAATTACACTAAAAGACACAGGCTGACAGACCTTAGGTCAGTGAGAAGCTCGTATGGGGCTCTGTGCAGACCCTCAGATCTTGACAGGAAGCCATATTCAACTGTTCGTATCCCACAACAAAGCCAAACTTGCACTACCATCCCCACAAGCTTCTGAGGTTTTGCTTAGGGAAGGCATTTGTAGTTCTTGTGTCCTTGGGGACAGTGGCAGACAATCCCTAGCTTCTGGGCTAATGACTCCTCACAAGCTCCTAGCTAGCTGGGGTGAGACCCAGGCCTCCATCTGCTCTAAGGTCTGTCTCCGCACGCCCACTTGGGGAGTGCCATTTAGAATCTGTCCATCTCTGAAGACAGCATCTCTCCACATGACAGCAGAGCCTGGGGAAGCAGGATGTTAATAGACAGTCGTGTCCTTTCTCATGACACATGCAGAGCAGCAGGAAGAGCCTGCCTTCCGGGGAAGAGGCCACAGAATGATGTAGTGACCTCCAGAGTACCAGCTTGGAAACATGGCCCACTAAGGAACACCCTGGGATGGGTACTTAGAAGGAGTTGCAGCTAACAACGTAATTGCATTGACTCAGACCTTGCTTCCCTGAGTGGTTTATTCTATAATTTGTTCAAACTTCTGTTATAAAAGGAAAGTAATCCTGCATTCAGGAAGCTCTATCGATCCTCGCTAATTTGGCCCATAAGGGGCAATTTCAACAGACAGGTTGCCACGGTAACAGCCCTGTGTTATTTATAGTAACAAGTTAAAGGTATAGACTTGTGAGAGGCAGCATGTCTCAGTGCTGTGATTTTTTTTTTCAAGCTGTGCTCTGAGGAGATGGGTGTTTAGGAGGATCTTTTAAAGCTGAGAGATGAGGTGGAGGTTCTGGCTTCTATATCCATTAAAATTAGAACAGCCTTGGTTTTGATCTCTTTTATATTTTAAGGTTCTGCTACTTGACATAATGAAATAGAACTAGAGATAGTCTTACAAAGCACTGGATCAAGAATGAGAAGACTAGTTTCTAGTCCCTTTCTACCCCCAAATAAGAAGCACTGAAGGTGATGACCATGAGCTTCTTGGTCCTAATAGAATCCCCAGCCCTCATACAGACCCATGAGAGACCTCTGCACCACCCTTAGCCTCTATTCTAGGCTCTTTTCTGCCACAAGGCTTGGTCGCCAGTTGCCCCTAAGCCTGGTTTCTGCCAGTGAAAAGCATGCGTACACACCTCAGCATGACACAGAGCAGATGCACTTACTTCTGCAAAACACCAAAGCAAACCTTTCTTGTCATCTCTGTTTATAAGGAGGACCTTAAGACAACAGGATGAACTTCATCCAGCATGAGGGCACATGCATGTAGGCCCAGCTATTTGTGAGAATGAGGCAAGAATTCAAGGCTAGCCTGGTCCTCTTCCTCTTCTCCTTCTTCTCTTCATTTCTTCCTTCCTTTTTTGCTTTTCTTCTTCCTTCTTTTTCTTCTCTTTCCTTCTTTCTCTTCTTCTCCTCCTCCTCCTCCTCCTCCTCCTTCTCCTCCTCCCCTTCCTCCTCTTCCTTCTTCTTCATCTACATACTGGTGTTTGAACTCAGGGACCTGCATTTTTTGCTCAGCTTTCTTGTTCTTATCTGTTTCTCTGCCACTTGAACAATGCCTTCAGCTCAATTTTTCTGGTTAATTGGAGACTGAGTCTCAACAGACTTTTCTGCTTGGCTGGCTTTTAATCATGATCCTCAGATGGCTACTTGCTGAGTAACTAGGATTATAGCTGTGAGCCACTGGCTCCTAGCTAAAATTTTATCTCTTTATAAAAAAAAATTTAGAGCTGGGGTATAGCTCAGTGGCAAAGTGCTTGCCTAGCAAGTACAACATCCTGGGTTCAATCCCCGGTACCAAAAGAGAAAAGACTAAAAAAAAATTTTTTTCAACTATTTCTCCAGATGTCCTTGATGCTGAAGAAGAAGAGTAAGAGAAGAAGGAGGGGTGGGGAGTGAGGGGAAGAAAAAGCCGTAGTACCTGAGTTTGAGATAAGAAAAGTTGCAACTGTCATCCATGATCTTCTGTGTCTAGACTGATTGGACCAATGGCAATCAGTCTCTCTCCCTGTGTGGTAGAATAATATCTAGGTTCTTTTCTTTGTTGTACTGTCCCTGTATGTCATCCAATGCTACAATCTCAGGGAAGGTGGAGGCAAATACCACCAGCACAGGAATACCACACCAAGGATAAAGGGTGACGGAGGGGGAAGAAATAAGAAAGAGTAATGTGGGGTATGTATGTGATCAAGTGTATTATAAGCATCCATGGAAACTTTATGATGAAACCATGTAAAATTAAGTATATGTCAATTAAAAAACTTGAATAATCTGGGCACCAGTATCTTATGCTTGTAACTCTGGCTGTTTAGGAGGCTGAGTTCTGAGGATCACAGTTTGTAGCTAGCCTGGGCAGGAAAGCTCTTGAGACTCTTAACTCCAATTAACTACCAAAACGCCTCAAGTGGAGCCATGGCTCAAGTGGTAGAGGACTAGCCTTGAGCAAAAAGCTCAGGGACAACACCCAGGACCTGAGTTCAAATCCCAGGACTGGCACCAAAAAGAGAGAGAGCATTACCACAGTCTGTAGAAATGAAGGTGAACAATGAGAAAAATGTATGAGCATTCACTTGTTAAGCGGCAATTATTAGAAGTTTGCCGTATGCATGGTACAGTTATAAGTGACAGAGATGGACCAAGGTAAGCCCCTCTCTGCATGAAGTTCATATTCAAGAGTTTCTATTATAGGGGTCTGGACTGCTAGCTGAGGTTTGATACTTAATTGACTGGGCAATGGGGAGCCAATGGCTTTTCAGCAGGAAAACTAATGCCTATTCTTGCCTTTGCTGTTGCCATAGTAACCTAAAAGTACCAGTATATATTTTTTTATTTTTTTTTACTATAACGTAACCTCATTGGTCCCTGAATACAGTGAATTTTCCATAAAAAATTTACCTGTCTTTCTACTGAGCACATTGTAGAAACTCTAAATAATTATATGATCCTCGGTTGGGGGATGGACAGAGGGACAAGGCACTCTCAAATTGAATGTTAAACTACAGGCTTCAACATCTCTCTAGTAGAACATGACAACCCTTACTCTATTATCCAGGATTTGGCCAGAAAAATAGGAAGCACTCAAGATGTGTCAAGGAATGGATTTAAAACAGGAAAGTGTATGAGAATTGCTAGAAGGGTTGAGAAGTAAAGATCTAGAAAATCTTCCATTAGCTTTCAAGAAATCTAAAATTGAAGGAATTTCACAAAATGAGAAGTATATGGTAATTTGTTACAGCAATCCTAGGAGGCTAATAGACCACAACCAATCATATAAGCTTAGGGGCACACATGCCCACCTGTCTTCTAGGGAGCCACTGTTACAGATAGGAATGTATTTGGAAACAGAGGTTGGGGTGGGAAGACAAGGAGATGAATAACTTGTGGTTTAGGATGAGATATATTTGCATTTAGAAGGAAGATGGAGTAGTATTAACAGATGTGTAGAATAAGAATTCTTTTCCACCAGTGCCATTGCCCAAACCAGCCATGGGTTAAAAGATAAGCCTGGATTCACCAGGTATGGAAAGCTAGTGACCTCAGCCTTGAAAAGAATTGGCACACACAGTATTTTTCACTGATTTGCTTGGTGCACAGCTATGCTGATTTAAAAGCAGCTAGAAAATCCAGTTCTAAAATAGAAGGGCTGGCTTCTAAAAGCATATCTAGTTACCAAGTTCATGATGTTCTTGGATCAAAGTGGTTTAGGAAATGAAAAAAAGCTTGCCTTTCCTACCTTTCCTTCAAGATCGTAGATGTAAAAGTTGTTTTGGCCAGCTCCTCAGACAACTCCTCCCCAGGACATTTTAGCATATAAGTAGCTTCAAAAAGAGTGAAACTTTTCTTAGACAGGTTTCCCAGAATTCAACAGCAAAGGCCCAGCAGTGAGCCAGTTGGCAAAAAGAGAGAAGGCCTATTTGGCAATGGCATGTAGAATAGAGAGGTAAGAGACAAGATTATGACACAAGACTACAAATACTGTGAGTTCGGAAACTCTGGTTCCAAAGAAATCGATGTTCCTGGGCTGGATGGAAGAAATTGGTGTCTCTTTATTTCTCTGGGCAGTATTTCTCTAACAGAGTAAAATCTCAAAAATGATAAAATACCCTAGAAACAACCACACTCTTGTTCTTGAGATTCTGAACTAAGCTCACACTTGAATTTGATCATCAAGAAAGGTGACCAGGAAGTGAAATGAGTTTAGTCTCTTTGACCAACATTGAAGAAAGACTACACTGACACGGGACTCAAGCTATTGACTGACCTCTGGCACTCATTTCCACCTGACTTTGGTATATATTAGGGAATACTGATGTTTTTTCCTTCCTTCTCAAGCAACAAAGAAGCTTGCACACTTGCTGGAACTCACTCTTGATTCACATGGCTAATCAAGTCAGAGGAATTTATTCCCTGGAAGAAAATCTTACTGTTTTTTCTAATTACATAAAAAGATGGTTAAGGGTGGGACTTTTAGGTTTATAATTTCCCTACTAAAGTCTTTCAAGGCCAAACACATAAGATTGGTTTTGTGTGTGTGTGTGTGTGTGTGTGTGTGTGTGTGTGTGTGTGTTCACTCTGACCTCTTTCTGAAGGGCTGACTCAAAGGGACAGCTCAATCATGAGCTCTATAGCACTGACACAGAACTGCCCTAAGTCAGCCTCTCAGATGCTACAGCTTCAGGGCTCATCTTTGCACGGTGTTTATCCAAGTTTCAGTCTCCATGTCTTCTCTTTGACACAAGCTCAGGAAAATACAGAGCAATAATCAGGCAGTGAATGAACATTTGCAGGTTTTGCCCAGAGGTGATTCCTTTTCCCTCATCAAAATTCATTACCATGAAGATGGTTGGTTTTCTCATTAATAACCATGACAGTGACCAGCCTTCCTCATTTATCAACTTACTGCTCATCCAAAAATGTCAAGTGATCTAATATGATTAGGTAGCTGTATGCAAGTGTCTCTTAGCTCACCCCCTCCTGGACAATCTAGGAGACAACTTGGCTTTTTTCCTCTACATGAAATGGAATAATCATTTGGAAAGCTTCACTCACAGGACGGTGGAATCGTAAGGCTCAAAGGGAATCGAGATGTTCTCAATTCATCCCCCCCATCTCCAAACAGAAGTATATGCAAGCAATTTAGAATAGTAGTCACATCTAACCCATACACGCATTTATGGAAATATGTGCATCTATGAAATATGACTTAGGTTGCATTAATTACTTATGCACATTCTAGCAATCAAGGAAGTATTTTAATTTCCCAATCACAGCAGTGTAAATAAAGGTAAAGAGAGGTTAAGTGATTTAGCCAAAGCAGTGTCAGAGGTAAGGATTCATCAGAGATCTTGTGATGGGGAGAATTGTTTTCTTATGGTTTCTGTGTTTGTTCTTTTCACATGAACCCATGTCCTCTTTCTTTCGCTGCAATGTCTCTACAAAATGTACATTCTTCTTTTAATCAATTAGATTGTCTTTTTTGTGTGTCCTTGGCTATTTCCAATTACTCGTATGTGGAAGTTCTTACTTAAAAGTTTAATTTTAAAGGCTCTCATTGCAATGTGTACTCACTCTCCCTTATTTGGTCTTCGGGGAAAACAGAACAGATGTTTCTTACTTTTTTCATGCTTGAAAATTGATGACTTTGTGTGTGTGTGTGTGTGTGTGTGTGTGTGTGTGTGTGTGTGTGTGTATGAGAGAGAGAGACAGATACAGAGACAGAGAGAGAGTGAAAGAGAGAGCTAACCACAGAAATCAGGAGCACTCTCCATCAGTTGTAGAGAAGAGACCTTCATAGCAGGTAGTCTGCAGCTGCTCTACACATTCAGTTTGCTTCAGTTCAATTGTTAAGTGTCATTGTCTAAATGGAAGGCTTAGCATGTCATTTATACCACCACAACGTGCTAATGACATTCTTGCCTTAAGAATAATTTCTACTCCTTATGGCCTATGATTCATAGCCCAGCCTGATCAAAGTTGAAAATTGTAACCGTAACATCCAAGCTTTGAATAATGAAGACATAGAGAAACCATTTGTCTCTGAAAAAAAGTCTTCCAGGAATCACCAGAATTAAATTTATCAGAAGCAGCTGCAAATCTGACTTTGGGAACAGATGTTTTATTCCAAAATAGAGTATGCATTCATTTCTTTTTTGCTTTACAGTCACAGACTCTTAAAAGGAGGGAAAACATAGATCTTTAGTGATTACTGGCTTTATAATGGACACATAAAAGTATGTCAATTAAATATACATATATGTATTTTCAGTATCCAATATAATTTTTATATAAGTATACGTTGTAGAGTGATTAAATCACCTCACATATTTATTTTTTGCGGTATGAATATTTAAGATCTACTCTCCTGGCAATTTTCAAATCAAGAGACATTATTATTAATTATAGCTACCAAGCTGTGAAGTAATTCTTCAGAACTTACTTATTCATCCTGAAATAATCTTAAAAATTAAATTATTTGTAAGTTACCTATTTTGAGGAATGCCTCTCAAAGACTAGATAATTAAGTGTTTGCAACTTTTAACAGCTCTCCACCACTAGTAGTAGCTATCCACTAAGTGTCAAGTACTAACACATCATAGACAAGACAAGAACATGTTCATGTCAAACAGGATGTTTCCAAGTGTCAAGGAATAAAGCTGGCCCTTTGAAAGACAACTGCTTTCAAGAGACTAATGCTTCGGTGACATTTTACCTTCAGGGACCCAGGTGAACTAACTTGGGTTCAGCCAGGTTGGTTTTTTTAATTCAATTTTTTGTGCCACTCCTGGGACTTGAACTCAGGGCCTGTTCTGTCCCTGAGCTTTTGCATTTAAGGCTAGGTTCTACCACTTAAGCTACAATTCCCGTTCTAGTTTTGTTTGTTTGTTTGTTTGTTGTGGTTAACTGGAGTTAAGAGTTTCATGGACTTTCCTGCCCCAGCTGTGATCCTTAGATCTCAGCCTCCTAAGGAGCTAGTATTACATGATTGAGCCACTGGTGCCCACCTATTGGAATTTTTTAATTGACATCTATTTAATTGTACATAGTAAGGGGTTTCATCACAATAGTTTCACAGATGCTTATAATGTACTTGATCACATACATACTCTGCATTACTTTCTTGGTAGTCTCCTTCCCACATCCCAATTCCTTGCTAGTGTTCCCTTTGTTACTTTAATGACCTTAGATCAGCCAGCTTTTAAAAGGATTTTCACTGTAAGGTACTTAAAGACTGATTTTTGTGGAGATTTTTCTCAGCTCCTGACTTGGACCCATGAATTAACTAGGAGCAAGATAAAGGTTAGGCATCTCAGATTCCTCCATTTTGTAGCCATTCTTTCTGCAGTCATTTCACCATCATCTTGGAACTTGGAAGGACAAAACATATCACCAATCTGTAATACTTTTATGGAGTGAACAATAGATCTTCCTCAGAACAAACCAACCATGAGGCAAAGTTGACTTGTTTTTCATGTCTAGTAATAACAACTTTTCCAAAAGCAAGGACTAAAATATTGATAATAATAGTGGCAGTATTTTGATCACTAGGACTGTTGAGTAATTATGCATACCTCTCTTCTCTCTTCCCCACCCCCAGTTCTTAGCCTATAAAACCTTATGCTCATGTCTGTACCCTGGAAAAAGTCTAAGAATGGACCAAAATGCTCTCTTCCAATGGTATGCCCACTGGAATATATAATACATATAATAAATATATAATAATATGATAATATATAATAAATCTTCCTCTATTCTTCATGTGTCTCTTTATTTGGAATTATTGGTGCAAGTAGCTAGAACTGACATGCAGAACTCCTTAAGTCTGGGTCCAGAGTCGAAACACCTCAATTTCAGAATTACATCAGCATGTGCTATATGATTGATGTAGGACAGTGGCTAAGGCATCAGAAGTCACAGGCCTATGAGTCTGCACCCACCTTTTTTTCCAGAAGTTCTGCCAGAAATTTTGATTACCATCTGGGTTTGGGACCCATTGATCAATGGTATGTACTCAGGACAGGGCAGTCACTACATAGAATTGTGCCAAAACCAAGAGAGGAATGAGAATGAGCAAGGTGTCTCAAGAAGCAAGGAAAGGTGGAGAACCAATGTTGGCTCGACTCCATTTAGGAACTTGTCAGCCTAGGAGCAGCTTTGGATGAAGGCCATTCCATGGGCACAGAAGAGAGACTTTGTAGTGTTTAGGGAGCCTCTGTCTGGTTGAGCATCTTGGCTCTGCCTCATGCAAGCTGTGAGAGTCACGTCATCGCTTTAAGGCTCAGCTCCCTCATTTCTAAAATGGGGATAAAATAGTAGTTACTGCACTGGGACATTGGAGCTTGAAGTGCTTAGCACAATTGCCTAGTTCCCAGTATTCAGAGTATTATCTACTTCTCCTGCGACCAAGAGTAGGTATAGGTGAATATAAACTATACATTGCTCAATAGCAAAATCATTTCTTCTTCCCTCTTCGTCTTAATGAAGGAGGACATCACAAATTTAAGTGTCAAAAGAAAGATTAACAGGAGAAAAGGAATACAAATGGGCTTGGGGGTTTTTTGGTATGTTTTTTATGTTTCTTTCCTCTCTCTCTCTCTCTCTCTCTCTCTCTCTCTCTCGCTCGCTCGCTCGCTCGCTCTCACTCTCTCTCTTTCTCTCTCTCTTTCTGGTTCTGAGGCTTAAATTCAGGGTCTAGGCTCTGTCTCTGAGCCTCTGTGCTCAAGGCTAGCATTCTACCACTTGAGCCACAGTGCTACTTCCAGCTTTTTCTGAGTAGTATATTGGGGATAATAGTCTCATAGACTTTCCTGCCTAGGCTGGCTTCAAACCACAATCCTCAGATCTCAGCCTCCTGAGTAGCTAGGAATACAGGCATGAGCCACTGGCACCTGGCTTTGGTGTGTTTTTTACATACTTGGGAATTTACAGGAAAGAAATTCTGAAACTCAAAGAAGTGGTTGGAATGAGAATATATGTATTTGTAATATATTATATATTGTACTATATTATACAAAATTATATAACATAGTTACATAATATATAAGATAATGTATAGGATATGGCATATAACATAATATATAATATGTAATTTGATAAGATGTTCTATGAAGCCAGGAGTCAGTGGCTCATACTTGTAATTCTAGTTACTCAGGAGGCTGAGATCAGAAGAGCATGGTTTGAAGCTAGCCCAGGCAGGAAAGTCCATGAGACTCTTACCTCCAAAGAAGCATCAAAAATCCTGAAGTAGACAAATGCTGGAGGGGATGCAGAGAAAGAGGAACCCTATTACATTGCTGGTGGGAATGTATACATACAACCACTTTGGAAAGCAGTCTGGAGAGTCCTCAGAAAGCTAAATATTGACCTTCCTTATGACCCAGTCATACCACTTCTAGGCATCTATCCTGAACAACAAGTACACAAGGACACGTGCACCTCCATGTTTATTGCAGCACTGTTCACAATAGCTAGGATATGGAAACAACCCAGATGCCCCATCACAGATGAATGGATATTGTGGTATCTATACACAATGGAATATTATGCAGCCATTAGAAATGACAAAATAATGGCATTTGCAGGGAAATGGATGGAGCTAGAAGAATCATGTTGAGCGAGGTAAGCCAAGAGCAAAGAGACAAACGGTACATGGTCTCCCTGATAAGTGGATGTTAAATCCAAAATGTTAGGTAATACGACAAAATTAACAAGACTTAAAAAACAAAGAACTTTCACTCATCTGGTTGAACCACTACTAAATAACCCTATGCTGCTGATCACATGTATGGTGTATATATGTACACCGTTATATGTTATAGACCGTGAGAGACAATTTGCTCCAGGAAAGTTAGAATGAACTTGTGACTTTAAATGAGCATCACTATCCCACAATACTGTGAAAATTGGGGAATTATGTAATCACTTAATCACAATAAAAAAAAAAGCCACCAGAAAACTAGAAGTGGCGCTATGGCACAAGTGGTAGAGTATGAGCCTTGAGCTGAATTGCTCAGGGACAGCTCCCAGGCTTAGAGC
>NW_012267244.1:15931002-15950921 GCF_000151885.1 Dipodomys ordii | reverse complement strand
AAGTGGTAGAGCGCTAGCCTTGAGCTGAAGAGCTGAGGGACAGCGCCCAGGCCCAGAGTTCAAGCCCCACGACCAGACTCCAAAAAAAAAAAAAAATCCTGAGGTAGAACTATGGTTCAAGTGGTAGAACACTAGCCTTGAGCAAAACAGTTCAGTGCCATATCCTGAGTTCAAGCCTCAGAACTGGGCACAAAAAAGAGAGGGGGGGGGAAGGGAGAGGAAGAAGAAAGGAAGGAAGGAAAAGAAAGAGAAAGAAAGAAGGAAAGAAAGAAAAAAAGAAAGGAAGGATGGAAGGAAGGAAGGAAAAGAAGAGGAGGGAGGGAGAAAGAAACAAAGAAAGAAAAAAAGAAAGAAGGAAGGAAGTTAGTTATATGATCCTAGATACTCAGTTGGCTTGAGATCTGAGAATTGGGTTCCAGGCCAGCCTGGGCAGGAAAGTCCTTGAGACTCTTATCTCCAATAAACTACTCAGAAAAAGCCAGGTGTGATGCTAAGGCTCACTTGAGCCACAGTGACAGACTGCTAGCCTTGAGCAAAAGAAGCTTGGGGATGGTGCTCAGGCTCTGAGCTCAGGACAGGCTAAAAAAAAATTATATGAAACATATAATATATGATGTTACATTAATATAATATATATAATATGTGATATACTATTATGCTACGTCAATGCATAATACTTGCACAATATATATCAAACTATGTTATATAGTGAGTGTTATGTAATATATACACATATGATACATAATGAGTATGTGTTAAGTATGATATATTATATAAGCTGTATATGCATTTATATAATATAATAATATAATTGTGTTTGTATCTGTGTGTGTCTGTGTGTATCTATGTGTGTGTCTTAGCAAAGGAGATTGTGCCTAAGCTTCAAGGAGGATCAATTGTGTAGCAGTGGTTAAGAAATGCATGGTGGAACTAACGGAAGCTGTGTGTCTTTTTGGTGTGTGTGAGGTTTGTTTAGAATCAGCTCCATGGCAGCTCTCCATCTCCAGTCATAAGGTCCGCTTTCCTCTTCCTGGTTCAGAAGAAGGAGAATTGGTGTGCCTTCACAGTGGGAAATCATGCCTTTCTTTTAGGCAAATATAGAAAGGCCAGAGAGCGCCTCATGCATCTGTTCATTCTCAAGTGCCTGTAGCTCAAAATAATCCTTACAGCAAAGTAGCACGTTTGGGAGTGGCATGTTCAGACCGTTTTCCATGTAAGGATAAGCTGACATGCATCAGTGGCGCAGTCCCTGACCTGACCCACTGGGCGGCCAGGCACCAGAGTGTTCATTGGGCACATCATAATGAATGAAGGAAAGGGATGGAACGCTGCAGTGATCTGGAGGGCAGTGCTGCCTTAGGGATTCAGTCCACACGTGAGAATATACACTGCATGAGAGAAAGACCCCGGGACCCAGAGTTGAGCGATGTCTGAGGCTGCTTATCAGCAGGCACAGAGGAAGAATGGCCCGACTGGGTCAGGTAACAGAGTTGCAGACTCGCAGTCCATGCCTGTCTCCTAATTTCACTTTCTACCCTTCAGAGACATCACCATACTTTTCTGCTAAGCACCAGGAGGGTTTGATAAGAAACCCAAGGCCGTTCTTACAGCATCCCCTCCACATAATTCTACTCCATCACCACACAGAGACTCCTGAAACATCAACTTAGGCGAGCCACACCCAAGCTGTGTATCTTCAAAATCTCATAACTAACATTAGAAAGTAACCAGCAAAGCACCGCCGGATTTATTTTTGCTTCAAGATTTTATTTATGTGTTATGTTTTGTGTTCTATAGGAACAAAGTCCAGAAGGAAAGGAGAAAGGAAATGAAAATTTTACAAGCAGCAAATAGGGTCTTCCTAGGGAACACTATGGTGGGGGGATGGGGGCGGAGCCAAAGAGGGGGACAGCAAAACAGATGCCCAGATTGCATTTCTGTCTCATTCCTCCTGGGTTGCTGTCCCCAGGGAGGATCCCAGGCCCTGGGCCAATGCCAGCAACTGGCAGGCTCACTCAGGACCGGCTATTTATAGCACTAGGCTATTGAGCAGATCTGGATATTTGCAGCTCTTTCTAATTCAAAACAGCTCTTGACAGCCTTGGGCCATAACAGTGTGTGTTTAAGTGCTTTTACATATCAATATCCTGAGTCTCACTGGATGCATAGATTAAAACAATATTAGTCATCCGGTTTACTCCACTGAGTAAAATAAATTAGTCAGTAGTAGCCTTGCATTGTTCTCCTTTGTGCTACAGTAGAACGATTTAGCTTCTGTGGTCATTGAGTTAGCCTTTTCCACCCCCAGGAAAAAGATCAAATTGCACTGTAAGATGACTTCAGCTGTACTTGTTGGAAGCATGATTCTTCTGCTCCCTATATAAAGATTCTGCCATAACAACGTCTCCTCTTTCCTGTGTAGATGGTATTATGAATGATGAATATATCATCCACGGAAGCCCACCAGTCACTGATATTGAACAGTTCTGATGGAATACTGCAGCCAGCTTAAACAGGTCCACCTGCCAGACCCAATATCACAAAGAATCCACTCCTCGGCAGGCCTGAAGCTCCCATTTATTTGAAGAGATTTTAACTCACATCTACAAGAAATGTAACAAAAACCCAGGACATTTCTGGAAATATATGCTCTCTAACAACTCTATGTGAATTTTTATATAAGCATTGTTTTATCAGTTGTGTAAAATATTATAAAAATAGGGAATAAAGGATATGGGGTGGGACTTGGGAGGAGCTGGGGGGACCAGAATCTTGCTTCTCTTAATTTCAGCTTTACTTCCTGATGTATCTTAATTCCTGAACCTGACCTTTTAAAATATTTGTTAATTGTTTTTCGTCTTTCTGTGGCCTCATAGTATCGTTTCCTGCTTCAGTGTAAGGAGTTACTGAAATGTTGAGCTACACTGGCTATTTGATCTTCTCTGATTTTCTAAACCTACATGTAAACTTAGAATCTGAGAGCAGAGGTCAGCTGAGTTCTTAGCTGACTTCATGTCTTTTTCATGTTTTCTTTTCCCTTCAGATTACCAAGTGGATATAGGTCAATGCAGAAAATTTTAAAAATACAAAAATGTGATTGAGACAAACCACTGAGACACAGAGATAGCCATTGTTTCCATTAAATGCCTAGCTAATCTTTCTTTGTACGTATAGATACAGTTGACCCTAATACCCATGGGCTGCAACCAAACACAGATCACATACCATGTTAGGCTACCATGTCACTGAACTAGTCTATCCTGATCCTGTACAGACTTTTCCTTGTCTGTAGTCCCTAACTAGTACAAGTATAACAGCCATCAACACTCACCCTCTACTCTAAGTAATCTAGGGATGATTTAAAGTATATAGGAGGATCTAAATAGTTATGGGAGAATACAAAGGGCTATATGCCATTTTATACAAAAGATGAGAATTTGGAGATTTTGGTATCCATGACTGAACTGGAATCAAATGTATGCATGTATACAGATATATGTGAGTTTTTTTTACAAACTAGATAATGTACTCTATATTTTCATTATTTTGTCACTTAACAAATTATCCTAAACATTGTCTAAAATAGTAAATTTGATTTTGAGCAAATATATAATACTCTGTCACATGCATATCCTAGAACTTATTATATCTGTAGTTAAGCTATTTCACGATTATAAAAATTCTATGATGTACTTCCTTTTATCTATATTTTTGGACATATCTCTGCTAGTGTTTTTGAGATTAATTTATAAGGCACAATTTTAAAGCTTTCAATCATAATTTTATCCAAAATTGGTAAGCAGTTTACCCTCGCCTTACTATGCATTGGAAGACACTGTTTTGCCAATTTCCTCACCATCACAGGATACTGATATTTTTAAATGATAATCTGACAACTTGATACAAAAATATATTTTTTCAATGGAAGCCAGGTTTCAGTAGCTCGTGCCTATAACCATAGCTGCTCAGTGGCTAAGATCTCTGAGGATTTCAGCTCAAAATCAGCCCAAGCAGAAGAGTCCATGAGACACTTATCTGCAATTTACCACCAAAAAGCCAGAAATGGAGCTGTGGCTCAGGTGATAGAGTGCCACACTTGAGAAAAAAAAAACTGAGAACTGAAGGCCGATCAAGCCCCAAGACCAACACACAAAAAAGATGGAACTAAGGTCTAATCGTTTTCACTTATACTTTTTTATTCTTAAACGTGTTTTATTTGTTTTTTGTTTGTATTTTTTTGTTGGCTCTTCAGCTCAAGGCAAGCGCTATACCATTTGAGCCACAGCACCACTGATGGCTTTTTCTGCTTATGTGGTGCTGAGGAATCAAACCCAGGGCCTCATGCATTCAAGGCAAGCACTCTACCACTGAGCCATCTTCCCAGCCCCTTTAAAGGTGTTTTATTGTAAGAACTATTACTACTTTTTCTTTTGTGATTAGTTCGTTTATGCTATTGACCATTTTATACTGAGCCATTTATATCATGCCCATGGATATAGGAAAGGTCCTCTTTAAAAAAAATTAGTGTTTATCTATCATTTGTTTTGCAAGATGTTTCTGAATTCTGTTTTGTTTATAATGCTACATGATACCAAACGTTTCTGATTTTTGGGCTGGGAAGGTGGCTCAGTGGTAGAGTGCTTGCCTTGCATGCATGAGGCCCTGGGTTCGATTCCTCAGCACCACATAAGCAAAAAGAAAAAGCCAGAAGTGGCACTGTGGCTCAAGTGGTAGAGTGCTAGCCTTGAGCTGAAGAGCTGAGGGACAGCGCCCAGGCCCAGAGTTCAGGCCCTATGACTGGACCCAAAAATAAATAAATAAACAAACATTTCTGATTTTTATGCATTAAAATATGCTAATTTTTGTCCCTTGTTTTCTATCTCTTTCCCTCACTCTAAGATTATATAGTATTTATATGATTTTTTTCTCTTGTGGTTTTTATTATAGTTTGGATCTTAAGTATCCTCAAAGGCTTATTATTATTATTAAAGATCTGGTCACCTTGAATAGTCTGTGGGACTAGGAAGTGGTGGATCTTTAGGAGGTAAGGCCTAGTAGAATGAAGTTAGGTCACTGGGAGCCTAAAGGGACACTGAGACCCCATCCTTTCTTCCTTCTCTGTTTCTTGACCATCATGAGGTGAACAGCTTCATCTGCCACATGCTCCATGTCATGATGTCCAAAGAGCCAACTGACTAAGGATTGAGATCTCTGAAATTATAAGCCAAAATAAGCCTTTCCTCCTTATATGTCAGTTATCTTAGGCATGTCATCACAACAATGGAAGGCTGAATAGCACTGTTATGGTTACTTATTTCTATGTTTAATTGTTAATCTGTTAGGAATTTATTGAGATCTCTGAAATTATAAGCCAAAATAAGCCTTTCCTCCTTATATATCTTAGGCATGTCATCACAACAATGGAAGGCTGAATAGCACTGTTATGGTTACTTATTTCTATGTTTAATTGTTAATCTGTTAGGAATTTATTCCTAAGTTATGAGTTAAGGAAGCTCAAAATTGTTTCCCTGGTAGTTAATCCATCATTGAAAAGTTATTTATGAGATAGGCTATCTTCTTCTCTCTATTTACAAAAGTTACATAGTAACATGTGTGTGGTATGTGTATATGTTTCACAAATAAGTATTTAAAGCTTTTCTACTTGCTTTATTTTTTACTCTTTATCTATTGTTAAATTGTTCTGACTTTATAAATGTGTTTTGAGATCTGGCGGTGATAGATATCCTGTTATTTCAACATTTTTTGTTACTGTTCTCATTATGTGTTCCTTCCATTGGGGTGGTCTTTGTGGGTAGATTCATGACCAGTCAGTGTCCCTTGTCTTGTTGCTCTGAAAGATTCTCCAGGAAAACTAGAGAATCATTTTTTTGTTTAAAAATATGTTTGGATTTTGATTAGAACTGTGTGATGAATTTTTTAACAACTTTGGAAGAATTCCAGTCTTCACAATAATGAGACTTGCCATCCATAAACAATTCTTCCACTTATCTAGGTGCTTAGAGGTTACTTGTGTAAGAACTTTGACTCTTATATTATTTTTCCCTCTAATTATTGTATATTTTTCATGTCTCTTTCAAATGTTACGTGTTGAGTGGAAGAATTTGACTGAACTCCCTTTTTAATTTTGAAGAGTTTTTCATTTGCATTTTTAGATTCACAAATAGTAATTTTGGCTCTGCTTTTCCAATATGTGACCTCATTTATTTTTTGTATGTTAAATTGTTTTTATTATTTCTAGAACAGCATTGAACAACAATGGGCAACTTTCTTGATAGTTTGAATTTTAATAAAAACAACAATAGATAATAGATTGTAAAGATTTATGATGGGTAAGCCATTGTTCCAAGCAATTTCAGGGTTAACCCACAGAATCCACCAGCTGTCCCTTTAGTTAAAGATTATTATCTTCCTCTATTTCATAGGAAGAGAAACTGAGGCACAGAAACATTAAGGAACTTGCCAGTGGTCCTACTGCAAACATTTGGATCCAGGTACTCTGAGTATAAGCAGAGTGTTGGTGCTGATGACTCTCATCATGAATAACCATGGATGCTCTTGAAGGGACTCAAGTTGCCTCACCAATATCTCATATCTCAAATGACAGTGCTAGCCTACAGAAGACAACCACCACTGAACTGAGTTCCCCAGTGAGAGTGTTACCAGAAAGGCCCTGATTTGCTGGAACAAAGGGTACAGACTCCTTGTAAAGAATGGATCGTTTCTAACCAAGATACCAGACACTAGGCTTTCCAGTTTAATAGCTCCTTAACAGTTCTTTCCATTAAGCTCTTCTGTTAAATTAGTACTGTGAAGCTGGGCACCGGGGGCTCATGCCCATAATCCTAGCTACTCAGCTAAATAGCCCCTGGCTCTTTAGGACTTGGTGCCAGCTCTCTCACCCAAGGAATTAATATCTTTATCAGAACCTTTATGTCACCCTTGGGGAAATCATTTTGGGGTCTTTATGTGTTTCTTACAGTGGGATGGGCTTTGTGGATCGATTCATGGTCCAGTCAGTGTCCCTTGTCTTGTTGCTCTGACAGCCAGGGCCTCTCAGCTACCTGTTTCAGGGGAAGAGCAGAAGTCAGGTGCAGCCTTTGACCATTAGAGGCAAGGATGCAACACAGTTATTCTAAAGGGCAGCAAGGTCACAATGGAAGGAGAGGCTGCCTTGTATTCTCAAAGACAAGACAAATGGTCAACCAACATGTATATTACATGGTCAATAGATGAGTAAAAGCTGGCATCAGCTACCCCAGTGGGCAGCCATGATAGCTCACCCTGAGCTAATTCTCAGATCTAAAACCCATAAGTTGAAAGAATGTCTGGATCTGCATGTGGAGAATTCTACCAGGCCATAGCTAATACCCACAAGCAGTAAGCCCACCAGTTTTACTCAAAATGGCAGAGCTATTTACCTGAGTAAAGAGCTCACTGAAGAAAAAAGAATAACCATAGGGCTTTTCAAGGACTACTAAAGGACCAAAGTTGGCACTAGTACAGACTCTCAGGGGATCACTTTGCATGGGGGGAGGGTGTCGGTCGTAGGGCTTGAACTCTGGGCTTAGGTGCTGTCCCTCAGCTCTTCAGTTCAAGGCAAGTGCTCTACTGCTTGAGCCACAGCGCCACTTCCGGTTTTCTAGTGGTTTATTGGAAATAAGGAGTCTCACAGACTTTCCTGCCCTAGCTGGCTTTGAACCATGATCCTCAGATCTCAGCCTCATGAGTAGCTAGGATTACAAGCGTGAGCCACCAGATCTGGCAGGGCATCACTATAATAGAAAGAATTCAGGAAGTCAGCTGGGAAGTGAAGGCTAAGCCCCAGTCTGTCTAGTACAGATTCAATGTAAACACTCTCTGTGGTCATTTCCCTAGCTCTGAGTACATCATCTGAATGAATACAGACTTGTAGCATCCATATTGATTGTCTGGTTTCTAGAACTAAATCTGTGCAAGTTATGAAGCTATTGTCTCTCAGTCCAATCCATTCCCACGTCTCCTCCCTCTCACGTATCCCCCCCCCCACACACAGAGGCACACACATATGTACACACGTGCTCTGTTCTGTGATGCTGAGATTATAGCTGTGCAAAGCATCATATCTCTGTTTTGCCAGTAGGTAGTGGAAAGCAGAGGGGTAGGGTGCTGGCTATGTGCTTCAGGCTCCTGTCATCCCCAGCTCATTCCTGCCTCGTCTGTTGCAGTTCCCAGCTCAGCAATTTTTCTAGCATTTGCAGGATCCACTTCATAGTGGCTCCAGAAACACCAGCACCATCTGGAGATGCCAGAGCCTCAGGGATCCCTCTTCTAAACTTAGAGTCTTCCCTATAAACGGAGGAGGTCTGAGTTCCAGTTCCTATTCCAACCTTCCAGCCATCAGTGATTCAAACCTCTTCCTCATTCCCTCGGTCCTTAAAAGTAGTAGCTCCTGTCTACAGTTTGAGACTGGCATGCTCTCTCATTGCCTTTCCAGTTTAATAGCTCCTTCCATTAAATTCTTCCTGTTAAATTAGTACTATGAAGCTGGGCACTAGTGGCTCATGCCCATAATCCTAGCTACTCAGGAGGCTGAGATCTAAGGATCATGGTTTGAAGTCAGTCCCAGTAAATGAATCCAAGAGACCCTTATTTCAACTAATCAGCCAAAAACAAAAAGCCAGAAGTAGAAGTTTGGCTCAAGTGGTAGAGTGCCAGCCTTGAGGATCCAGGCAAGAGCACAAGGCCCTGAGTTCAAACACAAAAATAAATAAATAATGCATAAAAAACAGCATATGTGGTATCTGATTCTTGATTGATACATTATAGGAAAGACCAGGTAAAAAAAAACCTTGAAATCTCCCTCTCCCCTGCCTGTTATTGACAAGAAAATCAGAAACTAAGAAGAACGTCAGGGATTGGGACCACCCCCAAACCCTTACAGGAGACAAGGATAGCAATCCTTTTTCACCAGACTGTCCCCTAGAAAAAGCCAATCATCATGCTGTTGATGGTAGACTACTATAGATTTAATGAACTAAGCACTGACCGCAGCTACACTGCTGTTCCAGGGGCATGATTTTTAACTACAACAGATCCGCATGGCCACTGGCACTGAGTCTAACGCGATTAAGTCAATGCATTCTGCTGAACCCTTCTAGAAAGGAAGATCACTGTCAGTTTGCCTTTACTAGGAAGAGAGAGAAATATACCATCACTGCTCAGACCTCGTGGCTGTTTTACAGTGCATTTTAACAGGTGCTAGCTCCTATGGATTTTTTTGAAGAGGACCACAGTATCTCTTAATCATGCCTAAACAAAGAAATGACAAAGACCCTGGATGTACTAGTCAGATGGGTCTGGGTCAGAGTAGCAGAGAACTCTCAAAGCACTTAGTAAAGGTTTTAGGGTGTCCAGTGATTTGGGACATGACATATCACTCCTCCAAGGAAGTGGACTTTACTCCTCCTACTGAGAAAGTAGTGCTGCAGCATTTGATAAACCTCTTCCAATTTTGCTTGTTGTACCAGTCCTAGGGCTTGAACTCAGGACTTAGGTGTTGTCCCTGGACTTTTTTTGCTCAAATATAGTACTCAGGCACTTGAGCCAAAGCTCTACTTCCAGCTTTTTTCTCGTTAGTTGGAGTTACAAATCTAACAGACTTTCCTGTCTGGCTGGCTTTGAACCACAATCCTCAGATCTCAGCCTCCTAAGTAGCTAAGGATTACAGATGTAAGCCACGCCACTGATACCCAACTCCTCTTCCAATTTTGGAGACTACATCCACACACTGCTAAATCCTACTCCAGTTTATTTAGTAAAGAATCAGAAGGCCTCTAGCTTTTGGGGTGTGTTGTGTGTGTGTATGTGTGTAAGTATATACATGTGTATGTGTGTGCCGGTACTGGGGCTTGAACTCAGGGCCTGCGCACTGTCCCTTAGCTTTTTCACTCAAGGCTGGTGCTTTACAATTTGAACTACAACTCCACTTCCATCTTTTTGCTAGTTTACTAGAGATAAGAGTCCCACAGACTTTCTGCCCAAGGTGGCTTCAAACTAGGATCCTCAGATCTCAGCCTCCTGAATAGCTGGAATCACAGGCATGAGCCTCCAGCATCTGGCAGGCCTCAAGTTTTGAGTGGATGTTATGGCTTCCCGAAATTCATATGCTGCAGCCCTAACTCCCAGGACCTCTGAATGTGACTACATATTGAGATACAAGACATGATTTTTGTTCAAATTAACCATTAGCGTGGACTCTAATCCAAATTGACTTCTGTCCTCATAAAAAAGGAGATTTAGATATACAAAAAGACATCAAAGAGCCAGGTACTTGTGGCTCATGCCTGTAACCCTAGCAAGTCAGGAGGCTAAGATTGAAGATCATGGTTCAAAGCCAGCCTAGGCAAGAAAGTTCGGGAGATTCTTATCTCCAGTTAATCACCAGAAAAGAAATGGCACTGTGGCTCAGAATGGTAGAGCACTAGCCTTGAGCAAAAGAACTCAGAGACAATGCCCAAGCCCTGAGTTCAAGCTCCATGACCTATATTAAAAAAAAAAGACATCAAGAATGCTCATTCACAAAGGAAAGGCCAAATAAATCAAGTTTAAAGACACTCACCAGAAACCAGCCCTGCCAGCACCTTGCTCTTGGACTTGCAGCTTCCAGAATTGAAAGATAATACAATTCTCTTAGTGAAGTCCTCAAGTATCTGTATTGTGTTACAATGGCCTTAGTAAACACTTAGACCAGCATCAAATGAGCCTTCTGCAGCAAGTTCAGGTTATGGATTTAGGTTTAGGCTAAGGCTTAGACTCTGTGACCCAGAAGACCCCATGGTGTCCAACTCTGTAGAATCTTCCACAAGCCTATGGGAGAATTACAAGCAGACCCCTAGACATCTGGAGTAAGTCAATGGCAGCTGCAGCAGAGATCTCATCACCTCTCAGAAAGCTGTGGGGTGAGTGCGTGCCTGGGTGCAGTACATCAGGTGACTGTGCAACCAACATGGCCACTCATGAGTCAGGCATTATCACAGCCACCAGGTTATAGGACGTCCAGGAAACAATCCACCACAAAATTAGACTTGTCTCTTGCAGACAAACAATCTAAGCACAGTAGAAGTGCTAGCCAAAAAGGAAAGGGTTCTGATAATGATGGAAAGTAAAGAAGTTTATCTTGGAATAAAGTGCCAAGGATACAATGAGATCTTGGCCTAGTGATCTTTTCCTTTGTGACCTGGAAAAATGGGTGATAGACAAAGTCAACTTAACCAGGGACATGGGTATTTCTGAGTGGCATGAGGTATGGACTACAGTAAATACTGTCAGGGCCTACCTCCATACTCTCATCCTGAACATTCAGAACACACCAACCACCCCCTCCAGCACAGCACCTACTTAGTTAGGGGTGTGGGTCCTCTGGCCTATAGAGCAACTCCACCCCTGTGCACAGAAGGTCAGAGGAGGTAGGAAATGGTGCCAAGCTCCCAGGAGCAGCTATGACTCCCAATTGGTGGGAACTAATGTGTAAATATCCCAGTTCCCTTAGCTCCTAGGTGGGATAACTCAGAGACCCGTGTTCTAGCCTCCACCAAGGGTCCTTGGTTATCAACAGTGGAATTTGCTTGGTAAGAATATTTATCTGGAGCTGGGTGCTGGTGGCTCACGTCGATAATCCTAGATACTCAGGAGGCTGAGATCTGAGGATCATGGTTCAAAGCCAGCCCAGGCAGGAAAGTCTGTGAGACTCTTATCTCCAATAAACCACCAGAAAACCAGAGGTGGTGCTGTGGCTCAAGTGGTAGAGTGCTAGCCTTGAGCTGAAGCCTTCAGCTCAGGGACAGTGCCCAGGCCCAGAGTTCAAGCCTCAAGACTGACAAAAAGAAACAAAAAAGCGTGTTTGTTTACTTTTTTCCCATGTGTCATTTATTGCCCTGCCACACTTACTGAATCCTTTCCAAAATACATGATTTGCCTTCTTGTTTCAATGTCTTCTGCTAGAAGAGCCCTAACAAAAACAAGGCACCATACCAACCAGAAGATAACTAACTAGTAATCAACAAAACACTCCTAATTCCTACCCAGGATTGCCTGTGATTCCTTTCTTCTATGCATGCAGGAAAGCCATAGGGAGGAAGTACTTTGGCCTCTTAATAGATCAACATCTGAGAGATAAGGCATATATTCTATGGATATATTCTATGGATACAAATCCCAGGGTGCTGCCAAAGGAAGCAGTGTGCTGAGGATGCATTGCCCTCCTACATTTTCACATGTACCTCTTGCATGCTTTAAAATCTCAGTGTGCCATAAGGTATTCCTTTCATATATGCCTTTTTCCTTTTATATGAGCAGAGATCCTCCAAGATTCTTGTTTTGTTGGCCAATAATTTTCCTCTTAAGCATCATTGTAAACTTCCACATTTTCTCTGTCTTCATTTTCTGTGCCATTATAGCTTTTTTAATGAATGCAATTTTATGGTGGAGGTTGATAGCCATATGATATTTTCATTTGAATGTTTGTAGTATTCCACCTCCAAGTCTGAAAGGTGAAATTCCCAAGGTTCCCAGAGGCCATAAAGCCACAGTAGAGATGAACTGTCAGCATAATAAGCTACACTGTGCAAATCCAAGTCCTCATTAACATGGAATCAAATGATTCCTAAGACAATTATTCATGAGCTTGAAAGACAAAGAGATGGACAGAGAAGAGGGAGGGACAGAAGGAGAGAAGAAGTGGGAGAGAGACAAGAAAAAGAGAATGGTGGATTTCAAAGAGCCATCTCATAATTCGTTTTCCAGAGACCTAATAACTTGATCATTCAATAATGTTTAGAATATTTCGCAAAGAATTAGGGAACCATTTCACTGTATAGTCAGCATGATCAACTATTTCATTTGGTAAGTGACATTTTAATGGCCAAACAATCACAGTGCTGCAATAAATTGTGGAAGCACAGAAGTGATTTTCCTTCTGGGCTGGGTCATAATTTGAATGACTTTTCATGGGTTAACTTCCATGATGATCTGGGTGACACCTTTTGTAATAATAACCTCTCTGTGTTCCCATCTTGTCATATTTATCTTTCCTGACCAGATGCTGTTCACACCATGACCAACTTAGGATGGTGGCCAGTCAGCCCTGACCTTTGCAGCTAGTAAACTCAATGGAGCTAATAAGCTACCAGCCCTCATAAGATGTCAGTAGCAGCTAGAGGAGCTAGTGGAGCTATGTCAATCTTTGTAATCTTTCTATCATAAAAATCTATGAGAGGAAGTTAACCTAAACTAGAAAGGAAACTCACAAAGGAAAATAATTGGAAAATCCAAATTGCGTCTCAGAAAATTCCAAAGCCTTCCAATATAAATGAGCCTGAATACTTACTTGGGAGAAGGTAGTGCTGGTTTTAAGAATTCAAATACATATTCGGAGCAATGCACTCCAAAATTGTTAAGAAGTGAGAAATCATGAGATCAGAAAAATGAGCCAGGGCCAGTAACTAAGATGCATCTTATTACATTTGACTATAAAATATTTGGGTTACCTAGATATCTAATTTTCAGTCTTTCACTTAATATTGTCATCTCATAATTGTAACTTCTTATTCCACAAAAAAGTCATAGAACTATATTTATTTGATTAAGTGCACATTAAGATTACCTGGAAAAGTCATCTCAAACCTTGGCCTGAGATTTTTTTTTGTCAGTCATGGGGCTTTTACTCAGGGCTTAGGTACTGTCTCTGAGCTTTTCTGATCAAGGATAGTGCTCTACCACTTTGACCATAGCTCCACTTCAGTTTTCAGGTGGATAATTGGAAATGAGAGTCTCACAGACTTTCTTGCCCAGTCTGGCTTCAAGCCACAGTCCTCAGATCTCAGCCTCCTGAGTTACCAAGGTTACAGACATGAGCCACTGGCACCCATCTAAACTTGCCTGAGTTTCTTGTTTGCATGGTCTCATTCAGATGGCCTGAGGTAGAATGTTATTCAAATGGTCTACCTATCAGCATTTTGTATGAATTTTTCCTTAATTCTATCTTTTAAAAGTTCCAATGAGCAGGGCTCTGGTGGCTCACGCCTGTAATCCTAGCTACTCAGGAGGCTAAGATCTGAGGATCACGGTTCAAAGCCAGCCCGGGCAGGAGAGACTGTGAGACTCCTATCTCCAATAAGCCACCAGAAAACCGGAAGTGGCGCTGTAGCTCAAGTGGTAGAGTGCTCGCCTTGAGCTGAAGAGCTGAGGGACAGCACCCAGGCCCAGAGTTCAAGCCCCACGACCAACAAAAAAAAAAAGTTCCAATGAAACTGGTACTGGTGGCTCACACCTGAAATCCTAGCTATTTAGTAGGTTGAGATCAGGAACATTGAGGTTTGAGAGCAGAAAAGTTCTTGAGACCCCCTTCTCAATCTGTAGCTGTGTACGGTTGTTTGTGCCTGTCATCCTAGCTATGAAGAACACTAGATTGGGAGGATTGTGGTTCCAGACCAGCATAGGCAGAAAAGCCCTCAAACTCCATTTCAACAGAAGAAAGCTGGGCATAGTGATATGTACCTGTCATCCTAGCTATAACAGAAACCCTCAAGTAGGAAGAGCATGTACAAGTACATCCTTGGGCAGAAAGTAAGACTCTAAGTTGTCATGTTGAAAACGAACTTTACAACATTGGTGGGGGGGAGGATTAGGGGGGCGGGGAGAGGCTGGGAAGGGATGGGAAGTGGAAACAAAGGAGGAGGCTACAATGCTTGATAAGAAATGTACTCATTATCTTGCCTATGTAATTGTAACCCCTCTGTACAGTATTTTCACAATAAAAAATAAAAATTAAAAAAAACTTTGCATATACCAACAAAAAAAAGTAGCCAGCACAAAATGCTGGGCACCAGTGGCTCACATCTGTAACCCTCAGCGATTCAGGAGGCTGAGATGTAAAGACCACAGTTTGAAGCCAGCCCAGGCAGAAAAAACACATGAAACTTTTTTTCCCCCATCATGGGGCTTGAACTCTGGGCCTGGGCGCTGTCCCTGAGCTCTTCAGCTCAAGGCTAGCACTCTACCACTTGAGCCACAGCGCCACTTCCCTTTTCTGAGTGGTTTATTGGAGATGAGAGTCTCATGGACCTTTCTGCCTGGGCTGGCTTTGAACCACAATCCTCAGATCTCAGCCTCCTGAGTAGCTCGTATTACAGACATAAGCCACCAGCGCCCAGCTCAGAGACTCTTATCTCTAATTAACCACAAGATACCAGAAGTGGAGCTGTGGCTCAAGTGGAAGAGTACTAGTCCTGAGCAAGAGCTCAAGGGCAGCACCCAGACCCAGAGAATTGGCATGCACGTGCACACACACACACACACACACACACACACACACACACACACACACACACCAGCACAAAATAAAAGGATGGAGGCATGGTTCAGAAGTAGAATGCAATACCTAGCAAACACATGGCCCTGAATTCAAATACCAGCCCCCCAAAAAAAATTAAAAAGGAAAAAAAAGCACAGTGAATAGAAAGTCAGAAGTAAAAATTACACCAAAACCTGAAGCTTCACTATGACAAACAGCATCCTGGAAATGAAGCCAGTTGATACATTCTATCAACTACATGGTTGTTAGGAGATCTTACCACTTTTTTGTCAGTTATGGTGCCTGAACTCTGAACTCTGGGCCTGGGCGCTGTCCCTCAGCTCTTCAGCTCAAGGCTAGTGCTCTACCACTTGAACTACCACACCACTTCTAGCTTTTTCTGCTTATGTGGTGCTGAGGAATCGAACCCAGGGCCTCAGGCATGCAAGGCAAGCGGTCTACCACTGAGCCACCTTCCCAGGCCCTTATCACATTTCTTAAACTGGATCTTTCATATCCAAACTATTTTCAATGTCAACATTATCCCCAGCACTAAGATGACCAACTTATTCACTGAGTACCTAATTTGCTTGGCACTGTTCTAGTTATCACAGAAAAGAGAGGAGCATGTAGGAGAGATTGCATCATCCCCAGGCAGTCAGAAATAAACAATGAAATTCCAAATCAGACCCTGGTCTTCAGAAGGAAAAAGATCCATGGCAGTTATAGTGATTGGAGAAGGTGTCAAGGGAGGACGTGGGAGTTACACTGAAATTTGGCTTGGGAAAAAAATGGACTCGACCAGGGGAAAAAGAAAAAGAAAAAAGAAAGAAAAATCAGGAGCAATTATGTGAAATCTGGATGTAATGTGCATGTCAGAAGTCTTAAACCAAGGACTTCAGATTTCACCAGCTTCTTAGATTTCACACAGGCCTGTTTCACTTTGCATCTGAAATACAGAACTCATAGGAGATAGGAAGTTTACAAAAATTGTGACCGCTGGCGTAATAAGGACTGAATAGGGCTGCAAACCATACAGGTTCACCCCACTTTGCCATACAGACATTGAACCTCTCTGTGTCCTGCTCTTATCTCCCTCTTCCCCCTAAATGGGGCTTACCTCCATAATGCCCATCTTATAAGGATTTCCTTAGAGAGAGGCACTTGCAAATAGCTGGGAATCTACCTGCTAAAAGGAAATCAAAAGTAAACAGTGAGATTAACCAGTAACCTAGGTAACTGTTCTCCAAACAGGTTGCTGAGATTAGGGCAGAAATCCAAGTGCCCTGTTCCCTGGCATGAGCCATTGAGAACCGTGAGCCTCTGATCTCAGCCTCCTGAGTGGTTAGGACTACAGCTATGAACCACCAGTACCTGGCTGTCAAGATTATTTTTTTTAATTTTTGGAAATAACATACATATGTAAAATGAAAAGTCCTTCTCAAGATAGAACTCAGTTCTTGGAGTTCCCCAAGTCACAAGAAAATGTCCACAAACAAGATTAAGAACCTGCACTGAATGACAATTACTGATACAAAAATTATTTTTTGCATAAATCTAATCCAGCACCCAAACCACTCAATAATCAGCCTGAGTCTGGCACAGTAGCTCAATCCTGCAATCCAAGCTCCTTGAGAGATGGAGACCAGAAGAATTGCAATTTGAAGTCAGCCAGGGGTGGAGGTAGGGAGACAGTTGAGATTCTATTTCAGCCAGGCCCTGGTGACTCATGCCTGTATATAATCTCTGAAGGCAGAGATCTAAGGATCACAATTCAAAGCCAATCCCATTTTAAAAAAATAAACAAAAGGCACATACCTGGGCCAGAAGTAATAGTGTACACCTGTAGTCCTATTGTGTACTTTTGAGGTAGAGGTAGGATCGGGGTCCAAGACTGGCCAGGTAAAGTTTTGAGAGTCTATTAGATTAACAAACTAAAAGCAAAAAGGGCTAGAGACATAGCTCAAGTGGTAGCATGCTCCCCTAGCAAGTGCAAGGCCCTGAGTTAAATCCTTAGTGCTGCCAAAATAATAATAATAATTATTATTATTATTATATAAACATATCCCTGTGCTATTAGTACCTCAGGTTCAAGGATGTTTCCAAATTCAAAAGAACTGTAGCTTTATTTCACTTCACATCTAATTTTAGCCTGTTTCCTGCCCTTTGATTTACTGGGCCAACAGCTCCCAGAGCTAATTGGCTTGGAGACTGAGATACCAGAGATTGAGGGAGCTGCAGCCCACATCAGTGATGGATCAGCTCCACTAGCAGGCAAGGAGGACCCATTTAGAGCCTCATTTCACAGGGGTAATAAAATCTACCTGGGGAACGACAGCTTCCCACTGAGGGAGCTGGCTGCACTGCCTGCTTGCAGCAGCAGCAGAAATGAGATTCTCATCTCCCTCGCCATAGCAGTGGGCTTCTGTCACAGTGAGCAAAAGGACACTGATCCCCGAATTTAGCCTCTTTTCCACTATGGAGGCCCCTCATCCCCTGGTAAAAGTGGTTTTGCAGCAAAATGCTTTTCTGCACTGTGCTCATTTCACTGTATATTCAGATGATTCAAAATCAGCCAGGATCTATGCTGTGCATACAAATCTCTGCAAGTTCAGGGGACAGGGTGGCAAGAATTCCCAGCAACCTCCTCCGCTCAGCAAGTCAGCCTTTACTTTGCCTTCCAAATAGATTTCTGGCTAAAATCAAATTAGTCCAGGATACATGACACATAAGAAACATTTTCTCAGGTAAGTCTGGGCCTAAAAAGAAAGCAGATTCTTTTTAAATAAGGCAAAAAAAAGATGGATTGTTTTGGTTTCCTGAGCAATTATTTTTTTAAAGAGCAAAATCTCCCATCTGTCCCCTAAAATGTAATGGGCTTAAGTAGTGTGGGCTTGGTGACTCATTCAGGCCAGCCTCATAGGAGATCAGCAATGAAACTCATAATTCTTCCTGAGAGGAATTGAGTTCTGACTCACTGTGATTCCATCACAGGGCAAAACATAATTAGGGGACCTTTCTTATCTACTGCCATACATAAAGCTGAGCTCAAGGCCAACTTATTTCTTTTCTTTCAGATGGAGATTTTTGGCAGAGTGTATGCCATTACAGCACCTTTCAATTTAACACAAAAAGATTGCCCCAGTTCTCACTAATTACAGGAAAGTTGTTATTTATCATGATAGAGAGGCAGTATCAAAACATCCACTTTTCAAAATAAGCAATCCAGTTCAATGTCATGACCAATGACATATACAGACAATAGCCCTCTGATAAGATGGCCGTGCAGTTTCTGGTACTCCTTTGTGCCCCTCCCACCTCCTTCTCCTGTACCCTCTGGCCTGCAACGTTCTACCAGCTCAACACCTATGTGTGCCTCAAATCTCAATTTAACTATCCCTTTCCTTTTTTTATTTTCTTATTATAAATAACTGCCTATTTGTGTGTGTCCTGTGCACGTGAGCACAAGCGCACCAGTCCTAGGGCTTAAACTCAAACCTAGGCCTTCTCCCTGAGCTTTTGTGCTCAAGGCTAGTGCTCTAGCCTTGAAATAGAGCTACAGCTTTTTGGGTGATTACTCTAAAATGAGTCTCACTGACTTTCCTGCCCAGGCTGGCTTCAAACCTTGATCTCTGCCTCCTGAGTAGCTAAGGTTACAGGCCACCAGCATCTGGCTGGGCTTTTTCATTTCTAATACCTTAACATACCTCTGAACTGAGAGGGTTCAATACCACAAAACAAACGTAGTCAATAATTGACTGTGCATCGGCCCTCAACATTCTTCCCGTAGAAAAACAGAAGTGCTGGTTGCTCTCTTACTGGGTATGGTTCTTATGTGCTTCGGACATCTTTGGAGGAGAAGGTCATTTCAGACAACAGTTCCTGCTTCCTTCCCAAGCCTGCCCACAGTGACTGAACAGCCAGTCCTAACTGTTGGTGTAAGGAAACAGCCAGGGAGCCCATAGCTCTGACTGCTCCCAGTCCAGGCCAGCATTGACAGCAACCTCCAACCCAGGCCTATCACTCAGCAGGGGACTCTGTACCCATCTTCCTCACTCTTAACCAGTTGCTTAAATGCAAAGCTGACCACAGCCAGCAATGGAGGCAACCTATCAGAGGATCTAAGTGAAAATCAACGGTTGGCTAAGTGAATCTCGCACAAAACCTTCAGATCCTTCATACCCTGGGGAGTAGTTTGGTTTCATATCTCACACCTCTGCTCAGCTGGTCCAGGAACTGGACATGGCATTTGGAACTGCTTAGTCATAACAACTGGATAATATTTTTAATTACTGAAATAGAATGCAAAATAGAATGGGACAGTATGTGGTTCAGACAAGATATATGTGCTGGGGAAGTGCTGGGCACCGGCTAGAGACCTGAAAAAGGATGAAGATATTACATGTGCATTTTTAAAAATAGTTGGGTGTAAGAAGGATGGCCAATAGACATATGAAGAAATGCTCAACATCTCTAGCCATAAAAGAAATGCAAATCAAAACAACATTGAGATACCACCTCACCCCAGTTAGAATGGCTATAATCAAGAACTCTAATAACAACAGATGCT
>NW_012267244.1:15913740-15930257 GCF_000151885.1 Dipodomys ordii | reverse complement strand
AAGGAGGAGACTACAATGCTTGATAAGAAATGTACTCATTATCTTGCCCATGTAATTGTAACCCCTCTGTACAGTATTTTCACAATAAAAAAAAATAGTTGGGTGTGGTGGTTGTCCACTTGTGATCCTAGCACTTGATGAGTTCAAGCCTAGGTTGTGGGGCGAATTTGCGGCAATCCTGGGCTATATAGTGAGACCCTATCTCCAAAGAACACAAAAAGTAGGCAAGGCATTCTTTTTTTTCTTTTAATATTGTTCTACTCTTCAAGTAGTTGTACAAAGGAGTTGCCAATTCAGCAAAGCAGTTTATGAATACAACGCCGCTTGATCAATGTCACCCCTTTGCTCATTCAGGCAATGCATTCTGATGACTCCATTATTTGTCATCACAAATGTCTACAGTAAAAGTCTTCTTATCTTGGTCAGCTATCCAACTGATTTCTTAGGTAACTGCTACTATTAATTTCCTGCTATTACTATTACTTCATGTTATTGTTTTGTTTTTTTCTTTTCTTTTCTTTTCTTTTCTTTTTCTGGTTGTGGGTCCTGAACTCTGGGCGTGGGCGCTATCCTCTCAGCTCTTCAGCTCAAGGCTAGCGCTCTACCACTTGAGCCACAGCACCACTTCCAGCTTTTTCTGCTTATGTGGTGCTAAGAAATTGAACCCAGGGCCTCATGCATGCAAGGCAAGCGCTCTACCACTGAGTCACCTTCCCAGCCCACATGCTATTGTTTTATATATGTCAAAATATCCATTATCTCATTCACCTTTTAAAATAAAAAGTAGCATTCTATAGACTTTGTTCTGCACTCTTTATAAGTACATAATATTTTGTCGTATGGCTAGACTACAATAGCCAGATAATTATACTAATTAGCAGCTCCTTACTGTTCAACATTTGTGTTGTTTCTAGTTACTACACTGCATGTATGTTTGTATCTATGTAGATGCACTATTTCAAATTTCTTAAAAGCATAAATATTTCAACAATTAACAGTGTGTCAATAGCCCTGGTATGTCACTTTTAGAAAATCAATTAGGAAAAAAGAAATTAACTTCATAGAAATGCAGACAAAGCAGGTATTATACAAAAAAAGAAGCAACTTGCCAACAAACAAGAGAAGAGTACTCATCTTTACTCATAATCAAAGCGTCTATGGATGAAGGACCAAGAAGTAGAGATGCATGCCTGTGATCCCAGCTACTGAGAATGTAGTACTGGGGAGGATAATGGTCTGAGGCCAGCTTAGGTAAAAAGGATGAGACCTGTATGAAAGATGCCTGAAGCCAAAAAAAGGGATGTGGCTCAAGTGGTCAAGCATGTGCCTAGCAAGCACCAGATTCAATCTCTAGTACCACCAATTTCATTCATGAGATTGACAAGGGAAAACACTACTACTCTCTATTGAGGAATGTGTCAGGAGGGGTGTTGTCATGAGCTGCGAATGGGAATACAAACTGATGCAGTGTCTCTGAATGACAGTTTTTCAAAATGGTCCACTGTTGCAGTGTCTTTACACTTTGACTCTAAAGTGATGAGAAGTCACAAATAACCTAAATGTCCATACGTAGGAGGCTCACTAAATGAATTACTGTATACTCATAATGGAACACATTGCAGGCATTAAAACATGTCCAGAATTCTAATCCCTCTGGGACTCCACTGCTGCCAATCTGGTCTGCACTGCCATTTTCTCCCACTTAGGCTACTATATGAATGTCCTTCAGTATATGAAGCAGGGGTTAGCAGCTGCATGGGTTTATTTTTGAGTCTGCTATTCTGTTCATCTATATGTCTGTTTTGTGCAAGTACCATGCTATTTTCTATGGCTCTGAAGGATAATTTAATTTCTAGTATTGCGATACCTCCAATATTGCTCTTTTGCTGTGATTCCTTCAACTATTTTGGGTCTTTGTGCTTCCACATGGATTTTAGATTTTTTTTTGCTGCTGTTGTACAAAGAATGTCATTGGAATTTTGAAGGAGCCTGTGTTGCATCCATAGAATGTTATAAGATCATATGGAGATACTTCTTTCCCAAATCCACCAGTCCTGTAGGTATGGGTCTGTGATAGTGAGTCACATCTGAAGTCTGTTGCAATTCTAAGGGGGTGTCCTCAAATGCATCAGAGAATGAGTGGTGTAAGAACCACTACATTCTGCGCTGGAGAGAGAGAACCACAGGGATCGGATAGCTGCCAAGCAGAATGCTCTCACATTTTTCCCAAAGGCTGCCAAAATTTGCAGTCTTCTAGATCTGAACTCAGAGCTCTTAATCCCACCTGACAACAAACCACATACACCAGGGAGGCAGCTCCAGAGGACAAGCCACCGACTGGCTGTGGACTGGGAGTTCTTGCTCTTGGCAGTAATCCACAAGCAATGGAGCTGCTCCTTACCATAAAGCATGGGGCCACCAAACCCCATGGGGCTCACAGCCCAAGCGCTCTGCTTCCTGAACTCCTCAGTGGTGTGTGTCTGACCCACCTTTCCATGACTGTCTCCAGAGGCTGTTTCCCATCCAGAAACTATAGCAGAACGTCCGCAGACTCTCTGACATTTTTTTCCTTGTTTTCAGGTCCCAAGAGTAATTCCATCTCAGTTGATAGTCTTCCTCTCAAATGGCACCTGGCTTTAACACTCAGAGATATGGCAAGCCATGCAATAGTTTCTTCTCTGATGCCTGGTCTCCCCGCAGGATTCACTGCTGGACCAAAGCCCTGCGGTAGATTAAGGCTTTTGAGATCTCTGGGCTTCTGCAGCGAAGACTGTCCATCTGCTGTCTCCTGGGATGCCTGGTTTACACTATGGTAGAAGTTTCTACTTTTCCTCTCCCTGGGAGCTGAGATTAGAGCTTCTCTCCTATCTCATTTCTCTGTATCATCTTTCTGCTTCTCCATGCTTTTTAGCCACTCACCTCCCTTATAATTCTTGATGTTCTTCATCTCTTTCTTTCCTTGTAATAAGGTCTCTCTTTGTTTACCTGACTCTTCTCACTTTCAGGGAATCATGAAGGAAGCTTCTACTCTTATCATTTCACCCCAGAAGTCTGCACCAACTCTTTAAAAATAGATGTCAGGCCTGGGATTGGTGGATCACACTCATAGTTCAAAGCCAGCCTGGGCAGGAATAACTACAAAAACAATCAGAAGTGGAGCTGTGGCTCCACTAGTAGAATACTAGTCTTGAGCAAAAAAACAGCTCAGGAGCAGTGCCCAGGCTCAGAGTTCAAGCCCCATAACTGCACAAAATTTAAAATATGTGAGATCTGATAATAGTGGCTCACATCTGTAATCCTCCCTACTCAAGATGCTGAGATCTGAAGGTCTTGGCTCAAAGCTTGCACAGGCAGACAAATCTGAGAGATTTTTGTCTCCAATTGGCCAACAAAAAGCCAGAACGGGAGGTATGGCTCAAATGATAGAGTGCTAGCCATGAACCAAAAAGCTAAGCAAGGGCTCAAGACCCTGAGCTCAAGCCCTAGTATCAACAGAGAGAGAGAGACAGAGACAGAGAAACGGAGAGACAGAGAGAGGCAGACAGAGGCAGACAGAGACAGGCAGAGACAGAGACAGAGAGACAGAGACAGAGAGAGAAAGCATAGATGTCTGTTTGTAAGAGTGCCTTCCTAGAAACACAGTCTATCCAATCCACACACAGTCAGCAGTCAGTAGAGATCTCAAGACTTACTGCCACTTGATGGGAAGCCTGCTCTGCAGTCTGTGCTCCAGCATCTTCAGAGAGAGTCTGGTGTGGAATAGCAATCAGCTACTTTGAACTCTAAACATCCCTAACGCCCTCAGCCCCACATTTCTGCAACTCCAAACATTCTCCACTGCTGTAATTTAATAAAATTTCACCAGTGTGTAATATAATTAGGACTAAAGACAGCTCCAGTTTCCATGTGAAAGATACCTGTGCCAAGCAACTTCTTGAAAAATCAAAGTTTCCAGAATTCTTGTACCCAAATTTCAGGCCAAGAGCCTGGAACTGATGGAAACCCATGAAATCTTAACCTCACACAACCTCCTCAGGTTTCTAGTATTTAACCCAAGTGATCTCATTTGGATAAAAGGGAAACTCCATTTATTGCAGAATTCTATTATAGTTTAAATGGATTAAAAAAGAATTGGGGTACATTTCATCTGGGCCCGGAGAGGCCTGCTTTCCCCCTGAGAATTCAACTCATGAAGGAAAAGAGATTGTGGTTCTGAGGTCGCCAATGCTTTATCCAGACTCAAGAGCCAGGGAGAAGACCTGCAGGCACACAGAAGCAATTCTACTTAGAAATGTCACACTGCAGGTTGCCAATTAAAAGCCTTTATCAAAGCCAGGCACTGGTGGCTCACACCTGTAATTTTGGCTACTCTGGAGGCTGAGGTCTGGGGATTTTGGTTTGAATCCCGTCAGGGCAGGAAAGTCTATGAGATTCTTACCTCCAATTAAATCACAGAAAAAAGCTAGAGGTTGGTGCTGTGGCTCAAGTGGTAGAGTGTTAGCCTTGAGCAAAAGAAGCTCAGGGATAGAGTCCAGGCCCAGAGTTCAAGCCTCAGGACCCACCAAAAAAAAAAAAAACAAACAAACAAACCTTGATTGCAAGCCATGAAAAATGTCACGTACTGTAAGATGTAGAGACATCTCCACATTGTCCTTGTGTCATTGGTAGATGGATGACTCCCATCAACTTGGGCTGTGGGATCCAGGTACTCTATCTGAAGAGTGGGAAGCCATCTTTACCAATAATTCTGGGGCTTAAAGAGTTCTGGGGGTGTAAAGAATACTAGTCTGAAGCTCAGATTATTTTCCTTATTTTTGGGGGGGGTTCCGGTCGTGGGGCCTGAACCCTGGGCCTGGGCGCTGTCCCTCAGCTCTTCAGCTCAACGCTAGTGCTCTACCACTTGAGCCACAGTGCCACTTCTGGCTTTTTTCTTTTTGCTTATGTGGTGCTGAGGAATCGAACCCAGGGCCTCATGCATGCAAGGCAAGTGCTCTACCACTGAGCCACCTTCCCAGCCCAGATTATTTTCCTTATAATGACTAATTCTTTTAGGATGCTTTCGGTTCTTGGTTCACAGGAAGCATTTTGGGGGTGTGGGAGGCAGGGAGGTGTGCTAGTACTGAGGCTTGAACTGAAGACCTCTCACTCCCAATTGGCTTTTTCCACTCAAAAATTGTTCTCTACCACTTGAGACACACCTCTATTTCCTGCTTTTTGCTGGTTGATTGGAGATAAAAGTCTCGTAGACTTTTCTTTTCTGCCCGGGCTGGCTTTGACTCATGATCCTTAGAAGTCAGCCTCCTGAATAGCTAAGATTATATAGGCATGAGCACCAGCACCCAAGATCTCAGGAATTTATATATGTTGTCTACTGTACTCTTAAGCCACAGTGTCTCCAAAATCTTATAAGCATCCAGCTACAGGAAATGGAAGTCAGCTTCTTTTGACAAAGGCTCTTTGTTGTCCAGTCCCTTGTCACTGACCCTCCAGATTCTCTGCAAACACAATCTTTAGAAATTAGCATTTTATTGATTTTGACATGTGCTGTCGTTGATGCTTCTGCTTTATGTGTTTTAATTAAATGTTATTATTTGCCTCCATGTCCTGAGGCCATGTGCTGGGAATGGGTGAGATTTCACAAATCAATGCGGGAGCTCATGTTGGGATGCCATTGACTCTGTCTGTGTGTCACTGTAATTATTTCCCTTGGATCAATAGAGTAGCTTTGATGTTCTTTACCTCCAAGAGAAGGTTTCTTCTCCATTTATCTCCCATCTTGTTATAAATAAGCAGGGTCCTTCTCAGTCTCCCCCTTCCCTGGTACCATTATATTTCCAGGGTTGGTGCTATCACTGGGTGCTGCCCCTCCTGCAATTACCTCCACTTGGGGCTGTGGCCAGCTTTACTCTGCAACGTGGGGTGTGCTTTCTATCTGGTCCTCTCTCTACTCCTGCTTTGCTTCTTCGTTTTTGCCTACTCTGTTCTACTCTGGACCACACTCTGGACTACTGTTCATTCTAACCTCCTCTTAGATGCATGTGCTACAAATGCATGTGCCTTTCCTACCCTCTCTGTGCCCACGTCTGCCTTCTGTCAAGTTAGTGCTCTGGACATGTGTGCTGACTCTAATTGAGGAGAGTGAGCAATGTACATGTTTCCCAAGTAGAACCAACTGAACTTCATCCCAGAGCCTGCAGCCCATCTGGACATCAAAGGCCATGGCTAGAGGAAGGGGAGGCTGTGGTTTTCTAGAGCATCACTCTAAAATGTTGAGTCTAAATAACACTAGCACTATATATATATAATACATATGCATATTTACTGTATTACCACATATACACTTATACATGTGTGTTTATATAGGTACATTCATGTGTGTATGTGTATATGTGCGTGCGTACATATATACATATATGTATGTGGTATATACATATATGTACATTCATCATATATAGTGAGTTCTTACATAGTGTGTTTATATAGGTATATTCATGTATGTATATGTATATATTTATACATATATGTGTATATATATAGATGCATGCATATGGTATATGCATATCTATATATGTACATTCATAATACATAGTGAGTTCCAGAAAAGAGAAGATGGAGGTAGGAGGTAGAAAATGGAAAGGATCACTTATTAACCATTTTTTTGCTTATATTCACTAAATATTATTTGAAAGCATATGATCCAAGAATTCCATTGAAGAAACAGGAGGGAAGGTGGGAGAATGTCTTCCTCACACATGTGCATGCACACGCACACACACACATACACACACACACACACACACACGAGGAACACAGTTCAAATCCAGCCCAGGCAGGAGAAAGAACATGAGACTCTTATCTCTAATTAACCACCAGAAAACCAGAATTGGTGCCATGGCTCAAAAGTGCTAGCCTTGAGTGAAAGAGCTCAGAGACAGTGTGCAGGCCCTGTGTTCAAGGACCATGACCAACCCCCCCCCCAAAAAAAAGAGGAGGAAAGTTTAAAAAGGCAAAAAAATCTAGAGTTTATTTAGTTCTTATTTACCATTTTGTCTCTTCATCTCAAACACTGACATGTAGTAAATCCTCAATGAATAGTTGTTGAATAAAAAAAATCGATAATGAAATAAGTATTTCTCAAGCGAATGTAAATATCTACACAGAAATGAGGGACCAGTGCAAACAGATGCATACCCTCAGATTCCTACTTCTTACCTAAAAGAAGGCATTCTTCAAAAGGAATATTTTATTTATTCTGAATTTCTAAGGTCACAGATAGTCAGTTGATTATACTTCTATTCATATTCTACTCAAATCTCAACAGAGAACCAAGTGCCAAGCACCTTGCTCCAAGCACCCTGCTCAGCCCTCCATGTGTACTCAATCCTTGGAACAACCTCCAGAAGGTAGACATTTTTATTATCCTCATCTTCTCCATTTTATCGATGAGCAAACCTAGGCACAAAAGAGCCAAGTATGTGCGTAAGTTTTATGGTGGGTTCCAGAGTCAGGATTTAATCCCAAGCAGCTGTCCCTAGAGCCCATCCTTTCATACACCATTGTAGGTCAACATCCCTGACACAGACCCCAACCCCCTACTTGCCAAGGACTGATCTTGGGATGCTTTATGTCAGCCCAGGCTCTCCAGTGGCGCTACAAGCTTCTGACTACAGTTCTGACCACATCCTCTCATCATGTTTATTCAGTGAATATTTACTTGGTACCTCTTCTAGGTCTGGAATATTCTACATTCTAGAAATACGATGAACCAAATGTCAGAATCCCTACCTCAGAGAACTGGCACTCTAACAAAGGCAAACAGAATAAGCTCAGGGAAGCAAACCAACGCAGCAACTAAAATAACTTGAGATTATCCCAAATGGGCTAAAGGAAACAGACGGATGCCATCCAGGGGGCTTGAGGCCAAGGAGCCTTGTTAAGTGCTGTGATGAGGAAGGGCTGTCTGCACTGGGTGAATCTGAGCCCTGTGAGGATCTGAGACAAGACTTTCTCCAGGCAGAGGCCAGCAGGTGCAAAGGCCCCAAGTACAAAAGAGCTTGGCACGTTCCAGGGGGAGGTAACTAGAAAGTAACAAAAAAGGGGGGAGGGAGGTGTAAGGGGAACAGAGCTCAAATCTTGCATGTCTCAGAAGTTCAGATTCTGGATAGATATAGATATAGATATAATTGTAAAGATACTGTACAGAGGGGTTATAGTTACATGAGCAAGATAATGAGTCCATTTCCTATCAAGCATTTTACCCCCTCCTTTGTTTTTCCTCTACCATCCCTTTCCTCCCCAACTCCTCCCCCACCCCCTCAAAGTTGTAAAGTTCATTTTCAACATAGTGTCTTCAGATTCTGGCTTTTTGTGTGGTTGGTTTTGCAAGTGCAGAGGGTCAAATGCAGAGTCTTGCATATGCTAGCCCCATGCTTCCCCACGGAGCTACATGCCCAGCCCACAAGTTGGAATTATAGACAAGAAGCCCCCAGACCGTCACAGTGCTGAGACCCCAGTGAACACTAGTACCCCCCTTTCATCTGCACCCCTGGGTCATGCCAGAACCTCAGAGCACTGTCTCCAGTGCCCAATGACTCCTAACAATGAGGGTGGCAGTCACTCCTGCAGGCCTAGGAATTGGATTGTCTGCTTTCTCATCCCTAATCTTCTCCTCATGCCAGGAATTGGTTTAGGCAAACCATTGCACCTGAGCTTCAGATTTGGGCCTGAAAGGTGAGGTCCTGAGGTACAGGTCCCAGAAGATTTCTGGGGGGAATTGTACGAGGTAACTCATGGGAGGGAGAGGGCAAGCAGAAAAGGAGCATGAAGTCAAAATATTCAGTGTATATTCTATGAAACTAGGAAATGAGGGGGGGGTTGGGAGAGATTTTGGGGAGAACGATAAAAAGGGATGATATTGATTAAGATGCACTGTACTCACAAATTAACATGTTAAATTGTAATTCCTTTGTAACACTAAAAATAATAAAATATCATTTTTTGAATTCCAATAGGAAAAAGAAATTTGCTATGTTACAGTGGCTATTTTTTAATTACTCATGCTAGGAAGTCAGACCTAAAGTGTAAAAGCATTTCCTAGAAGAAAGTTCTAGAATCTCTAGTATATTGGTTTCTGAGCTGACAGCAACAGATAAAAGAGTCTGAAAAAAAATTAAAATGGTATGACCCAAAACATCTGCTATTTCCCAAAGAATGATTTCTACTGCCTGTTTGTTTGGGTTTTGTTTTTTTAATACAGCATACTGGAAAGTTCTAATCTTAAACATGCAAATGCCTGTCTGGGCTGTGATCTATACCATGCCAGCTCAAGTTCAAAGAAAGTAGCAACTCTCTGCTGGAGAATCAATAGCTAAAAACATAGGATACGAGGACCAGAAAGTCAGTCCTTGGCCAGATGGAAATAAAAGAGCATTAACTCAAGGAATGCCTCACATTCAGAATCCTCAGAAGCAGATTTTATAACAGCATCAGGCTTGAGGCCTCCACCCTAGGCTGCGCCTTTTTGCCCAAGGAGTCTATCGAAGAAGCAAACTCTGGTGCCATCTCCTGGTATTTGGGAAAACTGAAAAGCAGGGCTTGAATACCTCCAGGAGGGAGCCCTCCCTCCCTCTCCTTGCCAGAAATGAAGCTGAGGAGGAAACCTGGTGATTTCATCCTAATGCCTGTGTTTTCAACCACCTGTTAAGTATTCAGTGAGAAGAGCAGGTGGAGATAGGTTAGCCACTTAGCATCCCCACAAGGGACAGCCCCAGCTAGGCCACAACTTCCTTTGTTCCTTTAAGAGCACGTTACTCCACAGAGCCACCAGCAACCAGAGACAGCCGTGGGCAGTGATGCCCACTCCTGCCCTCTCACCCATCTCCCCTGAGGCTCCTCCTCTGCCCAAATGAACATCCTCAAATGCACAAAGAAATCATACCTGGAATCCGCCTCCAAAGGGTGGAGCTCCTGCACACCACCAGGTTGACCTCAGGCGCTGGAATTTCAGGGTAAGGAGCAGATTGGGTTGTCCTCCCTAGAGAAAAGATGGCTTCCTTGCCATCATGGCCCCTTTCACTTTCGAGGGAGCAGGTGGCTGCCTGGCCCCACAAGTTGCATTCATTTCCATACACCTGGCATCACCAGACACACAGCCCAAAATAAGAAGAAAAAAGAAATCTGTGAACCACTCAACAGGAAAGAACCAGAATCCTAGAGAATCTGAAGGGAGAGGCGAGTCAGGTTGAAACCAGCAAACCACTGGCTTCTTCCTTAAGGATGCATGTTACTTATTTCAAGTGTGCTCAGCCCTTTCTACTTGCCAGGTAATTCGATAAGCTCTTAACCAGCAGCTCCTCATTGAACCTCAATAATGACTCAATAACAACTCTCAATTGCTATCATTTGTATTTCCACTTAATAGCCAGAAACAGGCACACGGAGAGCTTAAGAAACGTGTCTAGGGAAGGTGGCTCAGTGGTAGAGCGCTTGCCGTGCATGCCTGAGGCCCTGGGTTCGATTCCTCAGCACCACATAAGCAAAAAGAAAAAAGCTGGAAGTGGCGCTGTGGCTCAAGTAGTAGAGCGCTAGCCTTGAGCTGAAGAGCTGAGGGACAGCGCCAAGGCCCAGAGTTCAGGCCCCACAACCGGACCCAAAAAAAAATTAATTAATTAATTTAAAAAAAAAAGAAACGTGTCTAACAGTTTGGAGATTCTTCAAAAAAGCCAAACAGAACTATCTTGTTCTACCAATAGTACTGTTGGACCTCTATCCAAATGATTACAAGTGAGGATATGGAGAAGACACTTAACACCCTTTTCATTGCTGCGCTATTCACCATAGCCAAGAAATGGAAACAGCCTAGATGCCCTACAAACAAATGGGTGGATCAAAAAATGTGATACATACAATAGAATTTTAGTAACCTATCAGGAAGAATATTATGCCATTTTCAGGAAAATAGATGGACCTGAGAAAAATATATTAAGTGAAATAAGACAGGCTCAGACTGACTAAAGGCACATTTTTTTTCTCATACTAGACATTAGATCTAAATTATAAACACATAAAACATATATAGGATCATATGCATCTAAACACAAACAAACTGACTAAAAAGTATGGAATATACAGGGGGAGGATTCCAATGCTATAAGTCCTTTGAACAACTTACAGTTTAATACAATATACCCCCAGAAGCTGAAACATGTATACCAGTAGAAGAGATCAAGGGAAAGGGCGTAGATAAAGTAATGGCGGGAGAATACAGTCATAATATTCAGTGTACATGTTTGAAAATGGGACTTGGGGAGATGGGTATGATCGGGACAGATGGAGGAGAATGATGGAAAGGGTGACATTATCAAGAAACATTGTGCTCATAAACTGACATATTAAGTTGAAACCCACTTGTTCAACTACTTAAAGATAATGAGATAAAAAGAGGAACAAAGGAAGAGGAAAGAAGGAAGGAAGGAAGGAAGGAAGGAAGAAGGAAGGAAGGAAGGAAGGAAGGAAGGAAGGAGGGAGGGAGGGAGGGAGGGAGGGAGGGAAGGGAGGAAAGAGAGATACTCTTGCCTAAGACCTTCCAACAGGTAAGTGGAAGAGGCAAGATGCACATTTGTGCTGGGGTCCTGTTATCACCTATGATAACGTATCTTTCAAAGTCCTAGGACCTGGGATTTGAAAACACGGCCACTCCTTGTAGTTGCAGAATAAATGAAGAGAAGTGAGTCCCATAGATGAAGAAGGGGCTCCCCAGAGCCCTGTGACATGGGGGATGGGGGAATGGGACATGCACTGACACGTAGCTCCTCTGAGTCTTGGTCCTTCTTGAACAGAACATACCCAGTGCGAATCCTTCTCCAAGTTTTTACCCACTTGCTGCCATTACTGAGCCCAGGTCTTCATTCCCACCAAGCACCCTGTCCATGCCTGACAATTGATTTCTCATGGTATTTGCAAAAACACAAATACAAATGCCATTAACTGGTCATAAAACTAGCCAGCCATTTCTAAAGCCTAGTACTGGCAACTGCTCAAGGTCTCTGGGGACCCTTGGTTGCCAGATATTTCTAAAGCAAATGTTTCTCTGGATAATAAAGTGCCCATCTCAGCCTTTTTCTCTTCCCAAAATGTTTAGAATAATGAGTTCAGGTAGGGTGAAGGGAAGGGAGAGAGTCTTTTAAGAATCCTGTTCCAAGTTAGGCACCGGTAGCTCATGCCTGTAATCCTGGCTACTCTGGAGGCTGAGATATGAGGATCGTGGTTCAAAGTCAGCCTGGGCAGGAAAGTCCATGAGACTCTTACCTCCAATAAACTACTCAGAAAAAGCCAGAAGTGACACTGCAGCTCACTAGAGTGATAACCTTGAGCACAAAGAGGCTCAGGGTCAGTACCCAGGCCCTGAGTTCAAGCCCCAAGTCCCACAAAAATAAATAAATAAATAAGAACCCTGATTCCGGAACCATACTTCTTGTCTCAATATAGACGTCCAGTTTTGGCACGTAGCATTGCTTTTTAATTTGGGCAATATTCGTTAAGCATCTGTTAGGTTCCTGGCACTGTGCTGGAAACTGTGGTTTTTCAAGGGAAGTCCCTATACCTCCTTGTGGCACTTAATCCCTATACCTAACCTCCTAGCTGGGAGACAGGATCCACACAGGAAGCCCTGGGAAAGCAGACTGTGACATGCTCAGAAAGGGAGATGGAGCCAGGCCCTGGTGTCTCACCCCTGTCATCCTTTCTACTCAAGAGGCTGATTGCATTTTGAAGCCAGCACTGACAGAAAAGCCTGTAGGAGTTCTTATCTCCCTTTAACCAGCAAAAGAGCTGAAAGTGGAGGTTTAACTCAAGTGGTAGAGTACCAGTTTCAAGTGGGAAAAAAAAGCTAAGCAACAGCACCCAGGTCCCCAGTACACTCCCTCTCTCTCTCTCTCTCTCTCTCTTTCTCTCTCTCTCTCTCTCTCTCTCTCACACACACACACACACACACACACACACAAGCAAAGAAAGAATTGTATCAGAATGCAGCAAACCAGCAACCATTGGATCGTGTGGTATCTTTTGTAGTTAAGACGTAATTGGATTAAAGAAGTAACCAGAGTAAGGAAGAAAAGCTCTCAAGGGAAGTTGAGAGACCAAGGAGAGTCTCGGGCATTTCAGGAGCCACTCATGAGTACAAGGCACCTCCGATGCTCTGGGACAGCCAGGACTTCTGTCCCTCTTCTGGCCAAAGACTTTCAGTGGAGGGCCTAGTGGAGGCCAGCAAGGTCTTGTCCTCCCAAAGACAAGCAGCCTCAACTCACTTATCCTGTGTTTGATTGACACTGTTCTCTCTGCTATAGATAACTGATGGGCACAAATGTTAAATCCAAGCTGATTGGTTGCGGTGTCTTAGTTCTCCTAGAAATCTGCCACATCATAGGGGAAAAAAAATAGTGGCCCCAGGACACCTGGAAAGAAGTGGTAAAGTGTGAAGCTGCCTATTGCCCACAGGAAACTTAATTAAAGACTAGGATTTTATTGTTTGCTTAAGCTCAGGCTGGTTTGGAACTCACTGTCCTCATGCTTCAGTTTAAGTGCTGAGATTACAGGCATGAGCTACTATGCCCAGTCTCATGTTTCATCTTCATATTTATGTGGATCTACTTGTAAAAACTTATTAACAATATTTTCTCTTATTCCATGAACGAAGAAGGTATGCACCATGCCACATTTATCCTGTGCTGAGCTACACAGCTAGGATTTTATCCAGTATCCACATGCTAGATAAACTCTACCTAAAAGCATTATCTTAGCAAAAATAAAAATAAAAACTCAAAGCACCCAGGAAATGCCCTAAGTAGTTGCTTGTATTTGAGATTTCAGGAATCAAGATTCATACTGGGCACTGGTAGTTCACATCTGTAATCCTAGCTGAGTTACTCCGGAGACTGAAATCTGAGAATCACAGTACAAAGCCAGCCTGGGTAGGAAAGCCCGTGAGACTTTTATCTCCACTAAACTACAAAAAAAAAAAAAAATGAGCTGAGGTCCTGGCTTTAGTCTTTATTTAAGAAGACACTCACTGAGTGCAAGAGGATTGCAGTTCAGGCAAAAAATGAGATCCTATTAGAAAAGCAATGAAAGCAAGATAGGGCAGAAGGCATGGCTCAAGTGGTCCAGCACTTGCCTAGCAAACACAAACCCCAGCACCGCTGAGAGGGGAGAGACCCAACACTAAGTACTTTCCAACAAAACCCAGCCTCTTATGCATATTTTCCTCAGTATTGAACATATTGAACGCAGGGTCTCTCACTGGCTAGGCAGGTGCTCTAGCACTAGGCGGTATCTTTTCACATGTCCATTGCATGTGCAATGTGTTAGGGAATAGGAAAGAGAAAGCTCATGGGTTTTCAGCTCATTAGTTCCCCATAATACTTTACCTAACAATCTTACCTCCTCTCCCATGCAGGTGATGGATGCTGGGGGCGGGGGGGGGGGGGTCAGGGTCACGGACAGCTACTGAGTTGGCCCCAAATACTGGATGGTGAGAGATGGAGAACAGTAAGCCATAAGAATATGGGAGGGGAGGTTAGAGCCCCCCTCCTATGGGGGACTAGCAGCAAGGCAGATGACCCTGATTCTTCTTCCTTTATCATTTTTTGGTGTGTGTGCTGGCTCTGGGGCTTGAACACTGGGCCTGGGCACTGTCCTTGAGTTTTTATGCATAAGGCTAGTGCTCTACCACTTGCACCACAGCTCCATTTCCTGCTTTTCTTTTTCTTTTTGTAGTTGAGTGGCGATAAGAGTCTCACAGGCTTTCCTGCCTAGGCTGGCTTTATACTGCAATTCTCAGATTTCAGCCTCCTGAGTAGCTAGGATTACAGATGTGCCCGGCATTAATTTTGATTCTTGAAATCCCAGATATGCGCAACTACTTAGGGTATTTCCTGGGTGCTTTGTCATATGAAAACACAAACCATTTCAAATATGAGTTGAGTTGCTGGTATAACTTTGAAATATCCTGTCTTGAATCACCTCTGAAGGACACTAGACATTGCTGAAGGTCAAGAGCAGCAGGTCCAGTGTGGCAGCGTCATAGCCGTTACACTGGTCCAAGGAAACCCTCAGTATACTCTCAGACATGAGGTTGCAACAAATAAGAAAGCACCCTCAAAGAACATGACCCTTCTTCTGTCATTTAGTATTTGAAGAATCTCTGAGAAGCTATTTCTCATATTTATTTAGCACCTGTGACCATATCTCGGCTCATTTTGCAATAGGTTTGGATTCGATGACTGGTACGTACACACTTTCCCAAACAGATGTGTTTGGGGCTTGGAAACAGGTAGAAGGATGCCAGCATCCACGACACAGGCCCCGGCACCACTGGAACCACACGATGCTCTCTTAGCAATATTTCTAGGGACTTTATCTAAATACCTTCCTCCTGTCCAGCTCAGAATCCACAATCATACAGGCTTTCTGGATCTCAAGAGAGGGGAAGGATGCCACCTCAGAGCCAGGGAGGCTGTGTGTTACATGAGCTGCTGGCACCCTGCAGCAGGGACTGTTCAGAAAACAGCTCCCAGGCAACTTTCTGCTTCCAGTTGGTGAGAGTATAAAACATTTACCGTCTACACACTTCCTGCTTCCAGTGCTCTCACACAGTAGCCAAATACATAGCAAATGCAGGAGGCTTTCGATCATTCCAGATGCATTGTAGAATACAAAATATGCTGGAAACATGATAAAGCTATAGATACCATCTCCAAGGCCAAATGTGGTGGTACATGTCGAGAAGCCCAGCTACTTGGGAGGTGAAGGGAAGGAGGATTGCAGTTTGAGGCCAGACTAGGCAAAATCAGCTCAAGATACCATCTGGAAAAAAAAAAAAACTACAAACAAAAATAACTGGCAGGGTAGCTCAAGTATAGAGCCTAGCAGCAAGCCAAGGCCCTGAGTTCATGCCCAACTACCAAAAAATTAAATTAAATAAATACATAAATAAAAATTTGTCTTGTTTGATTTTATTCCTAAGAGTTTAATTCTTGTAAGGTATATAGTAAAAAAAAAAAGATATATAGTAAACTTACTTTTTTTTTTTTGTCAGTCGTGGGACTTGAACTCTTCAGCTCAAGGCAAGTGCTCTACCATTTGAGCCACAGCGCCATTTCCAGTTTTCTGGTGGTTAATTGGAGATGAGTCTCATGGACTTTCCTGCCTAGGCTGGCTTTGAACTGCCATCCTCAGATCTCAGCCTCCTGAGTAGCTAGGATTACAGGTATGAGCCACCGGTACCCAGCTAAACTCACTTTTAAATGCTGGTACACCTCTGGTCTCTGTTTTGGTTCTGTCACTTGTGTTTGTAATGCTAGAGATTGAACCGACAGCTCTGCCTTGCATGTTAGGCAGGCACTGTACTGAGAATAATATACATCCCCAGCCACAGACAGGTGTTTTTTTACACAAAAATATTGATATAGGGGCTGAGAAGGTGGCTCAGTGGTAGAGTGCTTGCCTTGCATGCATGAGGC
>NW_012267244.1:15897669-15913155 GCF_000151885.1 Dipodomys ordii | reverse complement strand
GACCTGAACTCTGGGCCTGGGCGCTGTCCCTCAGCTCTTCAGCTCAAGGCTAGCACTCTACCACTTGAGCCACAGTGCCACTTCCGGCTTTTTTCTTTTTTCTTTATGTGGTGCTGAGGAATCGAACCCAGGGCCTCAGGCATGCAAGGCAAGCACTCTGCCACTGAGCCACCTTCCCAGCCCATGAGTACATTTCTTATCAAGCATTGTAGCCTCCTCATTTGTTTCCCCTTCCCATCCCTTCCCAGCCTCCCCCCTCCTGCCCCCCCACCCAACGTTGTTGCTTTTGCATTTTTAAAAATCTCATTTTTTTGTTATCAAGCACTGGTGGCTCACACCCATAATCCTAGCTATTCAGGTGGCTGAAATCTGAGAATAGCAGTTTAAAGCCAGCCAGGGTAGGAGTCAAAAGTAGAAGTGTGATTAAGTGATAAAATGCCAGCAAAAAAAAAAATTTTTTTTAAGCCAAGTGAGAGCTAGAGGCCCTGAGTTCAAGCCCAAGTACTAGCACAAAGCATAATAATAATTTTGGTTTTCTAAGAATCTTTTTCATGAGCCTAAACAATGATTTCAGGGAAACATTTCCTACCCAAAATATTAATAGTTACTATTAAATGCAAATTTTTAAGACACAAATTTTAAACTGGATATTAAAAGAATAGTCTGGTATGGACCAGGATACTCAGACCTCAGCTTCTTCAATAGGTAGGATTACAAGGGTGAGCCACCAGCACCTGACTCATCTCATTTCTAAACTCTCACCATGATCTCAATGGCTATTCAATGAATAATAAATAGGAACTATTTTTTTATCTTAAAAGCTGCAAGAGAATGGGGCAGGATAAAGTGTTGAATTCTTATTTGAAATATCATTGTACAATCAGCAACTAGGAAAATTCCTCTTTTTGTACTCTTGTACAAACAGAGACATAGAAGAAACAGCCTTATAGATGCCCACTCTCCAGCATGGCAGATTTATTAGGAAAAGAAACTTGGCAGTCATAGATAGAGGAAATTTTAATTAAATTCACTGCCATAAATTGTATAAATTGTGTCTGCGCTGTAGAGAGAATATTGCTGCAGATATACAACGGAAATGTGATTTGAGGGAGATTTTTTTTTAGCTTATTATCTCTCTTTGTGAGGAGGCTCAAGCTTGCCCTGAAATAAATTCTGCTGTCTAGACTGCAGTCTGGAGAGAAACCAGCCTGTAATCTACTTGTTCCTCTTGCATGAACAATCCACCCACTCACAGTTGTGATGAGAATCAGCCCAAATTAGAAGGCATCGAATCTGGCATCGCCTCCCATGTTATTAGGCTACTTGCAGATGGCGCTGTGATTTGCAGGCCTAGCCTTTGACAAGACTCGCTCATTCTGCAGATTCCCAACTTGTGAGCAAGAATGAGACTCTTAGAACCCACGGCACTGATTCAATGCACTCTTGAAGCCTTGCAAATTTTATATGAACGCAATTTCTTGAAAGTTCTGAGAAATAATTCCATTTTTGTCCATCTATTACAAATCTTTTTTAGGCCAGTAAGTATCTTCCCCATGATCTGATTTAATCATGATTAAATACTTATTTATTTCACAGAGTGGGTATTTAAGAGGACCTAATATATTGGAAAATTAGTAAAATACAGCCAACAAAACGTCGCTTGATTAGGATTCCTCTAGACTTCAAAAAAAATATTGATACTGGGTGCCAGTGGCTCAAGCTTGTAATCCTAGCTACTCAGGAGGCTGAGAGCTGAGGATGGGGGTTCAAAGTCAGCCCAGGCAGGAAAGTCCCTGAGACTCTTATCTCCAATTAACCACCAGAAAACCAGAAGTGGCATTGTGGCTCAAGTGGTAGAGCACTTGCCTTGAGCTGAAGAGCTCAGGGACAGTGCCCAGGCCCAGAGTTCAAGCCCCACGATTAAAAAAAAAATGATGATGGAGCTGCCAAATCCAAAAAATTGGCAATCTAACTGGAAAACAGCGAAGAGACTACTGACAGACATCTGGAGATTCATCTCAAAGACTGAGGATTCCAATTTGTAGGGTTTTCTCCTGATGCCCAACACTTAGGAGCTTTCCTACGTCTATATAAATTTAATATAGAAACCAAAGTAGCCAGCTAGCTCCTTACTTGTATATTTAATATTAAGACAAGTGAAAATTCAAATCACCTCACAATACTATAATCTTCACCTCTACAAACCTCTACTGAGGACCTGAGCTACTGTTGGCACAATAGATACTCAGGATGGTAAGAAACCTATCTAGAGGGCAAAGGTGTAGCTCAGTGGTAGAACTAAGATGTGCAAGGCCCTGGCGTTGATCCTAGCACCACAAGAAAAGACATTTCTTCAGCTGGGTCCTATAGTCCTACCATTGGGGAAGCTGAGGCAAGATAATTGGGAGTTGAAGGCTAGTTTGGACTCCATAGTGAGATTCTATCTCAAAAATACTAAATATAGTTGGATAAACCTTCCCATAATTTCACACATCTCCTCAGGCCTTCCCAGCTCTACTCCTCACTCATTCATAACATGTGCTTATCCCACAAAATCTGGGCAATACAGAGAAATAAGAGAAGGAAAAGCTATTCATAGTCTCAGCAGGGAGTGAGGAGTAAAACCTTTCTGGTTCTTTCATTATATTTTGCTGAGAATTTTTATATAATTGCAATAATGTGATGTATCCAAGATTATTTCAGATGATATTCTAAAGTAATATCCATCATAAGCCAGCTAAACCTGACTGTATAACTTACCAAGCAATAGCAAACGCAACTTTCTTAAATGCACATGCTGCATTCTACAGAAAAGAAAATATGTTAAGCCTTGAAATAAGCCCCAATAATGTTACAAAACTAAAAAGTAGACAGAGAATATCCTCTAAGCACAATGGGATGAAACTGGCAATCAATTACAAAAGGAAATTTGTGAAATTCACAACTGCGGAAATTGAAAAATACAGTCTTAAAAAGCCAATGGGTCATGAAAAAAACAACCACAAATAGTTTGAATAAAAAAAACTTCAAATACTTTGAAGCCGAGTGCCAGTGGCTCACGCCTGTAATCCTAGCTACTCAGGAGGCTGAGATCTGAGGATCACGGTTCAAAGACAACCTGGGCAGAAAAGTCCGTGAGATTCTGATTTCCAATAAACCACTAGAAAACCGGAAGTGACACTGTGGCTTGGGGTAGAACACTAGCCTTGAGCTAAAGAGCACAGGGACAGCACCCAGGCCCATAGTTCAAGCCCCACGACCAATAACAACAACAGCAAAAAAAATACTTTGAAGTTTTAAAAAATGAAAATAAAGAAGAGAGCAGGGTGGTGGTTACCAGGAGTTGAGGGGATAGATGTTTAGAAAATATTGGTCAAAGGACACATGTTCATGTAGACAAGAAGAAGTTTAAGGGGTCTCTAGTACTAAAGCACTGGAGAAAGACAACCTCTTCAGTAAACAGTGCAGGGGAAACTGGCCATCTATAGGAAACTGAAATGCGGGAAACTGAAACTGGACCCCTAACTCTCACCCTGTATAAAAACCTACTCCAGCCAGGCACCAATGGTTCATGCCTATAATCCTAACTACTCAGGAGGTTGAGATCTGAGGATCGAGATTTGAAGCAGGAAAGTCCATGAGACTGATTTCTATTTTTTTTATTGTGAAAATACTGTACAGAGGAGTTACAATTACATGGGCAAGATAATGAGTACAGGGGCTGGGAAGGTGGCTCAGTGGTAGAGCGCTTGCCTTGCATGCCTGAGGCCCTCCCTGGGTTCGATTCCTCAGCACCACATAAGCAAAAAGAAAAAAGCTGGAAGTGGCGCTGTGGCTCAAGTGGTAGAGTGCTAACCTTGAGCTGAAGAGCTGAGGGACAGTGCCCAGGCCCAGAGTTCAGGCCCCACGACTGGACCCAAAAAAAAAAAAAGATAATGAGTACATTTCTTATCAAGCATTGTAGCCTCCTCCTTTGTTTCCCCTTCCCATCCCTTCCCAGCCCCCCCCGCCCCGCTCCCCCATCCACTCCTCCCCCCCCCCAAAGTTGTAAAGTTCATTTTCGACATGACAACTTGTATTTCTCATGAGACTGATTTCTAATAAACTACTCAGAATAGGCCCTAAGTGGCACTATAACTCAAGTGGTAAGCACAAGCCTGAACCAAAAAGCTCAAGGACAGTGCCCAGGCTCTGAGCTCAAGCACCAGGACCAGCACATTAAAAAAAGAAGTGTTTTGTATGCATGCATGGAAATATCACAATGAAACTTTCGTATATAACTATAATAGGCTAAAAATTTTTAAACAGATCTACCATACATCATGGTGACTAGTTAATAATAATATATTACACACTTGAAGTTGCTAAAAGTGTAGATTATAAATGTCCAACAGATAAAAATGTCAAGTATGTGAGAGTAATGTATACGTTAATTACATAAGTGTACTGAGCTGTTCTATACTGTATGTCAAAATGTATCATCATCATCTTTCCCCCACACCCAGGCACAAACAACAATGTGCAGTATCCTCTTCTGACTGTAGAGGGGAGCAGAAGACCAGTCCTTTGAATACCTGACTTGGCATTGTAACAGGGCTACTCAGACCCAGCCAGCCCGGGAGTGTTCTCAGGCCTCTGTTGGAAGTCATTCTTCTAGAGGTTCAGAGTGAGGTCAAAGATTCCTTGTCCCCAAAGGCCAAGCTGCATCCTCATACTTTCTACATACATCGGACTTTAAAGATCAAGAGCTGCCAAAGATAATCAACTCCCGGAGAATCTGGAAATGATGAATATGACCATCCTTGGCGATGGGGGTTCTGGGCACACATCTGAGGAAAGATTCTCCTATTTCTTATCTGTGAAACAACCATCTTAACAGCCAAGAGTAGCACCTTTACTCCTTCCTTCACATACAAGACCTTTATCTCATTCTCTTTTCTAGGAAAAATCTGCCATTCTTGCTGTGCTTTGTGTTAAATAGAGCCTACCACTTTCCATGTTCCCTTTCCAGCCCAAAAGTGGTGATGCTTCATCCAGGGTGGCACAAGGCTCCCAGACAGCTCTGGACAGCAATTGGGAGCCAAGGACCCAGGGCACTGAGGCAGACCCCAGGGCTCTGCAGTGTGCTGCCATGGGCAGTGGAACCTATCAGCACTACCGATTTCTCCGTGTTAATGGATTAAATCCACCCTCTTGTTTCATCTCTTTTCCTTTGATTTTTTTTTAAAATCACTTGCAGTTACACAGTGAACACAAATACATTTACACAGTAAAAATGAACCCCAGCATACAAGTTCATCTCCTCCCAAGAGGACAGCATCAGACCAGTTTGGCTTAAACTCTCCCAGATGTGTTTCAATGCATGGCTATGTATGTGCTCCTGCCAAATATATATATATATATATATATATATAGTTCCATTTTGTTGGTGATACTGCTTGCTATTTCATAGTAACAATCTGTACCTTGAGATCTGTCACTTCCCTTCTAGTAACTACAGTATCAGATACTCTTCAGGCTCTGCTCCCTACCTGGTGTATAACTTTCCTATATATTTGCCTTGCTTATTTAAGCATTCCACTGTTGATACATATTTAAGTTGTTTCTAATTTTTCATTGCCATAGATAATGACACAGTGAGCAGCTGTGTCTATAAGTATTTTGCCACAATAAGCTCTAAGATTTACAAGTTCTGAATAGCCAAGCATCAGTGGCTCCTGCCTGTAATTCTACTTAAGAGCCTGAGACCTGAGGATCATGGTTCAAAGCCAACCAAGGCTGATAAATCCAAGAAACTCATCTCCAATTAACCAGCAAAAGGCTAGAAGTAAAAGTATGGTGAAAGTGGCGCATCACAAGTCACTGAGTTCAAGCCCCAGTACTGGCCAAAAAAAAATAAAGTGCTAGGTCTAATACATAGACCTTTATGATTCTAATATGATTTAAGTCTCTCTCTCACCTTGACCTTGAAAGAGATGAGCAAGGGGCAATAGACGTGGAGAAAGTTCCAACAAATATAACAGCAGTAGGTAACAGGTCTAGGATGGCTTAGACTATGGTAGACAGAGCCTGTTCCCTAGATTATATCAGAGGTAGATAACACAAGAGCATCTTGAAAACTCTAGTGGACAAATCCAGCTGATTTGACAGAGGTGGACATGGCGATGAAGCTCATGGGAAAAGCTGGTGCTGATCACTGGCTGAAACAAACTCACCTCCATATTGGGATCCATATCAGCTTTTTCTCTAAGTAGTAATGGCCATCTGAGGAAGTGGAAGAGGACACCACTCAAGTCCTACAGGAGAGAGGATTTTCTTTGTTATTCCTTCAAGAAGTTGTTCTGCTAGATGGGCAGCAAGTCCAAGCTGAAACACTAGGTGGGGCATGTAAACCCGTTCACACAGGATGGTGGAGCTCATATAACCCACATTGAGCATTTGGACAAACTATTACAGGTGATTAAACATACCACCTAACACCAAACTATCTCAATGAAGCATAAGGAAGCAACTGAGCTTATGATAGAATAGTGCTTCCCTGATTATAACTCTAGTGGGGTGGGGGTGGGGGGGTGGAGGCAGATTCTAAGCCAAGGGAAAAGGGCTGCACTCTTCTGTAACTATTTCTTGCCAGGCATGCCCTCCACACCAACTGCTCTGTTGTACCCAAGGAAGAATGAAAAAAGGACAAACACAAACCAGTAACTGAACCTGTTGTGAAATTGTTGGGATAATGCTTAGTGTTTCCGGTGACAATAAATAGTGCTACCGAAATTTCTAAGTTTAAAGAAGCAAGAATAAAGTTAAGATGACTATCGAAGATCTTCACATCAGACGCAACCCACTCTTGGCTTTTATATCACTCTTGAGCAAAGAATACTCTTATAATTCTCAAAGTCTATTAAAAAATCAAAAGAAGAATGGTGTGTGTGACAACATATGAAAATTATACTGCATTGAGTTTTTAGTATCCACAAAGAAAGGTTGATTGCAACATCAAAGTAACATCACTCATTAACTACTGTGTTATCAATGGGTGCTCTGGAGCAGAACTGAGTAGGTGCAACAGCAATGTAAGAAAGCCCATGTATAGCTGGGTACTGGTGGCTAAGGCCTGTAATTCCAGCTGCTCAGGAGGCTGAGATGTTGAGGATCACAGTTCAAAGCCAGCCCAGGCAGAAAATCCATGATATACTTATTTCCAATTAACCACCAAACAGCCAGAAGTGGAGCTATGTGGGTCAATTAGTAGATCATCAACTTTAACTAAGACAAAAGCAAGTGAGAGTGAGAGGTCCTGAGTTCAAGGCCAGTACTGGCCCACAAAAAAAAAATAAAGATAGATGGAGAAGGAGGAGGAAGGGAGGAAGAAAGGAATGGAGGAAGAAGGAAGGGAGGAAGAAAGGAATGGAGGAAGAAGGAAGGAAGGAAAGGAAGGAGGAAGGGAGGGAGGGAGGAAGGAAAGGGAGGAGGAGGGGGAAGAGAAGGAAAGAAGAAGGAAGAGGAGGAGGAGGATGACAACAACGAGAAGGAGGAGGAGGAGGACAAAAAGGAGGAGGGGGAAGAAGAGAAGGACGAGAAGGAGGAAGAGGAGGAAGAGGAGGAGGAGGAGGAAGAGGAGGAGGAGGAGGAAGAGGTGATCCTGGAAGTCCTGTGTTTACTATCTTGTCCTTCCAGAAAGCATATTCTGAGCCCTTTTATTACTCTAATTTTACTTTAACAAACAGTCTAAAGTTGTATGGGTCTTTAATATTCCAGCCCATTTCTTTTTTCATATGCCTAAGTTAAGCAAGTTGAAATCAGAGTTTTGGTCCTAAACTATATGGAATATGTCTGGGTAAGGGTTGATAAGAAATACTGTTTAAAATCCTGTATTAGGAAGAATACCTAGAGAATATTGATATACTCAAACTGAACCAAGAAGATTTAAACCAACTAAATAGATCCATAACAAGTAATGAAATAGCAATGAAAGACATTCCATCCAAGAAAAGCCCAGGACCTGATAGATTTTTCAGCCGACTTCTATAAGGCCTTCAAAAGAGAATTCACTCCAATACTCCTCAAACTCTTCAATGAAATAGAAAGGAAAGATCACTACCAAACTCATTCTATGAAACTAGCATAACCCTCATCCCAAAACTAGATAGGGACTCATCAAAAAAGAGAACTATAGCTCCATTGCTTTGATGAACACTTACGCAAAACTTCTCAATAAAATTCTGGCCAATAGAATTTAACAACAATAAAAAAAAATCATATACCATGATCAAATGGGATTCATTCCAGGGAGGCAAAGCTGGCTCAATATACTCAAGTTAATGTAATTCAACACATCAAAAGACTCAAGAACAAGAACTACATGATCATCTCAATAGATGTAGAAAAAAGCATTTGACAAGATTCAGCACCCCTTTATGATACAAGCTTTGGAGAGAGTAGGAATCCATGGAACATTCCTCAATATAATAAAGGGTGTGTATGATAAACCAAAAGACAGCATTATACTTAATGGTGAAAAGTTAAAACCAAAGGAGGAGGTAACAATGCTTGACAAGAAATGTACTCATTGCCTTACTCATGTAACTGTAACCCCTCTGTACATCATTTTTACAATAAAATAAAATTTACAAAAAAAATGACACAAGGATATCCACTCTCTCCACTTCTCTTCAATATAGTACTGGAATTCCTAGCAAGAACAATAAGGCAAGAGAAAAACATAAAGGGGATACAAATGGGGAAAGAAGAAGTAAAACTATCCTTCTTTGCAGATGACATGATCCTATATTTTAAAAACTCTATCAATTCCTCCCCTAACTTACTTGAACTAATCTGAAACTTGGGCCAAGTAGCAAAATCAGTAGCTCTTCTGTATGCCAACAATGAGAAGATCAAGACTGTAATCACAGGTTGGAAAGGTAGCTCAGTGGTAGAGTGTTTGCCTCTTGCATGCATGAGGCCTTGAGTTCGATTCCTCAGTGCCACATAAGCAGAAAAAGCCAGAAGTGGCACTATGGCTCAAGAGGTAGAGCGCTAGCTTTGGGCTGAATTGCTGAGGGACAGTGCCCAGGTCTAGAGTTCAGGCCCATGACCGACAAAAAAAAAAAAAAAAGACTGAAATCAGAAAAGCAACTCCATTTGTATTAGCCTCAAAAAATCTAGGAATTAACTTAATCAACGATTTAAACAATTTCTATTAAAAAAACTTTAAAACTCTGATGAAAAGAAATTATAACAGATTTAAGGAAATGAGAAAATTTTCCATGCTCCTGGATTGGAAGGAAATGGCAATACAGCCCAAAGCTATTTGCAAATTTAGTGCAATACCCATCAAAATCCCAATAACATCCTTCAATGATATATAGAAAGCAATCCATAAATGAAATGATAAAAGACCCCAAATAACCAAAACAATCCTGAGCAGGAAGAACATTAGAGGACTACCAATACCAACCTTCAAACTTTATTACAACGCCAGAGCAATAAAAATAGCTTGGTACTGGCACAAGAATAGGCCTGAGGACCAATGGAACAGAAGACCCAGAAATGAACCTACAGACCTAGAACCACCTAATATTTGATAAGGGAGCCAAAAACACAGGATAGAAGAAAGATGGCCTCTTCAACAAATAGTAGAATTGGCTATACACATGTAGAAAACTGAAGCTAGATCCTTATATAGCACCCTGCACCAGAATAAACTCTAAATGGATCAAAGACCTTAATGTATAACCAGATACCATAAAAATTTACAGGAAGGGGTAGGAGAAACACTGGGGCTCATCAGCACAGATCGAAACTTCCTAAGATTGAGAATCACAACAAATCAAATGGTACTGCATCAAACAGAAGGGTTTCTGCATGGCAAAGGACATAGCTAGCAAGATAAATAGAAAGTTCACAGAATGGGAGAAGATCTTTACTAACTATGCATCAGACATGGGCCTCATATCTAAAATATACTTAGAGCTCAAAAAATTAAACTGTCCAAAAACAAATCCTCAAAGAAACAGCAACTCAATAAATGGATAAAGACTTAAAAAGAGACTTCTCAGAAGAAGACATAAGAATGTCCAATAGACACATGGAGAGATGTTCAACACTTCTGCCCATTAAAATGCCAATCAAGATAACACTGATATTAAATTAGAATGGCCATTATCAAGAAAATTAATAATAACAGATGCTAGCAGGGATGTTGCTAAATAGGAATGCTACTGTGCTGTTGGTGGGAATGTAAACTTGTTCAACCACTCTGGAAACCAGTTTTTCTTCAAAAGACTAAATACAGAGCTTCCCTATAACCCAACAATTCCACTCCTGGGCATTTATACAATTGACTAAAACCAGGCCACAGTAAAGCTACCAGCACAACTATGTTCATTGCAGCATTATTTACCATAGCCAAGATATGGAATCAGCCCAAATGCCCCTCAGTGGTCAAATGGACCAAGAAATGTGGTAAATATACACAAAGGAATTCTACGCTTCTATCAGAAAGAATGTTTCACATTTGTAAGGAAATGGAAAGACTTGGAAAAAATTATAGTAAGTGAAGTTAGCCAGACCCAAAGAAACATAGATTGCATGGTTTTCCTCATTTTCTGTAACTAAAATGTGTGTATAAATCTATAAGTAAACACAGTGGATGTCAAAAGACAAAAAAAAATGCCCTTGGACATAGTAAATTATATAGGACTCTAGATATTCACACAGTGAGACCAAAGGAAGATAATGTTAGGAGAGGCTCACAAAGGCTCAATAACTATATGCATTTGATCAACATAAAATAATGTTCATTGAAATGAACTCCAAGAAATGAAAACAAGAGGTTTTCTGTTATTTTGCTTTTTGTTTTTGTTTTTGTTTTCTTCTTTGTGGCTGTTTTTGTTTTCTGTACATTTTGTCTTGTATATAAGTTTATCTGTTTTAATGATGGTAAGGGAAAACAAAGAAATGGTAGACAAAGGGTGAACAATTGCATCAGTGATACTAAACACTAAGTAGAAAATGAACTATACAACTTGGGGATGGGATATAATCAGGAGGGAAAAACTAGGAGAAAACAAGGGAACATGTGACATTGTTCAAAAGTAAATGTACTCATTACCTGACATATGTAACTACAACCCCTTGATACATCACCTTTACAATAACAATTAAAACAAAGAATTTTGTATTAGAATCTCAGAGTTGTTCTAAATTTCTCTGATAAGATGCTCAAGAGAAAATGGAGTTACAAAAGTAATTCCAAATCAAAATTGATAAAGTTGTTGAGATTTATGGTAATAAAAAATCTTAACACATACTGATAAATTGGCCTCCAGAATATAGTGTAAATTATGTCTTCCAGAAGTATACATATATCCAAGAAAGATGATGAGCCGATGGATGGATGGAGACACCTATCTATACATTTACCCATATCCTTTCCAGCATATTAATTTTACCAATCTGGTAAAAAAAATTACTTAGGACTCCCATATTGATGAATATTTAGGTAATTTCTAATTAGAAAATTTAGTTTTCTGCTCATTAGTCATAATGAGCATCTTTTCATGTTTCTTGGTCATCTTACATTTCCTACTTCATCAATTATCTATTAGTACCCCTGGCTTATTGAAAACATAGTGTTACATTCATTTAAATTTGTATTTCTCTGATTAATAGTTTAGCAGTCTTCCATGTTTGTCATTTTTATTTAATATTCTGTGCATTGCCTGTTCACACCCTTTGCCATTTTGTCTGCTAGGTTGCTTGTCTTATTCTTATTAATGTTGAATTTTTAAGATTGACTGTTGTTTAAAGATGTCAAAGTGCAGTCTGTTTGCAGAAGGCAAACACAATTTAATGCCACAATGTAATTAAACTCTTGTCCAAGCCAGTCCCAGGGTTAGCATACTCCCCTGTGTCCTCAAATAAAGCACAGAAAATTTCCAGAAGATAAATTTCTTGGAACATGAGCTGTTCAAAGAAAGAAGGAAATTGATCATTAAAAAAATTGCTGTTGGTTTTATCATCAGGACTCAATAATAATCAAAATCCATTTGGAGCTCGGTAACAGCATGTATTGAGCAATAATGATGGTAGCTTTTTGAGATGAGAACCAAGAAAATCCCAGACCCTCCTAGGGAGAAAAGTGATGTCAGACCAGTCCAGGTCACCAGTGAGAAAATATCAGAGAATGGGGATCCAAGTTGAGGTATTAGGGGAGGACAACATTCAACAAGTCCAGATGGATCCGTTGACAAGTCCTAAAGGCAGAGACAAAAATAGGAGAGGAAGTTAGAACTTAAGGCACAGAAGGAAGGAGAGCTTTGGAGCTGATTGGTGTAAAAAGGTCTGCCCTGGTGGAAAGCTGCTCTGGACCCCAAACCAGGCTTGAGAGGGAAATGAAACCCAAAATACTATGCCCCCAGGAAATAGTCTGATGCCTAGAAGAACATGGGAAAACAGCTGATTTAAGTAAGCAGAGATGTGTGAGACTCCCAAGTGGGTCTGCCACATTGCTTTGTTTCAGTTAGAAATACAAATGGTGGGGGCTGGGAAGGTGGCTCAGAGGTAGAGCACTTGCCTTGCATGCATGAGGCCCTGGGTTCAATTCCTCAGCAGCACATAAGCAGAAAAAGCCGGAAGTGGCGCTGTGGTTCAAGTGGTAGGGTGCTAGCCTTGAGCTGAAGAGCTGAGGGGCAGCGCCCAGGCCCAGAGTTCAGGCCTCACAACTGACAACATAAGAAGGAAGGAAAGAAAGAAAGAAAGAAGGAAAGGAAGGAAGGAAGGAAGGAAGACAAAAAACAAATGGACCGGGCACCAGTGGCTCATACCTGTAATCCTAGCTATTTGGACTGCTGAGATCTGAGGATAGTGGTTCAAAGGCCAGCTGGGGCAGGAAAGTCTACTATTAGACTCTTATCTCAACTGAACTACAAAAAAAATGGCCAGAAGTAGAGCTGTGACTCAGGTGGTAGAGTGCTGGCTTGAGTAAAATGAAGCTCAGGGGCAGCACTCAGGCCCTGAGTTCAAGCCCCTGGACTGGCACCCCCTAAATACAAATTAATTGTTCAGGACAGAACAACTATGGATGCATTAGGAAATGGCTACAAAGGGCTGATATGGACCAATTATCTCCCTCCCAAATTCCTTTCTTACAGCCCAAATCCCACAATGAGATCATACTTGGGTATGGAGCCTTTATAAGGTGAAGTCATGAAGTTGAGGTCTCTATGATAAGATTAGTGTCCTCGGGGCTAAGAAGGTGGCTAGTGGTAGAGTGCTTGCCTTGCTTGCCTGAGGCCCTGGGTTTGATTCCTCAGCATCACATAAGCAAAAAGAAAAAAGCTGGAAGTGGCGCTGTGGCTCAAGTGGTAAGAGCGCTAGCCTTGAGCTGAAGAGCTGAGGGACAGCGCCCAGGCCCAGAGTTCAGGCCCCACAAAGGGACAAAAAAAAAAAAAATTAGTGTCCTCATGAGAAGAAACATCAGAGAGGGCCTCTCTCTCCTCCTCATCCCCATGTCTCCTGCCATATGAGAAAACAGGAGGAAAAAAGTGTCCCTGACAATTCTGGCATCGTGTGTGTGTGTGTGTGTGTGTGTGTGTGTGTATGTGTGCGAGTGTGTGTCTGTGTCTGTGTATGTGTGTCTGTGTCTGTGTGTGTGTGTGTCTGTGTGTGTGTGCACGCACGCGCATGCACGTACTCATGCATGCACATGTGCCAGTTTGGAAGCTTGAACTTAGGACCTGGGTTCTATCTTCTAACTTTTTCGCCCAAGACCAGTGCTCTAATGACTGAGCCACATCTCCACTTCCAGCTTTTTTGCTGATTAATTGGAGAAAATAGCCTCACAGACTTTTCTGCCTAGGCTGGCTTTGAACTACAACCTCAGATCTCAGCCTCCTAATTAGGTAGCTAGGATTACAGGAGTAAGCCACTAGAACTCAACTCATGTTGGCATCTTGATCTTCCACACTCCAAAACTGTGATCTAATGCATCTACCATTGGTCCCTATGGGTCTCCTTTCCCATCCTACCTCTGTTCTGTGCCCCCTGACCCTCTCCTGGGGAGCTCCAAGCATGCATGAGGCTGGGGCCATGGCACCTGTAACACTTTGCTGTGTTTCCGTTGGTCTTTCTACACACCTCCATTCTGCTACCGAAGTGAGGGTCCCTTCATCACTCTTCCATAATATAAACAGGAAGCTCAACCCATTTATCTCAATCACCAGTCAGCAGAGAAAATGCAAACACTTAAGAGTAAATATGAGAGCTGTCTCCAGGCTGCAACAATGGGCTTGCTGAAACAGTCATCACAAATCCCTCCATCACCTCCCTCCCACCACATCCTCCCCACCCACCCACCAAAGCCCATCTCCCGTCACTCCTCAGACCTTAATGATCCCATCAATGAATAAACAATAAGCTTGAAGCCAGCTTCTGGAACCCAGTTAAGCCTGCACTGCCTGTGACCTGATCTGTGATGAATGATTGGGATCTTGGACAATGCTATGGGTCATATATTACCCAGAGAACAGCTTCTTGATGTCAGCTTTTCAAAAAGAAATTATTTTCAAGAGGACTTTTGTTTTAAAGACCATAGGCAACACCAGAGTCCAATTCTACAAAATGCTTTGAGATGCCTAGATGAAAGAAGCAACCCTGACTATTAACTCAAGCCTGTGTCAACCTAAGGAGGGACAGGTACTGGGTAAGTCTGATGGATGCAGAGGAGGTGGCACATCGCATCCCAGATGTGTCTGCAACCAATTTCAAGACAAGCTAGATGTACCATGAGTCCTTTGTGATCATCCTCCCCAAAGAAGGCCAGTGTGAAACCCAAACCTGGGCCCCTGCTGACAAGCTGGGTCTACAGAAAGGATGCCATCCTCTTTGGCTTTGGTATGGTTCCACTAAATATGGTTCTACTAAATAACTCCAGTTTTTCCACTGCAGATGACAGATTCAGCTTGGAGAAAATGTAGACTATGTCTCTAGTGATGCTATTTTATGCAGATGCTCACTCTTGTGCAGACTCAGTACCTTCCTCCTGTCCTCAGTTATTCTTCTCCAGAAAAACAGATATGAATGGTTGGATCAGGCCATTGATTCAAATATCCACATCTTTAAGAAATGATGCTTGAACATTTTCCTTAAAAGCCAGTCGTAGTGAGGTTCCGGTGGCTCACGCCCGTAATCCTAGCTACACGGGAGGCTGAAACCTGAGAACTGTAGTTCAAAGCCAGCCCAGGCAGGAAAGCGTATGAAACTCTTATGTCCAATGAGCCACCAAAAGTTCAGAAGCAGGACTGTGAGTCCAGTGGTAGAGCACCAGCCTTGAGTGAAAAAGCTAAGAGACAGCATCCAGGCTCTGAGTTCAAGTCCTAGCCCCAGCAGAGATAGATAGATAGATAGATAGATAGATAGATAGATAGATAGATAGATAGATAGATAGATAGATAGATAGATAGATAGATAGATAGATAGATAGAT
>NW_012267244.1:15880947-15886019 GCF_000151885.1 Dipodomys ordii | reverse complement strand
TGGTTTATTGGAGATAAGAGTCTCACGGACTTTCCTGCCCGAGCTGGCTTTGAACCGTGATCCTCAGATCTCAGCCTCCTGAGTAGCTAGGATTACAGGCGTGAGCCACCGGCGCCTGGCTGCTTGGTCCTTTCTTTAGCAGTACAACCTGAGGTATCTTCCCAAATGGATCTCATTACACTCTGCCCAAACCTAAGTCTCTCTTATATCTAATATTTCCAGTTGACAATAATGGCCAGATTCACCTGTTACTCTTAGAATTTTGTGAAGTTCATTCTTGAGACCTCAGGATTAAACCTAAACATCCATTTCCCACCATACTGTTGCCTAGTAACCATGCTACATTGCAGTGTAGAGTTCAGACCCACACTGGGGTCATCATGAGTGGGGAGAGGTAATTGAAGCCAGCTAGAAGAAGCATGGGCTGGGGCATGGGAAGTCAGGGAAAATTCTCCTCCAGGATATGAGTTATTTCATGTCTGTTGTCTGGAGGCCAACAGGCACAATCAAAACACACCCTTGGAAGACGCTACCAATGAAAGAGTGTAACACTAAGACTCCCATACCCTGGGGGTGGAAAGGGTCCCTCTCCATATAGAAGTCTGCTCCCTGAGAGAGCCACCCTAGCCAGTTCTTTCCCTTATGCCCATCTCTTTTATTTAGGTTCCATTTTCTCCATTTCCTTTTAACCTTGACTTTCTAGATTGTTAGATTGCACCTAAAACATCATTCATGTTTTCTTGCAAACCATGCATGCAGTTGCTCAGGACATGCACTCCCCATGACCCCATTTCCTGTGTTCCTCCAAATAGAGCAGAACACAAAGGCATGATGAAGTCAATGCTTGGTCCACACCAAGCTCACACTCACCATGGGACTCAGAGAAACACAACATGTCCTTGGCCATACACTTAACTCCAAAACTCAACTTTCTCAAATATGTATACTATTCCTCTTTGAAGAACCTTGAGTCATTTAAAAGTGCTTTGTCATCCAATAGTCATTACACTTCCATTCCAAACATTGTGCTTCTCTCTGCTTCCAGTAGTGAACAAAATAGACATCATCCTTGTCCTTGGGAAGCTATTGAGGGAAAGAAGAAATATGCCATCATTTAAAGGTGAAAGAGAATAGGGAAATAGGCACTGTGTTCAATATTCAACACACATCAGTATTTATTTTCTCTCTACTCCTAAAGATTATTCTTTACATCTCTTTTTTAGATGAACAAACGAAGTTCAGATGGGTTAATTAACTTGCCTCAGGTCGCCTATCTAAATAGTTATGAAGCCAGACTCATGCTTGTAATCCTAGCCTCTCAGGAGGCTGAGACGTGAGAATTAAGGTTCTAAGCTAGCCTGACAGAAAAGTCTGTGCGACTCTTATCTCCAGTTAATCATCAAAAAAATACAGAGGTGGAGGTGTGACTCAAGTGGTTGACTACCTTACTTGTGCGAAAATTCTAAGCAAGATTCAGGCCCTAGCCAAGCACTGGTGGCTCATACCTATAATCCTAGCTACTCAGGAAGCTGAGATCTAAGGATCACAATTCAAAGTCAGCCTGGGCAGGAAAATCTGTGAGACTCTTATCTCCAGTTAATCACCAAAAACCCAAAAGTAGAGCTGTGGCTCAAGTGATAGCCTTGAGCAAAGAAGCTCAGGGACAATGCTCAGGCCCTGTGTTCAAGTCTTAAGACTGGCACCAAAAACTAAAAGTTGGGCCTTCAATTTAAGCCCCAGTAATGGCACAGAAATGAATGAATAAATGAATGAATAGTGATAAAGCTAGGATTCACTATAAATTAGCAATGTTTTTTCTTAATGCATTACCTCTTTGTGACACTCTGAATACAAATATTCTCTGTACTCATCTTTTCCCCTCATCCCAGAAACAGCTATATCAGCTAGAAAAGTCAGACCAGAAAGAAGATTGCTGAAAACAGGCTGAAAAACAAGACAGAAAAAAGAAACAACAGCATACCCACTCATCAGGGTCAAATCCTGGCACCGCACTAAGATGCCTCATAGGGCTTGAGGAGAGCTTGTTGCAGTTTGAACAATAAACCAAATGTTGGATCTCACTAACCAACAGCAGGTCTGAAAACCCTACAGTAATCTCAAGGGCACCACCCCAAAGAATCATAACTGCTCTTCATGGTACAATTCTAGGCACACCTACTCTGACCCACAAAGTGTGGGGTTTTTTTACTTTTGTTTGCAGTCCTGGGGACTGAAATGAAGACCTTATGCTACCCATCAAGCACACTACCACTGAGCTCCAGCTTTCGGCCACTTAGTGGATCTCTGGGCTGATGAAAACCAGATCCCAGATCCTACATTCTCTGCTAATGCAAGAGCTTTGATCTCTACCTAAGATGCCACCTGTTAGGAGTTGCAATTGCACTGACGGCATGAGATCACCTTCAAATAGGAAGCCCTCACATCCTATTCGCTCCAAACCAATCCAGCCAGTTTGTTGGCAGACACTGCTCAGTTATATCCAGCTGCAGGTATGGATTAAGTGTCAGCATGACAGGTGGCTTCCTGTCAGGTGCCTCTCTCCTCAGAAGACACCAGGGAATAATAGTTTATGTCTAAGATGGAAACAGAAACAAGTGAATGAAACCCCTGAACTCTAGCATCTGCCTGTTGAGGACTAAGGGGCCCCAACAACCAGGCCCATGTGAAACTAAACTATCCTATTTTACAGGGCCATCTAGCTGCTGGTGCCACATTTTAAGAAAAATCTCTGTTTCTACTGAGATGATGTCTTAGGAAAGGTGACCCCCATCTCCTAGACTGGCCAGCAGCAGGCTACATGGTGGCCATGTTGGTAACCCATCAATGCGGATGCTATTTAAACCCAAATCTCTTCCTGCTTTGTTTAATCCTATTACGCCTACTTCCACTCTTCAAAGGAAGAGTTCAAAGGAATTCAAGGCAAAACACCCACCACTGATTTACTTATGAAATATGGTCTGTCTCACAGAGCCTGCATTGGAGGGGGAATTATATTTTCCCTTTTCCTAAGAGACATCATTAGCATTGTGATAATTAATGAAAGGCAGTAATTGGAGTTGGATTATTAATGGTTTCAATCATCCAGAGAGCAGATGGCATGGAAGTGATCTGGGAAAAGAAGAACGATGAGCAGAGCAGGCGTGTGTGTGTGTGTGTGTGTGTGTGTGTGTGTGTGTGTGTGTGTGTATCTGTCTGTCTGTCTGTCTGTCTACCTGCCTGCCTGCCCTCCTTCTGAAGTCTGCATGTACAAGTTCAGCCTTTCTTAAACAAATGAGTTGAGTTTTCATTCAGAAGAGTTTATGAATTAAAGCTGAGAAGAGATCCCTCTTGCAAATGGATATTATCACATACGTCTCCCTCACTGGTTGGCCATATAAGAGTAAGGACAGGTGGCAAAAACTTGGCAATCTGAAGGCAGAGGTCATCTGTTAGAGCAAATACAGAGATTGAATGTCAGGAGATAAAACTGAGAATCACATTTACACATCAGTGCTGGATTTTAGCTGGAAAGCAGATTCCAAATTCAGAGCCTTGAGATTGGGAACACATATCAGACTGAGATCCACAGACTGAAGGGCAGGCCTACAGCCCAGGAACAGGAGTGAGCAGTGCTGTATGAGAACAGGTGAAGGGAACAGAGATCTGAACAAGCTGCCGAGGACAGAGGAGTCGGCAGGCAGTGGCAGCTCTTCTCCCTGGGCTTCTCTGTGTTCCACTTCGGCAAAGCCTTGTTGCAATGATCATAAGCACTTTAAAAAATGTTACTTTAAAGGTGATTTACAGATGGGTTACTGTTTCACTAGAAATCCATGGAAGGCAAAGGGAAAAAGGTGTAGCCCAGGCTGGTCTCAAACTCTGATCCTCCTGCCTCATCCTCCTTGTTGATTACCAGTGTGTACCACCATGGTCGGTGACACATTTTTAAGGTGAGAACCATAACTGTTTTCTTCTCTGCTGTATCCCTGGAGTCTACCTCCATGACCCAGAGTAGGTACCCGAAATTGTTTGCTGAATAATAAATAATGGGATGGATAAATGGATATAGCTATCATTCCATGCTGGATATTGGCCAAAGAAAATAAATATCTATACACGTTTTAATTAACCACATCAATTGTTACTTTGAGTAACAAAGAACTTCACAAATAATTCATTGGAGAGCAGACACAGGTTTCTAATACACACACATCACACGACAAGTAGCTGAACAAGTAAAAGCTTGCAATGTTTTCTTCTTTCCCCAAATTTCTTCTCCACATCTCCCCCCTCAATCCTGCCACAACACAGTGCACAGACTAGCTCCACGCCATCTCTTTTCTCTTCTTCCTCCCCTTCCCCCTTCTCCTCTTCCTCTTTCTTTTCCTCTTCCTTCTCCTCTTCCCCCCTTCCACTGAAAATCATTGCTCTGAAAATTATGATGTGATTTGATTTAAAGAACATTCTCATGTGCCAGCTCAGAGCTCTTTCTTCTTTTGGGGGCCTGGATTGAGTCCTGAGCTCTCCACTAGAGACAGAAAGGTATGAAGCAGGAAATGCTGGGGCCAGGGCCCTGGTACATCAGCGTCTGTCATCCCTTAACGAGGGGTTGTAGAAAAATCACCCCAAGTGAAGACTGAGTAGCTGTTTGTGCCTCTGCAGTGTTCCCTGTACCAGAACTACAAGAAAAGGAAGTTTGGGTGAACGATGGTGGAGAATGCTTGAGTGAATATTTAGATACTACATAAAATGCAGTTGATGAATTAGAGCACAATCTCAAGATGTTTCTCCCAGGACTCTGAGGAAAAAGAAAGATCAAGATTGAAAAGGAGAAAAGATACCGTTAACATATAAATAGGTATTGAAATGTCTAGGATAAAATGAATCCTCGATGTGGACTATAAGAAGTCTCAGGAGCTGGGCGCTGGTGGCTCACGCCTGTAATCCTAGCTACTCAGGAGGCTGAGATCTGAGGATTGAGGTTCAAAGCCAGCCCGGGCAGGAGAGACCGTGAGACTCCTATCTCCAATAAACCACCAGAAAACCGGAAGTGGCGCTGTAGCTCAAGTGGTAGA
>NW_012267244.1:15873495-15880897 GCF_000151885.1 Dipodomys ordii | reverse complement strand
TAGATAGATAGATAGATAGATAGATAGATAGATAGATAGATAGATAGATAGATAGATAGATAGATAGATAGATAGATAGATAGAGCCAATCAGCCAATCATTGCTAAGTACCTCCAATTATCAGATCCAATCTGCTTCTTCAGATTTTGGCTATTGATCTTTCAGGGCTAGCATTTTCTTGGCCTTTTCCATAATCCTTAGGTGGGTAATAATATCCAGAAATATAGGTAACAGGACTCACATTGTCTTACTAAATCATAGTTGTACACACAAACCTGCCAGTTACATCTCTGAGGTCTTTGGGCCAGAGACTCCATAACAGGGCAAGTGATTCAAGTGATGACCACCCACTCTCCACAGATACCAGCTGCCAAGCGCCATATTGCAATAGAAGGATATTAGGAGAACACCAAGTCCCAATCCTGGACTTGGTACTTTGTACTGGAACCTTGTACTTTTCCTATTTCACCTTCTTCCTTTGTGGCCGAGATTACTGGCTGCCCCACCCCACCCCAGTGAAGGCCAGGCTGAGGTGTCCTACTCTATCTGCCCTGTGTGGAACAGCCTGTCATTAGCCCACATCCTCTCCTCCCCTCAGAAATACAAGCAGTCTTCCACAGGCAGCTCAGAGAATACAGACACCCACAGATCTGTCAGCTGGATGGTCTGGGGCTGCTCAGATGTATTGTTTCTGCTCATCACAAGATGATGGTGGTGCTTCTATTTCTACTAACGATAAGTTATTAACTTAGAATGCTTAATAAAATCCAGACACCATCACTTCATTGGCAGCTCACCAAAGTCAGTGATGATCACTGCATTAATACCGCTGTGGTTTCATGAAGAGTTCACTGTTGATTCTACAGAGAGGCTTAAACAGCTCATGGAAATGAGTGGAGTGAGCGCTTGGTGAAGATTTGTGTCTGCCAAAGAGATGGGGAAAGTTCAGCCCGGGTCCATTTTCTTAACATCCTTCTCTCCATTCTTTATCTTGCTTTGAGTCCCTTAAAACAAGTTGACTGTTCCCTTTGGGTGAAATTGGACCATCTCTGAATCACAAAGACATAACCTGGACATAACCAATGGAAACTCCAGCAGATATTCATTAATGGACAGGTTTTTTGATTGCAGCCTCACGCTGGCAGCTCACTATCTCTTTTCTCCTTCTTCTCCCTGTCCCTTCTTCAGAAGCAGCAACAGAGCTATTCATGCTGAGAAACACAGCCCCAGGATGAGTTCTTGCTTCCTCATGATGCTTAAAAGGAAGAGTAAAGTTGTGTTCAACTCTATTCATGGTCATATGGTCAGAGACCCAGAAATGACAATCCCTGCCCTGTATTCTCAGCTATCCTCGATAGTGAGCTTGCAGGGGTGTAGATGAAAGGTGTAATAACAGAATGTCAGTTAACAGCCATTTTATTAAAGGCTTGCTAATGACTGGCATTCTGAAGAGACTTTTCAAAAATACTGAGCTAGCCAGGCACCGGTGGCATATGCCTGCAATTCTAGCTACTCAAGAGGCTAAGATCTGAGAACTGTTTGTTCAAGCCAGCCAGGGCCGGAAAGTCCATGAGACTCTTCTCTCCAATTAGCCAGCAAAAAGCTGGAACCGGAGATGTGGTTCAAGTGGTAGAGTGCTATCCTTGAGCTAAAAAGCTCAGGGACAGGGCACAGGCCTGGGTTCACATTCCAAGAACACGCATGCAAACACACACACACACACTCACACACACACACTCACACACACACACACACACACACACACTCTCTATGTTAGAACAAGGGCACTCCGCTTGAGACTCCATCAGGACTTACTCTTCCCCCAAACCTAAGTCTTGGAACTAACAAGCTCTTATATGTTTATGGAGTGAGTTAAAGAGATGGATAAACTCTCAGGGTTTCCCAGTGTTCAATCTTCCATCTCCTTAGACTCAACATAAAAAAGACACATGGTAGCCTGACAAAAAATTCTGCAGAATAAATAAATGAGAAAAACAAGAGATAAGTGACACCCTTCAAGCCACATTTTCCACTCTCCAGGAGACTTTGTTTCAGTCTTCTGCTTCCCACCACCCTGGGGTTGGAGGTTGGAGGTTGGAGCTCTCAGGAGGAGAGGAAGGGGCACCGCTCCTTCCCCTCCAAGTGATGTCACTGCTATCACGGCAAGGCAATGGGCCGTCCCATGTTGATGCGTCCATCCTAAGACCCGCTGCTGGGTTAATGTGCTCTCCTGTGTAACAGGCATGGCTCCAGGCACTCAAGAGCTCTCCTTAATGATCATAAAGGAATACAACACTGTTCAATCAGATGTTATATTTCAGGATGCAGCTTTAATGGGAAAGTCTCTTGACATTAGCTGCTGGAGAAGGCCCACAGACAGCTACTCTTGGGTATCTGTGGATTGTATTTATACTATTTTCCCAGGATGCTCTTCCTACCCTTTAAACCATTTCCTTCCTTTTAGCCATGTGGACTTTGCCTATCTGTCTACTTGTCAGGATACCCCTGCCACTTCTAGCTGGTCTATTAGGTAAAAGCTCTGTTTCTGCCCCTCTGTGTATCAAATGAATTTCCTACATAGAGATTACCCCATGGACTAAGCTCTAGTGCTCAGGCCTGTCTGGCTTCAAACCTCGATCCTCAGATCTCAGCCTCCTAAGTAGCTAGAGTTACAGGCCTGAGCCATTGACACCCAGCCTAATAATATACTATAAAATCTGCCAAAGAAGGAAGTGTACAGGGCAGAGTCCAGCAAAAGGACCAAATTTAGAGCTCTACCAAGAGAATCATGGATGCCAAAGAATGAAGTTTTTGTACTCACACGTACCTAGAAATAAGAGGCAAGCACATCTCGCAGGAACACATACCGGAGCACTAGGCTTGGTGAGAAGGCAGAGGGGGCAGAGAGAAATGATTTTATAGGACTGAATGAGAAAGTAAGATAGGAAGTCTTAGGATTTGGTCAATGTAAATAATAAGCTCTAGACACTAAAATTAAACTACAAGTAGTACTGCCTAGAGTCATCTAGTACCTGATCCTGGGATAGTTCAGTGAGATACTAGCCTTGCATGAGATCCTGACAGAGGAGGGGATGGGTGTGTGGGTTCTGGGTTGGTTAGATTACACATGACAGGCGCCCTCTCTGTCTTATTTCTCTGTAAGAATTTGACTCACTTTGAAAGGAGCTGTCTGCCCAGGAGCAGCAAAGCCCTCTCCCGCCAGTGTCAAAGCATTAGGAAACACAAACAAAAAAAATATGATTGATAAATATGCCTATTCTTTTATTTATTTTTTCTTTGTTGGTTGTAGGGATGGATGGAACTCAAGGTCTGGGCACTGTCTCTGAGCTTTATTCAAGCCAGTGCGCTACCACTTTGAGCCACAGCGTCACTTCCAGTTTTCTGGTGGTTAATTGGAGATAAAAGTCTCACAGACTTTCCTGCCCCAGCTGGCTTCAAACCACAATCCTCAGATCTCAGCCTCTTGAATAGCTAGAATTACAGGTATGAGCCACCGGTGCCTGGCCAGCAAGTATTGTTTTTAAGAAGGATATCAAAAGCATCATTTTAAAAACTGGAGTAATAAAAGAATGATCACTTTCATCACCTTCATTCAGTATTGTGCTGTATTATCAAGTATTATATAGACTCAGTGAAGTATACTATGTAAAATTGAACATGGATTGCTGCTTTCAAATAAAATGATTACAAAACTTAGAAATATAATGACAAGGGCTGGGAAGGTGGCTCAGTGGTAGAGCGCTTGCCTTGCATGCATGAGGCCCTGGGTTCCATTCCTCAGCACCACATAAGCAGAAAAAGCCAGAAATGGCACTGTGGCTCAAGTAGTAGAGCACTCGCCTGGAGCTGAAGAGCTGAGGGACAGTGCCCAGGCCCAGAGTTCAGGCCGCACGACTGGCAAAAAAAAAAAGAAATATAATGACAATATTTTTTAATACAGAAATTCCTAGATGACTACAAAAATGTGATGGTTTTCTTGGTAAAATTCAAAAATGAACAATGTATTATTTGGGCACAACAATAGAACCATTTTTTTTTGAAAAAAGCAAGGAAACAAAAAACACAAAATCTGAGAGACTGTTAACTTCAACAAATGGAAGAAAGTCAGTAAGAGTTAGGCCAACTCCATCGGTGCCCATTATATTATTAGAATTTATACATTACCTATGTGAAGCCAAGTGCCAGTAGCTATACTCCTAGCTACTCAGGAGTCTGAGATCTGAGGAGCTCAGTTCAAAGCCAGCTCAGGCAGGAAAGTCTGTGAGACTCTTAACTCCAATAAACTACTCAGAAAAAAAAACAAAACAAAAAAGTGGAGCTGTAGCTCAAGTGGTACAGCACTAGCTTTTGAGCACAAAGAGGCTCAGGGACAGCGCCCAAGCCCCGAGTTCAAGCTCCGAGACTGGCAAAAAAAAAAAAAAATTACATACATGACATACATATTATGCTATTTTAGTATGTCAACTATATCAAACATAATAAATAAAACAAAATATAAAACTTAATACGAGGACCAGGCACCAATGGCTCATGCCTATAATCCTAGGTACTCAGGAAACTGAGATATGAGGATCGTGGTTCAAAGCCAGCCCTGGCAGAAAAGTCCCCGTGAGGCCCTCATCTCCAATTAACCACCAGAAAACTGAAAGTGGCACTATGGCTCAAAGTGGTAGGGTGCTAGCCTTGAGCAAAAAGAGCTCAGGGACAGTGCCCAAGCCCTGAGCCCAAGGCCTATGACCACCAACAACAACAAAAAACTTATGTTAAATAACACATAACCCCAGATATGCTAAAAATATTCATACATATAGAAATGCAAAACAATCTATATCAAAATAACCAGAATTGTTACCAGTATAACTGATAAATTGTAGAATTTAGGTATTTTTTCTATAATTATCTTTTCTACTATATATATACATATATATATATATAATTAGACAGGTTTGTTTATTTTTATCTTCAATACAGATGAAATTCAACTTGCTTATCTTAGCTATTCCTCATGCCCACTGTTCATTGCTGCACCATCCATTGCAAACTTTAATAATAACTCATTTCGATTCTCTACAATGTATGTCATGATGACTTTTCATGGTTTTAATTCACTGTAATAATAACAATGATAGTTGAAATTTGTTGAATTGTTGAATGCCTGCTATGTGTTCTTACTTTCTTAGTATTTCGTGAATAAAGTTAGTTATAGTTTACAAAAACCCTAGAAGACAATACAGTTCTGTGTGTGTGTGTGTGTAGGTACTGGGGCTTGGCATCAGGACCTCCCATTCTCACTTCACTTTATCACTCAACGCTGGATCTCTGCCATTTGAGCCACACTTTGGCTTCCAGCTTTTTGTTGTTTAATTGGAGTTAAGAGTCTCTGGGACCTTCCTAACCAGGCTGGCTTTCAATCTTGATTTTCAGATCTCAGCCTCCTAAGTAGCTAGGATTTCAGGCACGATCCACTTAGTGCTCAGCTTAGTTCTTCTCATCTTATAAATGTGAACAAAGTAGTATAATGCTTACTTAGGCAACTTGGTTGAAATGCTTGCCCAAGACCAGATAGCTAACATAGTCAATATTACCAGGGAGAGCGATGTTATTAAATGACCCATTTTCTCAGGAATAACTTGGTGAGATTATGCCACGTACCAGAAAAAGAAAAGTAGGGCTCATGGAAAATTTATTAGATTTCCTTATCTAATAAATTAAAACAACAATTGTAATTACTGCCGATGACAGAACTTCCTGGCCAAAATCAATATCTATCTGAATGAGCAGTGTTTGGCTTTTCTCAGTCTAATCATGACATCAGCCATGGCCAGAGTCAAAAGAGCCCTCCGCTTCATCAGGCCCCAGGGACTCCCGCAATTTGATTCACCTTTAGCTGAGAGAAAGTTGCAGTGACCATTTCTCCTACTTTTCACAGGCCTAGCCATTTCATCTTTGATGCGGTGATAATCAATCATGTAGCTTGCAAGACATGATGGAATAATAGATGTTATTGATTTCCTGAAGTTGCATCAGGCTTTTCAACCCAAGGGGGCCTGAATCATCCTCAAGACACTTATTTCAGTGATAAAGAAGTACAGAGATTATTTAAGAAATAATAGCAGAGAGGCTGGGAAGGTAGCTCAGTGGTAGGGCGCTTGCCTTGCATGCAAGAGGCCCTGGGTTCGATTCCTCAGCACTACATAAGCAAAAAAAGAAAAAAGCCGGAAGTGGCGCTGTGGCTCAAGTGGTAGAGTGCTAGCCTTGAGCTGAAGAGCTGAGGGACAGTGCCCAGGCCCAGAGTTCAGGCCTCACGATCAGACCAAAAAAAAAAAAAAAAAGAAATAATAGCAGAAAAATGTTCAAATCTGAAGAAATGAATATTTAAGTATAGGATGATCAAATGTCTTGAATCAAATTCAAAGTACATAAGAATAATCAAAGATATCATAATCAAACTGTCAAAAATGAAAGACAGGCCTAGCACCAGTGGCTCACACCTGTAATCCTAGCTACACAGGAAGCTGAGATATGAGGATCACAGTTCAAAGCCAACCCCAGCAGAAAAGTTCCCATGAGACTCTTATTTCTAATTAACCACTCAAAAACCAGTAACATCATTGTGGCTCAAAGTGAGAGCACTAGCCTTAAGCAAAAGAGCTCAGGGACAGCACCCAGGCCCTGAGCTTAAACCCTATGACCAACAAAAAAGTAATAAAAATAAAAATAAAAGATGAAGAGAAGATATTAAAAACTGTAAGAAAGGTTGGGGATGGGAAGGAAAAACTGGGAGAACACAAGGAAAGGGGCAACATTGTCCAAAAAGAATTTACTCATTACCAGAGTTATATAACTGTAGCCCCTCTGTATATCACTTTTATAATAACATTAAAAATTAAATAAAATTTTAAAAAAATAGCAGGGCGCCGGTGGCTCATTTCTGTAATCCTAGCTACTCAGGAGGCTGAGATCTGAGGATCATGGTTCAAAGCCAGCCCAGGCAGGAAAGTCCATGAGACTCCTATCTCCAATAAACCACTAGAAAACCAGAAGTGGTGCTGTAGCTCAAGCGGTAGAGCACTCACCTTGAGCTGAAGAGTGCAAGGAAAAAAATCAACATATAAGGAAGGTCCAATGTATACAGAACTCTCAGAAACCTCACAGGTCAGATGACAGGCATCACTCATGTTGAGATTATAAAATGATACAGCTACTTTGGAGAATAGGCAGGGCCTCAACAAGGTTCAATATGGGTATGACACAACGCTGCCACTCAATAGGTGGGAATCCAACAGTAATCAACACAGGTCCACACAAAAACATGAAAGTGAGGGCTGGGAAGGTGGCTCAGTGGTAGAGCGCTTGCCTTGCATGCCTGAGGCCCTGGGTT
>NW_012267244.1:15794469-15860195 GCF_000151885.1 Dipodomys ordii | reverse complement strand
GAAACATTGAAACAGTTAAGGAAAGGAAGTCTTGAATCTTTCTATTGAAAGGGATCAATAAGATTCAGGCTAAGCCAGGCACCAGTGGCTCATGCCTATACACCTAGCTGCTCAGGAGGATAAGATGAGGATTATAATTCAAAGCCAGCCCAGGCAGGAAAGTCCATGAGACTTTTATCACCAATAAACTACTCAGAAAAATTCAGAAGTGGTGCAGTGTCTCAAGTGCTAGCACATGAGCCTTGAGCACAAAGAGGCTCAGGAACAGCTCCCAGGACATAAATTCAAGCTCCAGGACTGGCAAAATAACAACAACAACAACAATAATAATAATAAATAATATTCAGGCAAGATTCCAGAGAGAGAACTACAACAAGATGCCCTAAGTAACATTTCTAAAGTTCAAATATCAAGGGAATGACATCTGTTCAGAGGCTGCTAGACAACACAGTTGCAAAAAATCCAATAAGTACATAGTGAATGATTTTCCTGTATATCTGTATCTAAAAAAGGTTCCTTTTTGAGAGAAGAAAAACAGAAGCTTTTTCTAGTATTAATTTTTTGTCTGTAGGAAGTGTGTATAAATGGCCTCATTTGAAAATTAGATTCTATTTTCCAAAGAAAATTAGGAACAATTTCCTAAGGAAAGAAATTATATTGTTGGTAGAAGCAACTTGTGTTTATCCCTTGTATACATACACAGTATTACGTGAATAACACTACATGTCATATACATTTATAATTTAGTGTAGATATGCAATCACATTTACATGTTATAAATAATAACATATTTTAGCACAGCATACTAGATATTATTGTCTTTCTATATAATTTAGAGAAAAAAGATTCTTTTCAAATTCTAAATATTAGGGATACTCACAAAATGATTTAGCATTTGAAAATCCAAACTTATGAAATTGAGGTGCCTTTAGATTCGTTCTTCCTTGTTAAAGCCTGCAATTCAAGTAAAGTCAAAACCAACTTAGGCCAGGACTTACTTGCTTTATTTCCCAAGTGTTCAAACACAGAATATTAGATATGATCAAGTAAAACTCATCTTGAAATCACTCAACTGGCAAGAGACATGAACAATCTGCTTTTCTGTAGAAAATGTCCTGCAAGGTCAGGGGACTTGCTGAGGTTACCTGGATAACCAGTGACAGAGCTGTCAACGCTGCCCTGGGCATGCAGCCACATCCAGACTAACGTGTGGAGGTGCCCTGAAATAGTTCTGGGACCCCAGCTTTCATTCTTCTCCTTATAGAAAATGCTGCCTCTTAGATTCCCTTTCTCTACCATAAAACGTCTTCTGCTCATTTGGATTCCACATTTTGTAGATCTCCTTGAGTCTAATGGCTTCCACATTTTTAGATTTCCAAGATTGATAAAAATTTCCTTACGGGGGGGTATCTTTGGTTTGGTCACTACCAACATCAGGGAAACACCAACTCTCTTAAAGGACTTTTAATAGTGAAAATGGAAGGAGCAAATACCTCAAAAGGCTTGTTTTTATTATATGCAAATTGTACTTCAAAACTCTGACTTTTAATTTGCAGATGGGCTAAATTTGGAATTTTTAATCATTTTTAGCTCAACATATCTCAAGATAGGCCCTGGTGGCTCCTGTCTGGAATCCTAGATACTTAGAGGGCTGAGAGGTGAGAATCATCGTTCAAAGTCAGCCTGGGCACAGAAATCTGAGAAACTCTGATCTTCTGGCAAAAAACCTGAAGTGAAATTTTGGCTCAAGTGATGAAGCATTTTATGAGAGCATGAGACCCTGAGTTCAATCCCCAGTATAGGCATACATATTTGCGTTCACATGTGTGCACTCACATGTGTGCACAAACACGTGCACGCACGCATGCACACATACACACAATTTATCTTATCTAGCTTTCGCCCCCCACACACACACTCCCACCCCAATGCCATTTTACCAGAGGACAAAAACTGCTACACAGACCAGAGGGCTTTGGGCTATTCCTAGATAATGTCCCAGTATCTCCGTCCACTTCACTGCCCTTGCTTGTCCACTCAGGCCTTCACCACTGCTTACTGGACTACTGGATAGCTTCATGCCTGGCCTTTCCTGGGGTCTCTGTCTCTGTCTTTGACTGTCTCTTTGTCTGTCTCTCTGTTTCTCTGTCTCTCTATCTGTCTCTGTCTCTGTCTCTGTCTGTCTCTGTCTCTGTCTCTGTCTGTCTCTGTCTCTGTCTCTCTCTTTCTCTCTCTCCTTTTAGTGTGCTAGTAGATTGAGCTTCCCTTAGTATAGCTGTAGCTCTTAAGAATGAAGCCAGGGCCCCTCCCCTGGCACTCAAGGCTCTGGAGATCTGGCCTACCCTTGGGTTCTCTGCCATTTATACTCAATGAACTTGGACAGAACTCAAGTAATTTCACCTTTCTCCCCTGGCACATTTATTCATATCATTTCCCACATGTTAAAGGAATTTTCTCCCAAACTTTATCTTTGGAAATATTTCACATCCTTCAAGGACTACTCAAATTCTTCTTTGTCTATAACTAATTCTTAATAATTCACCTCTTATAGCCTTTGATTAATCTTTGACCCTATGTAGCTCTTAATGAATCATGTCCTATCATGGTGAATCTGTCACTCTGTGGTTAGAGGCTTGGGTATGATCAACTTTGATATTACATGTGCAATATACAGTAATGATTAAATAGCTAATTTGCTTCACCTTCCTCTCAGCAAACCTTATATCCTGTTTTCCTTGGAAATGAGAATCCATAAAATAACTACCCAACTTCCTTCCACCCCTCACACTAACTCCGTGCACCTGTAGGTGCCATGTACCCTCCCCTACAGCTCCCCAGAAGATTTTTTTTCCTGGCTCTAAATCCCATCCCTTTTCCCTGAAAAGAACCTGCTCCAGCAATCTCCATCCCTTTCTTTTAAATTTGCAACCTCTTCTTCTCTGCTAAGTTTTCAGAAAAGGGAAGACCAGCCAGACATATTTACTAAGTTTCTTCTCAAGCTGAAACGAGTGTGCTGACAGATGCTCAGGCATAGAAACCCTACAAAGTACACTCAGGAAGGGAAGTCAATCATGAACATACATTTGTCCAGCAAAATTCTACTCACCTGTCAATTCAACAAGGAAGACTGAAAGCTGAGCCCAGGACAACTGCCTCTGGCTGCCAGCCTTGCTCTCCCTTGAGATATTTTTAATCTATCAACATGGGCTGATTCCCCCTGACCTCTGAGCAAGGCCCCAGTATATACCTGAGGGACCTCGTTCTTTGGCGCTTGCCATACTGTTTCCATTGAACCCTCTCTCTTTTCTCTCCTATCTTCACTTCTGTCTTCCTCAGGCCTGCTTCCTTCTCCTTCATCTTGCTTCATAGATCATGTAATTTGCTTTATAAAATTTCTCCTGACTTGCAATCTTGTTCTTATGAACAATTCTCCCCACTGGATTATAAACTTCATGAGGACAGGAATTATGTCTATCCTATTTGTCATTAGGTTCTGGACACCTGGCACAGGGGAGGCCCTCAGAAAGGTGAAACAATGAGTGGGCTGTATTAAAGCTAGCTCAGTGCTTCAGGAGTTTTAGGGGAGGAAGCTTAGCAGAACTCCTCCAAGATCTTAAAGGACACAATTATAGCTGGGTGCAGTAGCACATGCTTGTAATCTCAGCACTTAGAAAATGAAGGCACCTGAGTTTGAGGCTAAATTGGGCTTCATAATTACTTGCTCTGTGTATCTTCGTGGGAACAAATAGCTCTTCCCGGAAAATCATGGAGGATTTCCACAAATGGGGTTTTGAAGACTTGAATGTAATTGTTTGATGTTTTTGTTCCTACACTGGCTTCCTGAGACCATGTCTAAAAATAATAATTAAAAAATAAATTTCACACTCCTGTTTGCCTTCCCTAAATACACCCTCCATACTGTTTTAGATTCAGAAGAGGGTAGAGGAGCAGGGGTATGTCATGTACCCCTCACAGCCCTCCAGATTCTGGCCTAGGGTGAGAGGTGCAATTTCCCTTATGACTGTGGGAAGGGGAGTGGCCATGAGTGAGAGAAGTCATGTGGCAGCTTTCATCCCTCATCTCCAGGCCTCTGTGAGACCCGCGGCTCTACTCTACTATTCTGGACCTTGCAACATTCTCCAGATCTTCAGCTTCTTGTCAGCTCTCAGAGCCCAGGTTTTTCAGCCAGCCTCTGAGCCTTACTTGTGGGTGTCTACTTTTCTCATTAAAACTTTCTTAATCTTTAACATTCTTTCCTCCTACCTCAGGGACCTTTAATCATTAAACATACTGAAGTATTCTATTTGAAGAAGAGCCCTAGGATGAACAAAATGAGAAGGCAAAGTTACTTCTAACAAGCCTCTTAAGATTAAATGTGGCTAGCAGTAGGATAGAACAGGTATTCACAACCATTAACTCCAAATCTGGGCCCCCAGGCAAAATAATTGGATAAAACCTCTTCCTAACAAGCCCACAGATTCTCCTTACACCATTTTTCAATACCCTCTTGTATCATTAAACAAAAAAGGAGAGGTAATACAATATTGGGAAGCAATAGGGGAGAAGAACAAGGTAAAGCATCTATTGCTTTACAAGAAACACTCAAAGCCTGAACACACATCAGTGGCTAAAGCAATGTCCTTATCAAAATTAGTTGGGGTTGACACGGAGAAGAAGACCTAATGGGTTCAAAAAGGTTATGATTTTTAGCTAAGATGATTTGTGAGAAAGTAGTAAATAAATGATTAAATAATTCTTTTTAGTTTTTTTATTTAAAAATTTCACATTTTAATACATATCAACTATGTCCTAGGGAAAATTGAATGGAAATATGACCCCCAAAATAAAAATTGGTTCTCAGTGAGCTAGGTTCTATTTTTTTAAAAAATAAGTAAAGAAAAAAAACCTTAGCCAGGTGTCAGTGACTCACGCCTATAATCCTAGCTACTCAGGAGGCTGAGATCTGAGGATCACAGTTCAAAGCCAGCCTGTTCAAGAAAAGTCTGTGAGACTCCTATCTCCATAACCCACCAGAAAACCTGAAGTGGCGCTGTGGCTCAAGTGGTACAGCATCGTCTTGAGCTGAATTGCTGAGGGACAGCACCCAGACCCAGGGTTCAAGCCCTATGACCAACAAAAAGAAAGAAAGAAAAGAAAAAACTCTTTCTGGCAAGTCAGCCCATTGATTCTCCAGGTGACATGAAGGGAAAATATAAAGGGAGATAAAGAGATTAAAGCTGAAATAATGATTTGGGATTATTTCATTTAAGCAAATTTGGTAATCCCTTTGGGTTTCTGTTTCACACTTTAGAAAATGGTAATAATACCTTAATTGCAAACTTAGGGAGATTAGGCATGCTGATAGTAACAATAAAGCAAATGTAAGTGTTTTCTCCAGCACTCTCCTTAACAAGCCGTTGGGGATGGGAGTTTGATTTTAAGTTCTGCTATTATACCCATGCCTCTTGAGTTTGGATTAGAAAGCTCTTAACAACTGTCTCTCTTGTGTTGCTACTTAATTGTTCTTAGTCTGGTTTAAACCTTAGGAAATGTGAGCTCAGGTGAGTATAAAAACACATTAGAATTTCATTTTTTAATTTCTTGAACTGAATTTACCCCACAGATTTTTGTTTATCTCAAAACTATTACTTAACAGATTCCTTTTTTTTCAAATGTTACATATTTACTAGTAGAAACAAGTTGGTTTCAACCCCCCCCCTTTTTTTTATGGTACTGGAGCGTAAACCAAGGACATCACATTCTACTACCACTCCAGATATGCTCCAGTCCTCTTTGATTTTAGTGGCTTTTTTTTTAGATAGGGTTTTGTGCTTTTGCCCAACCAGCCTTGAACCACGATCCTCCTGTATCCTCCTGTCTCCAACTCCTGAGTATCTAGGATTACAGATATAAGCCATTATGCCCAGCCCAAGTCTCACATTCCTAAAGCATCTGATACAACAATCTTCCTTTCTTTGGGTGAACAACCTCCAGAGCCCATTTAAAAAAAAAAAAAACCTGTGCATATTTACTAACAAAAAATCTGTGCATATTTACTTGTCATGACGGTTGTCATGACAAAAGTTCTGATTTTTTAATTTTTTTAAATCTTCCATTGACTTGTAATGCTGAAGTTCTCCAAAGAAGCTACATCTATGTTAGACATTGCAGACTGACCTCTGTTGAGTACAGCATCATAATTGTGGGTGAAATGGTGCATGCCTAAATCCTAGGTCATTTTGGATACCCTTGGCTCTTTAGAAAAATAGCCATTTTTTCCTTCTTAATTAAATGCCTACTGGATTATAGAGGATCATTCTCCAGCAGCAGCATTACTTGATATAGCCATTAACATTACTTTTCAACCTTTGTACCTGAACTACCATTCTCATTTCTGTTGGGGAACTCTTCGAGTGCACTGTTATGCTTAGCAGACCCCTAGCAGGCACCAACCTCTAAAGATGTGATAGCACTGAAACCCATGGAAAAGATTTTCCTGCTTAGCAGCTTACCTAAGTAAGACCCACCAATGCATCTGTCAAATATATTGACTTAAGATTTTCTTTGTTCTGTGGCTATAAAAGTTCATATAACTCTTCCACTTCAGAGTATGTCATTCAAACTTGAATCCATGTTCCCAGGCCCTGACCACTCTTGTTTGTCTCAAAATAAATCATTTCTTATTTCCTTTGAAACATTATTTTACATTGATGGAGCTTACTGTTAAACTTAAGGAGTCTAGCTAGAGATTTGAATAAATAAAATTGTAGTATTTCAAATCCAATTACCTCCTCTTTCTCTTGTTTTCTTTCCTTTCTTATTCTACACACCCATCCACCCCCCACCCCACCCCCCCACACACAGGGCCCACACTACTCCAGTCAAAGAAAAATAGAGTTTACCAACGCAGATGTGACAAACTCCTAATTAACTCCAAATCAAAACTCCTTCGAGCTAAGGTACTACTCTCCCTGTAGACAGCTATTTTTAAAACATTTCTCTTTGAAAACAACAGCATGATTAATCTCTAGTCTTACTTAAGTTCCTTGTGTAGAAACAACAATACGCTCTGAGCAATTATTAAAAACACTTTATTCCATATAATTTGTACATGCTTCAGTTTGCGTTGCTTAGGATTTTGTTTTCCAGGATGTGGTGTCATCTACCGAGATTAACTAGATCTAATTTTCATTCTACCATGCCACATACAAAAATACAATTCTCAAAGCACAGTTCCCCTTCTTTTACCCAAAGGCAGAGAAGAGTTTGTCAGACAATTAAAACGAGAAAACAATACTCTGCACACAAAATCAACACCGCACAAGGCAGGATCCTCACACAGCAACATCATATGTGTTCTTTTTATTTTGAAACAGCAGGAAGAGCCCCTTCTTTATTGGGTGCTAAAGCCAAACTCCAGGGACAAAGGTGTGGTCCTCTGGGGAAAGTAGAGAGGGGTGGGGAATGTCAGGAGGCCACCAGCCGGCTCTTCACATTCACAAGCACTTCAACAGGAAGGAATTGCAGGAGGTTCCTCGCGGGCAGTCACACAGCTTGCCGATCCTCGCTCCTTTTCGCACTGCGCACTGCTCTCCCGCATCGCACTGCAAACAACACACCAAGTGGTCAGTGGGGTCCCCGCGGACAAGCTGGGGTCCCCAGAGACCTGTCTCCCTGTCAACACACAGTCTGTCTCTTGAGAGAACAGGTTGCCACCAGACCCGAAACACAGAGAGCTGTGCGCTTGTCATTTCAGAGACAGACGTTTGGAAAGGAGTTTTAAGTTCTTCTTTTTCTTCTTCTTCTTTTTTTTAATGAAAAAGAAATTGAAAAGCTCCCCTCTCACTTTCTCCCATCTTAGGAAAGGATCATAGTTTCTTGGCTTGATTTCTTGCTTAAGGAAAGGGAGCAAGAGGAGAGGAACTAGACTTTTTAATTTTCCTAAGAAATAAGCAATATACCTATACTTCCTCATAACCTTTGCTGCCTGCTTTCTCAGCCCAGGAAGGAAGAGGAAAGTGCATGTGGGTGGTGCTAGTGATGGTGGGTATGGGGTTTGTGGGTGCTTTGATGTGTGTGTGTGTGTGTGTGTGTGTGTGTGTGTGGTATTTGTCTAAAGAAGGTTGTTAGCGCTGAAATTTTATTTATTTATTTTTAACAAAGACAAAAACCTCATTTTTATTTCCTGAAGAACACTGATTTTTTTTAATCTCAGAATTTAGATGTATAAACAAAAACAAAAACAATTTGATTGTGTTTAAGAAGACAGGAAGAAATTAGGGGAGGAAGAACTGAGTGGCTTCCAGCTCTCTCCCACTCAGAGACTTCTTCCTGAGGGGAATAAAAAGTTGGTCTTCGAGGAAATACATCCCACTGAGCACTGAACGGGCTCCTGGAACCCGCTGTTCAATCCCAAATAGCCTGTCGACGATCTTTGTCCTGGGAGACCAGGGCAGGCGCTGGGAGCAAGAGGGGGCCCCGCGGCCGGCCCACCCCTGGCCCGCCTTACTCAGCCACCTCCAGGGGTCCAGACTGTATCCAAGGCAGCGCGTTTTCCCCAGGAAACCCGGGGGAGGGGGGACTCCCACGCGCCCCCCCCAAGCCTTACCATGGGGACCTGGCCGTACTTCTTCTCATAGATGGGAATGCGTTTACTCTTGAGCTTCTTCAAGACTTCCTGCAGCGCTTCAATCTGCAACACACCCCGCGCGCGCACGCCCGGGAGCCCGAAGTTGAGCCTTGGCTGGGAGCCCAGGCCTGGTGTTCACTCGCAGCCCAGGAGATCGGGAGCCCGGACGCGCTCACTCCGCGGCGGGACTCCACCGACCAAGTGGGGGGAACCCCGGTGGGGCTGCAGCTGGGCGCGCAAAATCGAGGGTACGGACGGCAGGTTCCCCCGAGGGCCCGGGACGAGGGGCTCATTCGCCCCACAGATTTCCTACCTGGAGCCCGAAGGGGCTTGGGCGGATGATCGGAGGGCAGAGGGACCCCGGGGCTTTTCACTGGGGCCGGGCCATCTGACCACGGGAAGGGGGTGCTGGGGATCCGGGGGTGCGCGGGGCGAGGGCGATACTGACCAGCTCCTTCTCGTGGGAGGCGTCGTCCACCGGCGAGTAGAGGTCCAGGGCTCGGGGCTGGAGCTCGGCGTCCTCCTGGGCTCGGGCGCCGGGCCGAGGCAGCAGCAGCAGCAGCAGCAGCAGGGCGGCGCCCAGGACGGGCAGCAGCCGCGGGCGGGCGCTCTCCATGGTGCTGAAAGTCCGCGCTGCCTGCCTGCCGCCGGCCTGCCGGGGAGGCCCCCGCGCTCCCGCCTTTTATAGGGAGCGGGGAGCCGGGGTGCGGGGAAGAGGGAGGGGGCGAGGAAGGAAGGGGGTGTGGAGGAGGGCCCGGGTCAGCCGTCTGTCGGCAGCGCCCCGCAGCCGCTTGACGTCAATGCCCGCCGGGCTCTCTGCACACGGAGGGGCGAGAGCGCGGAGAACGAGACCCCGGCGCCCCCAGACGCTGTCAGCCCCGCGGCGAGGGGCGCTCCCCCGGGGGTGAGGGCCGAGGGCTGAGCGAGACAGGGCCGGAGTGCCCAGGAAATGGAAAATGCCTTCGGGGCAGCGCGCAGGCTGAAGAGTGGCCTCCCTTCACTTAGCAGGGATGGAAGCTTCGCGATCCACTAGCGCCCGGCTCTGCCTGGCCGCTCACCTCCAAGCCCCACGGGTGGCAGCCAGAAGGGGAGGGTTCCTCCAGACAGGGTGCTCTCTGGGCATCTTCCTGGGCACGCGGTGGGGACGGAGGAGGCAAACGTGGTGCAGGGGAGAAAGAGAGCCCGAAGTCCCCACACCGTGGGCTCTTTGGGGGGAACTGTGGGAGGGGTAATGACGAGAAGAGAGCGAGAAAGAGGGAAACCGCGGTTCTAGAACGCAGAGAACGCAGGCTGGCTCTGGAGAGGCAGAAAGCTGGATTCCGGCTCCAGTTTTGGTTCCAGCACTGGCAAGCTGCGTAACTTAGATCAGAATTAAGAACCTCTCTGAGGCCTCGCCTTTTTCTTTTTTAATCAAGGGGTTACAGTTACATGAGCAAGGTAATGAGTACATTTCCTATCCAGCATTGTTGCCTCCTCCATTGTTTTTCCCCTACCATCCCTTCCCTCCCACCTCCTCAGCTCCAACTCCCCCCCCCGCCTAAATTGTAAAGTTCATTTTTCTACATAGCGTTTTGTACAGCTCATTGCCTACCACTCTGCCCTAGACTCTCCACTCCAGCATCAGGAGCCTTCTTTTTGATCTTTTAATAGGCTAATCTCACTCCTGTTTTGGTGCCTGTGCACTTACCTTACCTGGAAATGTCTTCCTGCATCTCTAAATAGCTCACTGATTAAGTCTCAAATTGAACATCTATGACTACTCAAGCTACTGAGTATCTACTGATTTATTCTCCCACAAATTAATTGCTTAGCAGATAATGTGAGTCAGATAGATAATGCATAATCTGTATCTGGTTACTGCAATTATCAAGTATTGTTACTTTGCAATTGCACATTGGAAAGCCAATAAATAATATCTCTTCTAGTAAATACTATACATATTAGCAGCATCAAAATAATTTCCACAGCTTAAAAGTGTATCTAACATCTCTGCCATCTCTCCTTTTCTCATATACCTTTTGATTCTGAACCAAACTTCACTGATATATTTTACTGTTTAAACCTTACTTAGATCTATTGGCACTCATTGCAGAAACTGTCCAGTTATCTTAAAAGTAGTCTGTACTGGGGAACGTGGCTCTGTGGTACAGTGCTTGAAGCCCTGGTTTCAATTCCTCAGTACACATAAACAGAAAAAGGCAGAAATGGCACTGTGGCTCAAGAATGTTAGCCTTGAGCTGAAGAGCTCAGGAATAGCACTCAGGCCCAGAGTTCAAGTCCCATGACCAGGGAAAAAAAAAGTAGTCTGTACTTCAAAGTAAAAACAATTCCAGATAATATTTTCATCTATCCAAGATTGTGGATATCCCCAACCCAATACTTTCCAATTTTGTTTCCAGACATGAGTAGTAGCTCCCGCTTTGTCCCACTTACAAGTTCAAGACTTGCCGAGGCTGAATTGGTATATCACACTCATGTAAGAAGGATACCACATTTAGTTGAGGTGTTCAGAAAAGGATTCCTAAATAATCCTAAAAAACACATCAGGCCTTCTTCACCTTGAGCAGAAGGACTTTGTAAAATGTTTAGAAGAAGAAGGCTGGGATGCAGCTTAGTGGCAAAAGGCTTGCATCACCAGTGTGAAGTCCTGTGTTCAATCCCTAGTGCCAAAAATAAACAAAACCCTGAGTCCATCTTATTCCCCAAAATAATTTACATGACTTATGACTAGAGAAGAACAAAAGAGAGAGGAGTTGCCAGCCCTTTACATCATACCCTGTCAGACAATTTACATTCATGATACTTTGGGGAGGGGAGTTGTTGTTTTTATTATTGTTTTGAGTTCGTAGGTTTGGTGTTCAGTGTTGTTGCTGCTGCTGCTCTTGTTTTCGGTGCTGGTACTGAGGCTTGAACTCAGGGTCTTAAGTATTGTCCTTTAGCTTTTTCACTCAAGGCTGATGCTCTACCACTTGAACCACAGTTCCACCTCCAGTTTTATGGTGGTTAGAGATAAAAGTCTCATGGAGGGCTGGGAATATGGCTTAGTGGTAGAGTGAGTGCCTACCATGCACGAAGCCCTGGTTTCAATTCCTCAGTACCACATAAACAGAAAAAGCCAGAAGTGGTACTGTGGCTCAATGGTAGAGTGCTAGCTTTGAACAAAAGAAGTTCAGGGACAGTGCCCAGGCCCTGAGTTCAAGCCTAGCAAAAAAAAAAAAAAAAAGTCTCACAGACTTTCCTGCGCAGGATGGCTTCAAGCTACTTTGTAATATCGTCAGGGGTGCCAAATTTTGATATCTAGAGCTATAAATAAAAAATCATTATTGGGGAGTTGATCACTACTTATTATCCCAGATACAGAAAAGGAAAGCAGGTCACCTCACAAAAGAAAAGCAACAACTAGCCTATGTCTACAGAGATTTACTGTGGGCAAACCTCTCTTAACCACTCCTCCCAAGATAGAGTAGGCCTCTAGAGCTGTTCTTTGAAGCAGCTCAAGTAGAGAAATCTCATCAGCAGAGGGACAGGAAACCAGTGGCATCAGGCCTACTTATGACTTACTTCAATCTGAGAGGAAATCTTAAAAGTTTGGGAAAACTTCTTTTTGTGTCTAACTTGGAAAAAGAACAAGGACTACTTTGCTTTAGAAAAAAAAAACTTTAAAACTTACAGGCTAGCCAGTATTATATGAGAGCTCTAGATCCCTAAGATGTTAAATAATGTCATAATAGAATGAGATACCAAAATTAGGTTTTTCCTTAGTGCCTTTGTTTCTCCTTCAATTTTGAATAATTTCCTGTCCTATTCTAAGAAACACAGTGTTCACATGTGCCCAGAATACAAATATTGTAGAGTACATTGTTAATTACAACACACCTCTACCTTGGTCTCTACCCTTTTGTGTCTCAATGTCTTTGCCATACTTTGAGCCTCTTAGGTTGTCATATTGTTCCTATGACAGGCTCTGTGATGCATTAACCCTCCTTCCACCCACTTTTCCAATCCATTTGCGCTAAACAGCAAAACTTCCTCAGATCCACTGACTTCACTATGTCTACTGAAGACTGTTTCTCTTTATTTGTGTTAGCTGTGCTCCAAGTTCAACACCACTCTAATCTCTCTGGCTCACATCTGTAAACTCTGAGGCCGCATTGTCTGTTTCCCCTCCTTCCTGCTTCTAGAAAATTCATTTTCTTTGACATTTATCTTGTTTGCTGACTTTCAATTCAGAGCTCTCCAAAGAAACTTCCACTCTTCACTCTGTTCTAACTAAACATCTTTATCACTATCTGGAAGAAAAAGAATCTGCAAGTAGAGGAGAGTTGGAGTTGGTGCCAAATTGAGAGCTGTTGGCGAAGTACTTGTAAAGCAAGTGCACTTTACAGACAGCCTTTGGGAGAAGCAAAGCAGAGGAAATTAAACAATCCTATTCATTTAAAAAATGTTTAATTAAAAGGATTTTCATTTCAAGATACAATTTTAAAAAAACCTCTGTGACCTGTATGTTACAGGGCTGCTAAACATTAAATGACTGATGACAGAATCCAGACCAGCTTTTACCCTTGAGAATCTCCGGGTCTGATCATGTCCATAAATACCAATAATAGACCGGCTCAGTGAGATGAAGGTCGTCACAAATGAAAGGGAACCCAGGTAAGTTGGAGATTATGAACTTCTACCAAGAAGAGCTTCATGAAAAAATAGCACCTTTTGGCCAAGCTTCTGGATGGCAGAGGGCAGGTAGAATTTCTTTTTTTGGGGGGGGTCCGGTCATGGGGCCTGACCTCTGGGCCTGGGCGTTGTCCCTCAGCTCTTCAGCTCAAGGCTAGCGCTCTACCACTTGAGCCACAGCGCCACTTCCAGCTTTTTTCTTTTTGCTTATGTGGTGCTGAGGAATCGAACCCAGGGCCTCAGGCATGCAAGGCAAGCGCTCTACCACTGAGCCACCTTCCCAGCCCGGCAGGTAGAATTTCAACAACAGCCTGGCATGTGGGCAGAAGAGGGAAGTCACTCAGGCAGGGCATAGGGAGTGAGGGGACAATGAGTGTCCTGGATTACTAGATAGTAAGGTAAATGGAATTGTGAAAGATGAGGTTGTAAAGTTCGAAATAAGACTGAAAAGAAACAAAGCCCAAAGTGGCAATGGATACTCAGTCCCCCATTTGGATCCAATGAACAGAAGTATGAATCCAAAGAATTCCAACTTTTCAAAGTCTAACAAAGCAAAGGGGCTTTTTCTTAGCCTCAAAAAATGTAGTCCAGCCCGGGCACCGGTGGCTCACGCCTGTAATCCTAGCTACCCAGGAGGCTGAGATCTGAGGATCACAGTTCAAAGCCAGCCTGGGAAGGAAACTCTGTGAGACTCTTATCTCCAATAAACCACTAGAAAACTGGAAATGGCGCTGTGGCTCAAGCGGTAGAGCGCTCGCCTTGAGCTGCAGAGCTGAGGGATAATGCCCAAACCCAGAGGTCAAGCCCCATGACCAACAAAAAAAAAATGTAATGTAAGAAAAATTATCCTTGTCAGATAGATAGAAGGAGATATCTGTGTCTAAAAGTCACATTCCTCAGGACAAGAAAGCTTTCTCTGGGTACCAGCAGGGCACATTGGTCAGAGTACAGCAGAAGTGGCACATCTAACCTAGATTTCTCCTATGTCTCCACTGCCTTCATCTTCTCTAGCTTTTCTGGTTCCAAAGGTGATCCAAACTTTGGATTTAGCAATGGTGGATCTAGTATTGGCAATGAAGCAGCCATTAGAATACTCCCAGAAGATTAATGATATGACTTAATAAGTAGTCACGTGGAATCTTTCAGTGCTTATCCACCATCTATAGGTTCAAATTAACTTCTTGGCAAGGTTGGAAAATGTCTTATGCTGTGGCCCTGGACATATTACCATTCTCATTTCCTTCTACCCCTAATGAGTTCCATAAAATACATTTTATTTTTTAGGTACCGGATATTTATTTCTGAATTTTGTATGGAATTGGAGAAATAGACTATGAAGGTCTTGCTGCTGTACAAGAACAGCCCCCAAACCTCGGTGACTTGGGAACAAATTGTTGATGGGCTGTTCTGTTCATCATGTTCACTTAGGTACCCAAACTGACAGAGCAGCTGCCATCTCTCAAGTTGCTGCTTTAGTTCCAGAGGTGAACAGGGGGAAAACTCTAGGGGGTATTAAATGAACAAAGCTGGGGCAGAAGTCCTTGATCTTCACTTCTCCTTCCTGAGTCTGAGCTAGTCACATGGCTCAACCAAAGAACACAGTGTAGAATAGCATTGTCAACCAACGTATATATCTCCTTTAATCTCTGCCGTGGTCTCTGCCTTTCCCTATGTCCCAAATGTCCTTGACACACATTGAATACTAATAAAACCTCATGTGACAAGACACATTGTCTGAAGTCTTCTTCCTCTCCTGCTTCAGCAAACCACCAGGTCTGCCTTGACTTTGTTCCCAGAGATCTTTATATATTTATTTATTTGTTTGTTTATTTAGTCAGTCCTGGGGCTGAGCACTATCCCTGAGCTTCTTTGCTGAAGGCTACCACTCTACCACTTTGGGCCACAGCTCCACTTCTGGTTTTTATGTAGTTAATTGGAGACAAGCGTCTCATGAACTTTCCTGTCCAGGCTGACTTCAAACCATGATCCTCAGATCTCAGACTCCTGAGTAGCTAAGATTACAAGTACAAGTCAATAATGTCCAGCTATACATGTATTTATTAACACACCTCATGTAACACATCATATGATGGTGTATCTAAGTCACTTGCTAGACAAGGAGATCCTGAGGACAGAGAACACATCAGATCACCTTTTATTCCCAGTAGTTATCACAGTGCCCAATACACAGATGTGCCAGGAAAACTCAGTTGGTATGAAAGGAAAAGTAACCTGTGGATACAAAGTAGATGATAACCAGTAGAGCACATAATCTGTCATAGAATAGATTCACCAAGCAATTTAGAAGCACTGCCAATTTACTACCATTATCATCCTTGTAGCAGAAAGAAAAATGTATCAGAGAGGGCTAAAATTGTTCAACAGCTAGCCAATTTCAGTAGAATTTCCGAAGTATAGACTCTGACTTCTTTTAACGGTTCCTCTGATAACTAAATGCATTTCTCTGGCAAGATGGACTATTTTTTTTCCAAATGCAATCTTGCTGTGTCACTCGGAAGAGGCAATGGCTCCACGATCCTGTCACACATTTTCGCTGCATTGCTTTTCCTCTTTCTTCTTTTTTCCATTGTTGAGGATTGAATCTAGGGTCTTGCACGTGTTAGGCAAATGACCTACAATTGAACCACCTCACCCACCCCTCACACTCTTTATGGTGCTATATGTTAAGAAAACTGGGATAGGATCACATCCTAAAGACTATAGACAGTTTAAGGCTGAACAGCAAACGCCAGAATGTTTTGATGGTCTATGTGAAGACATGGCGGCATGATTCCCGTGCTGCGTAGGGGTCGGGTCTCAGTGGCATCTGAGGTCAGTTTTAAAACCATAACTCCTAAACTCTTTTATGCTTCTTCAGAACTCATTGAAATGAAGTCTATTTCTTTTGACATAAACTATAACCTCAAGAGAAACAGAATAGCATCTGGCGTGATCCAAAGATCATGCAGGGCCTGCGGGCAAAAGTATATTTTATAGGAAGCAGGATCATCAAGTAAGCTCTCCTTTATATTTTACGGGCTCTCTGGCCCTGACATTTATCTGCTGTGCATCAGAAGAAGTGACTATAGTTCTGGGCTTAGTAATGGATGCATCCTGTTGGCTTGACCTGCCAGCTAAGTCAAGGTCCTGACTTCCCCTCTATAAGCTGAATGCATTGGCTTTCATATCTCAGTACTTCCCACCTAGCTGCCTTTCTAAAACCAGCCTGGCAAGGCCTCTAAAACAGCAGCTCTAGTGGCCACTTCTTAAGCTTCTATGACATTTGCAGAAAGCCCACAGGGACTGTGTTTATTTCTCAGGAAGGTGAGATTAGAGTGGTACTTTTGAGAAGATGGAAGGTAAGATGGAATGGCAGGCTTGTCCAAGGTCAGGTGACAGACTTTCTTCTACTGACTGATTGCAGAATACCCAGTTTAACTTTATGAACAGGATTGCAGACAAGGGAGATGCTTCTATTTCTATACAGAAGAAGCTTAACTAGCTTAGGAAATTCAGAAGAAGGGTGTCAGGGGACATGTCTTAAGGCTGTATCTAGCATAGGGGAATTCTAGGAAAGTGACAACGGGGATTATGGGGATAGTGAAAACGCTTAGCTTCTCTTCCTGTCTCACATCCACTAAATTTTCCACTCTTCTATAAGAAAAGCAGCTCTTCAATCTTGCCTGTTTTAGATAAGCTCCAGGGTCTCTCTACCAATCCATCTGGAGTATGAGCGTTACCCCTCTTTTCTGTATATTATGGCAACCATTGGTTACCACTCTCTCTGACACATTGCATAGGTATGTGGCACACTTTTTTTTGGTCGGTGGTGGGACCTGAACTCTTGGCCTGGGCGCTGTCCCTCAGCCCTTCAGCTTAAGGCTAGCATTCTACCACTTGAGCTACAGAGCCACTTCTGGTTTTTTCTGCTTATGTAGTGCTGAGGAATCAAACGCAGGGCCATATGCATGCAAGGCAAGCACTTTACCACTGAGCCACCTTCCCAGCCCCATGGCACACTTTTAATTGTTTACAAAGATTCAGTGGCCCTCCCTGGTGGAGGATATATCTTGGAGGCTCCAATGAACTCATAGGTGGCAAATAAAATACAAACAGACATAGGTGTCATTCCCTGGGCAACTTCCCAAGCCAATGAATACATTTTCTTCTTGAAGAATGATTTGCAACATTCAAGATAGAGTAACTCTGTCAACATGGGTTCTGGAGAGTCCTAGAGGGAAAATACTGAGTACAGCTTCAACCAACTTTCATTGAACACATAATATGAGTAAGGAATAGACCGGTGGCTATTAGCCATGGGACTTTGGAGAACATTTGTTGGCACAAACTAATTTAGCTTAATTTGATCCACACAGGGAGATGTATGTGTCCATTAACCCATCTCATAGGTTAGCATTCATTACATGCTATTGCATAAAAAATTATCCCCAAAGCCTTTTGGTTCAAAAATATACATTTAGCATCTAACTGTTGCTGTAGATCAGAAATCCAGGCTTAATTGGGTCCTCTTCTTTACACTCAGCCCAGGGAAACTGCAATTCCAAGGTATGGACTGGGGCTGCAGTATCTCAAGGCTCAGCTGGATCCAGAACAATCTGCATAAACTAAGTACCACAGGCTATGGGACTGAGCCTCAGTTACTTGCTGCCTCTTGACCAAGGTGTGTCCCCAAGTCCATTCTAAGTGGTTTTTCTACACTTGAGCAAGCACATAAGAAGAGATTGGAGAGAATACCAACAACACAGAACTCATAGTCTCCTCTACCTAACAGCAGAGGTGACATCCCATCACTCCTTCCACATTCTTTTTGCTGGGCCCAGCCACGCTCAAGGGAAAAGATTCACAAACAGGTGGCACCAGGAAATAGGGAGACTCATGTTAGAAACAGACCACGACAATAATTGAGCCAAATAATACTAAACCAACCAGAATCATATGAGAAACTAAGCTTTAGTCATATGGTAGGAAGAGAAATTGTAGAATTTTAAATCTGGAGATGTAAAGCCCCAAAAGATCCAACTAACTCTAGCTTGAGATAAACAGATATAAACCTGGAACTGAAATTCAGATCACTGCGATTTCCACTAGACAGACATTAGTGAAAAATTAAATACAAGACAATTGCAATACAAGACAAATCGCATTCAACTAAAATATAACCTAGGATATTGGTTGCTAGTTGATTGTTAAATAAACCCTCCAGACAGTGAGTGGATTAAAAGTACAGAGAAGACAAGCTCTTTAGGCTGAGGCAATCAAAAAGGTAGATCATGATACCTACACTGTGATGGGTGGCATTCTCTGTTTAAACAGAGAAGAGAAAAGTATTATTGGCTAGGGACTAGCCAAGATAAGGATTCTGGTGCTACAAGTGTTCTGTCCTCAATCAAAATTAATCAGATGAAATTCTCTAAGATGACATGTCTCTGGGGTTTTGTACATCAAATGTGAGGCCAGAAATACAGTGTAGAGACTGAAACTTATCCCCTAAGCATGTAGTTCCTAAATTAAGGTGGGAACCTTAAAATCAACTGAGCATCTGTGGTTCTTGCCTATATCCCTAGCTACTCAGGAAGCTGAGATCTGAGGCTCATGGTTCAAAACCAGCCCTGCCAGGGCAGAAAAGTCCTTGAGACTCTTATCTCCACTTACCAGCTAAAAGCCAGAAGTGGATATGCGGCTCAAGTGGTTGAGTGCCAGCCTTGAGTGGAAAAGGGACAGCATTTAGGCCCCAAGTTCAAGCCCCAAAACTGGTGCACGCTCACCCACCCACATACACCCCCAAAATGTTTGGAGCCAAAATCTCTATGTAGGAGGGAAGCCCAGTGTGAGTAGTTTGACGTTTCCCCAAATGATTCTGATGTGACCTGACTGCTATAACCCCTTGTGGAACCCCACTGTTCAGGGAGACTTCTGCACCATCTCATGCAGTATAGGGAGCATGTGCTGCCCTACAAAGAGCTCTGAGGCCAAGTTCCTCCGGAGTCCACCTTGCCCTGCAACACACAGCCAACTCCAAGGCTGAGCCAGGATGGCTGGGTAAAGTCAAGTCACTTTGGTTCGGCAGAGATTTACATCATCCCCTCATTTAAGTGGTCATGAATGCTGCAGCCAAGAGTGCCTGGCTGCAAATAATAATAATCCTCCCAAATAATAATCAGTCACCAAAGCCTGGGGCAAGAATGGTGTGTCCTCACCTAGAGCAATACATGTTGCCTGGCCCACAGATGAACAAAATGACCATTCAAGCAAGATCCAAGTCAGGAGGCAAGTGGAGGAGACTGATCCTGGTTCTCTAAAAACCTAGTATCCTTCTTATTTACATTGCTTTTGTCTTTTATAAATCAATATTATCATTTTAAAGCAGTTTTAAAAAGAGGGAACAAGATAGAAAGAGAAACCTTGTTTAAAAATATTACAATACAATAAAAATATTCCTCAATGATCGAGAGTCTTCCATGGGAAACTCGAAATGTCAAGTAGAGCCTGGCTCTACATGTAAGTGTTGACTCTTCAAGTTAAGTGGGACTGGCCATTTTTGATGAGGACCTTAAACTCTGGACTGAGATCCACATGGGTGCCCATCAGCGATCCAGGGAGCCCTTTTGGAGATCTTTGGCTAATGGAAGAGCAAAAGTCTCACCCTGTGGGACAGAAATCATACATGCATGACTGAGAAGAGTCCCTGAGGAACCACAGCTCTGAATATTCATGATTCTTTGTGCCCAGATGCAAATACCATTCTCTGCCATTTTCACTGTTGCCCAGAGTAGCCCTGGTGGAAGGCATCACTTATGGACATGGCCTTTACCCAGCACCCTGCAGAGGGAGTTGAAGTAGACCCTCACACTAGCTTTGCCCACAGAACTCTCAAATACCCACACAGACCAATCTCTCTCTCTCAGGGAACGATAAAGAAAGCCAGACACAAAGTAACCTCTCCTCCCCTTCCCCCCACCCCTCAGCTCTGGGGTGTGTGTGTGTGTGTGTGTGTGTGTGTGCGCGCGCGCGAGCGCGCACACGCGCGTGCGCCCGCACTAATTTAATTTCTCCTTGGGGAATAAAAAAGACTTCAAAGAAGCTGTCAAGATTGTTTTATTTTTTTATTATATGTTTTATTTCTGGAGCCAGGGTGCACATAAATGAGCAAGTAGCTTTTAAATGTCATTACGTGTTTCCTAGGAATCTTCAGATTTACCATAAGGGAATCTTGACACTCACAGCATTTCAAAGAAAACTTCAAAATCATTGCTCATCTATTCTCTTTACCAGCCCAGAACTCTGTAAACACAGCTCTTGGCTCTGCAGGCCATAAAGTACAAGTAAGCAAGTCATAAAGTGCAGGTAAGCATGTCAGAATAACACAGATGGAGGTGCATGGAGATGAATAAAAGCAATTTTGCATATACGACTTTCTAGAGTGTAAAATACAGAGATCTGAGGCCAGCGTGCCATTTAGGGAAAACCCCAAAGCAGAGCTTCCTAACTGGGCTGCAGATTAGAACCGTTTGGGGAGGTTGGCAAAAAGTGCTGGTGCAGGCCCTTCCCTCACAAACCCTGCCTACTTGGCCCAGGGCAATGCCCAGGAAAGGGCAGCTGAACACCTCCCCAGGTGGGAGCTCAATGATCACCACAGCCCTCATGGCACCTATTTATGAAACACTGGTTAGGAACTTGGGTCCATTGTCTTTGGTTTAGCTTCAGGATTACAATCTCAAATATTGGTAGGTCCCAGAAAGTCAGGGAGAGAGAAGGCAAGCCCAGACACAGAGTAACAGAAAATGGCCCACTATCTTCCTGACATCTGTCGACATTTGACCTTATTCCACAAACGCTAGTGACATCTACCTTCACAAAATGGTGAGACAAAGGACAAAGGGGGAACCAATGTAACAGCCATACTCATTAGACTCTATATTGAAAGTGAACTGTACAACTCCTGGGCAGGGATGGGAGAGAAAAACTGGAAGAAAGGGAGGGAAGCATTGTCCAAAAAGAAATGTACTCTCTACCTGACTTATGTAACTGTAACCTTATACCCTTTGTAACAATAAGAAAATTCAGGTACTCATAAGGCAACATCCTGGAAATGATCTGTTCCACCTGGGGGAGAGGGGTTGGGAGGGGAAGGAAAGGGGAAGCAAAATGAGGGAGGGGGTAACAAGTTAGACAAGAAATATACTCATTGCCTTCCTTATGTAACTGAAACCCCTCTGTACATCACCTTGACAATAAAATTAAAATTTAAAAATATATAGAGTACCACTGCTGGATTTGTTTACCCTTTGTCCCTCCATTTCTCAAACTGATTAATTTTAACCAAATAATTTTTTGTACTATTACTGGCGCTGGAATTCAGTACTGGACACTGTTCCTTAGCTTTTACACTCTACTACTTGAGAGCCAAAGCTCTACTTCTGGCTTTTTTGTGGTGAAATGGAGATAAGACTTTCCTGCCCAAGCTGACTTTGAACCTCCATCCTCAGATCCTGAGATCTCCTCAATAGCTAGGATTATGGACATGAGCCATTGGTGCCCAGCTTAAGCAAAGAATTTTTATGTTCAAATGAATAGGCTACAAAACACATGTCCTAAGTGACAGTAGATTTATATTCAGAACCTCTGGCTCTGTCCTTTCCTTAAATTCCTGGACTCTCATTCCTAAGTTGTTTCTCAAGGGAGTTCATGTTGGGCTCCTACCTCACCTCACGGTGAGTCAGCCACAGACGCAGCCACTCAGGACATTGGGTATAACCAGCGCTACTGAGAGTGTCTGTCAGTGAGTGACTGTGGACCCAGAATGACATCATACATGACCTAAGCACTGGACTTTCAATGCAGCAAAGCACGAGCTTCATCATAAGATCCAGGAAGGACCAACTGATGGCCCAGAATGGAATGGCTAAGCCCTCTTTTGCTACGGATCAGCTAGATTGAGCTGAATGGCATTGCTAATACCCACTGATTGCATCTCAAGGACCATTTCCCTGAACTAAGCCCGAGTCTTGCTGTCACAGAGCTTTATTCCTGTACAGCTTCATCCACTTGGGAAATTGTAGCTCAAAAATACATGGCATTAGAGAGATGGGGTAAAAAAAAAACTCACCTCTTACAATTGTATGGTGAAGAGGTAGGGTGGATAATGACTTAATTAATTTTTAGAGTATCATGGAGCTTATTGAGCCACAGCTCTGAAGAAAAAGATGCATTAGCACTGTTAGGGCCTGGGCTCAATGGATTTCACACCAGAATGCCTCCAGGGGGCTGGGGATATGGCTCTGTGATAGAAGTACTTGCATAGGATACATGAAGCACTGGGTTCAATCCCAGCACGACAAAACAGAGCCCTCGCTTAGGAGCCCCTCACCACAGGGTTCCATCAGTGCCGGTAGTGTCTCCTCCATGACCATCTTAGTGCTGCTGAAACAGAACTCAGTGAGGAAGAGAAGCAGCAGCTTAAAACCTCCCATCCACTGCCGCCCACACACCCATTGCTCACCACCTGCGGTTGGCACAGGGCTGGTCCTCTGCTCTGAAATCAGACCTGCAGGAGCAGTATGGAGAACAAAGAACAGAGGGACAAAAGCCTCCGGAAACACGCCCACCCCCAACAGTCATGACCCCAACTGCCCAACACCATGAAGGATGCCTGATGACTCCACTTAGAACCATTCGCAGTGCTCAGCATTACTCACAGTGTTGATGGAACCCAAAACACTGCACTGTTTAGTAATGCTCTTTTTCAAACTCTATGCACGTGAGTCTAACAGTTGCCTTTAGAATATAATCTAACACAGTGTTCCTTCCTGATACATAATATACTACACATATACTAACATACTGCAATATACTAATTAACTACATAAATGTTCTTTACTGAGTATCTACTGTGTGTCAGTTACAGACAGTTCTCTTAAATGGATATCAGGAATATGCTATATAACTATGCAAATGTCTTCATAGCTAATAATTCAATAGTTACTAATATCTTTATTTTTCTTCGTGCCATTGCTGGGTCTTGAACTCAGGGTCCAGATGTTGTCCCTTAGTTTTTTCATTTAAAGCTGATATTCTACCACTTGAGCCACAGCTCCACTTCTAGCTTTTTGCTGAGTAACTGGAGGTAAGAGTCTGACAGACTTTCTTGCCTATGCTAGCTTCAAATAGTGATCCTCAGATCTCAGCCTCCTAAGCTGTCAGGATTGATGGTGTGAGCCACTGGTACTCAACTACTAGTATCTTAATATTTATGCATATAATCATGAAATACTTTTATTTACTTTTAACCATTGGCAAATTTAATAATTTTATGCTTTCAGACTTTTATAATAATTATCATTTAGAACACAGCCAGGCCTTATATAGTCCTCCTAACAATGCCAGACTATTAGCCATAATGGAAGCTCAGAGAAGATGAGTAACTTACTCAGGGTCACACAGCTTACAGGTAGCAGTCCATTTTTAGAGTCCAACTTTGTGGTCTCAACTTTGTTCCACATGCACCCACTTAAAACAATCCACCCCACAGTGGCTATGGGGAGTGACTGCAACCATTTGTACCCTATCCCAGCCCCAGGAAAAGAAAGCTTAGGCTGGAAGCACAAAACCAGGCAAGTGGACTCCAGAACCCACTGCCAAGGGCACTTCTGCCAGCAGTGCATTCAGTACTTCTTCAGAGCTTGGGGGAGACGGACCATGGAAAGGGCTCCCTATCTACACATACCCTCTGCCCTCCGAGCCTTGGACAGTGCTGCATCCAGGCAGTCCAGGCCTACCTTCAGGTCTGTCCTACCTGCCTACCTGAAGCAGAGATGGGTATACATTTCCAAATGTCCTTCATAAGGCTGCCAACGCTGAGAGAGGCACACATAGAGGCGATGCCCTTTTACAAGAGAGCTCAGACAGACCATCCCCAGGTGGGGTTCGGAACTGGTCCCTCCATAAAGGACTGTGTTACCCCCCCCACCCTCTCCATGAGGGCAGTCCTCTCCCCTTTCCTCTATGTCCCCATTCTCTCTCCTCCTCTGTACATTCTCACTGATCTGACATTTTGAAATACTCCACCACTTGTCCAAAACTTGGTCACACCAAGCCAATAACTCCTGAGCTACTTGAAATACAGACAACTAAATAGTTCTTGGCTTAGTAATGAGGCATATTATGTCAAATGGAAAAGAAATAGTGTTTCAACACTTCTTGTTCCCATAAATCACCACTCTTCAAGCCTGCAGCCAAGGTCTAGGATTGATGTCTAGGATGCCTATTGAATAAATTTAAATTTCTTTTAAACTTGTCTACTAAACTCTAATTTTTGGAGCAATAAAAACCATTTGTGTTGGGGCTGGGAAGGTGGCTCAGTAGTAGAGCGCTTGCCTTGCATGCTCAAGACCCTGGGTTCGATTCCTCAGCACCACATAAGCAAAAAGAAAAAAGACAGAAGTGGCGCTGTGGCTCAAGTGGTAGAGCGCTAGCCTTGAGCTGAAGAGCTGAGGGACAGCGCCCAGGCCCAGAGTTCAGGACCCACTACTGGACCCAAAAAAAAAAAAACACATTTGTGTTGACAATATTCCTGTTTTAAAAAATCTGTTTAGGGGCTGGGAAGGTGGCTCAGTGGTAGAGCGCTTGCCTTGCATGCATGAGGCCCTGGGTTCAATTCCTCAACACCACATAAGCAGAAAAAGCCAGAAGTGGTGCTGTGGCTCAAGTGGTAGAGTGCTGGCCTAGAGCTGGAGAGCTGAGGGACAGTGCCCAGGCCCAGAGTTCAAGCCCATGACCCACCAAAAAAAAAACAAACCTGTTTGTCTTCATACATATCTCATTCAGCTAAATGCTTAATGTGAATTCTTTATGCAGCAAGGAGATTTTCAATGCCTTCCTTGCCTAAGAACCTTCCAATGACCGCTGTCTTTTAGGGACAGAGATGAGGGAAAAGTCTGGGAGGAATTCTTCCATTAGCCATGGATTATCAGCATCCTCCAGGTTTATTGTTTGTCTCCACAAATACCTCTGTAACTGGGAACAGCATGATAGTGTCTCAGCATTAAACAGGCCTAGATCAATCTCAACTCATAATTCCACACTCATCTCAAGTACACAAACAGCTCACGCAGACCAAGATGGAAGCATTAACTGGGAGAGAATGAGGGGAAGGGTGACACTGTCCAAAAGAAACGTACTCTTTACCTGACCTACATAACGTAACTCATCTGCACATCACTCTTCTAATAACTATTAAAAAATTTAAGATGGAAGCCTTGCTTTCAACAATCATAGGAAACAACCAAAATGTCCATCTCTACAAAAATGAATGGCTATCCTGGAGTATTATACAAGAGTAGAAAGTAGTGGTCTAGATAATGAAACGGGTAGACTTGTTATTACCTGCTCATAATTGAAAAAAGTACACAATTCTGTTGTACAGCTGCTGTTTTAAGTCTATCTCAGTGCAGTAAGATTAGCCACACTGCATAAGAACACAAGAAGAATTCCAATGGATATAAACACCAATGGATATAAACAACTCAATCTTTGTCTTGGAGATGGAAGGCCAGAGGAATCTTTAATAACAACAAGCTGGACCCAGTGGCTCAGGAGGGTGAGATCTGAAGATCGCTGTTCAAAGCCAGCCCAGGCAGAAAAGTCTTCATGAGACTCATATCTCCAATAAAAATACACAAAAAAGCCAGAAATGTGCTGTGGGTCAAGTGGTAAAGCACTAGCATTGAGTACAAAGAGGCTCAGGGACAGCACCCAAACCCCAAGTTCAAGCTCACGACTGGCAAAAAAAAGTTATTGAGTACTTCCTGTGGCAGCCAGTACCCTAAATGTTTACATTTTTAAAAATCAATTAATCCTCCCAACAACCTAACAAAGAAGACACTAGTAGAATCTATATTTCATAGATAAATTAAGGCAGAGAGGAAATAGGCACTTGCCCAAGGCTACATAGTGATTAATGGCACAGCTAGGATTGAACCCCAACAGTCTAGCTCCAAAGCCTGTGATTTTAACTATCATGGAAAAGAGCAGGATTCTTCATATAAGAAAACAGTACAGGTGGGGGATGGGGGGAGTATGGGAAGAGATGGGAAGGGGAAACAACGAGGAGGCAACAATGCTTGATAAGGAAGGTATTCTTTATCTTGCCCATGCAATTGTAACTCCTCTGCACGGTATTCTCACAATATAAATGAATAAATAAATAAAACAGTACGGTAACTCTAAGAGCATATGTAGATTATAAAACTATGTAGTGACTATTAATGTATGAATGCATTATGTAAAAGTTTTCTTTTTTCTTTTCTTTGTGTGTGTGTGTGTGTGCATATGTGCAACACGTGTGCACGCCAGTACTAGAGACTGAACTCAAGGCCTAGAGCTCTTTGCTTAGCTTTCTTTCTGCTCAAGGCACCACTTGAGACATGCCTCCACTTCCTGCTTTTTGCTGCTAATTGGAGATCAGAGTCTCACAGGCTGGCTTTAAACCACAATCTTCAGATCTCAGCCTCCTGAACAGCTAGGATTACAGATGTGAGGTACTCATGTCCAGATTGTGTAAGTATTTTTAAATAGACTGGAAGCAGCTATATCTAACTCCCAAGAAATGGTTCATAGCCAGGGAGTGGGGGAAGGAAGGGAGAAATAATACAATAATTGTCTCTCTAGTGTTTTATTATTTAAAAAGAAAAGTCTAGTTAGGCATGGTGGTGTGTAACCATTTTTCCAGTTACTTGAGAAGCTGAGGTAAGAGGATCACTTGAGTTCAGGCATTTGAGATCAGCCTAGGCAACATAAAGAGACTGTCATCTCAAAGAGAAAAAGGAAAGAAAAGAAAAAAAGGTAATAAACAAATACAAATTTATTTCTTCTCCTTCTCCTTCTCCTTCTCCTCCTCCTTCTCCTTCTCCTTCTCCTTCTCCTCTCCTTCTCCTTCTCCTTCTCCTTCTTTTTGTGTCAGTCCTGTGGCTTGAACTCGGGGGCTGGGCTTTGTCCCTGAGCCTCTGGTGCTCAAGGATAGTGCTCTACCACTTGAGCCACAGTGCCATTTCTGGCTTTTTCTGAGTAGTTTATTGGAGACTTTATTGCCAATAAAAAAAAAGAAAGAAATTTGTACTTGTTTATTACTTTTTTTTCCTTTTCTTTCCCTTTTCTCTTTGAAATGACAGTCTTTTTATGTTCATTTTTTTCCCTTGGATTTTTTTCTAAATCTTTAAGTGTCCTCAAAATTAAAAGAAAAAGAAAGAAAGGAAAAGCTAGTTAATAGTGAGGGACTTAAGTGAACCACTGGCCTGAGTTCCAGCTTCCTAATCTATGGAAGAAATGTTGAAGATGTTAATCCTGCCTCTACCAGGCCACTTGAGTAAAGTGACTTACTGGTACCATAGAAAGGAGAGACTGCAAAATCCTATCTGAGAAATAACTCAGTCGGGCTCCGGTGGCTCAGGCCTGTAATCCTAGCTCTCAGAAGGCTGAGATCTGAGGATCAAGGTTCAAAGCCAGCCCAGGCAGGAAAGTTTGTGACACGCTTATCTCCAATAAACCAGAAAATCAGAAGTGGTGCTGTGGCTCAAGTGGCAGAGCTCTGGCCTTGAGCTGAAAAGCTCAGGGACAGCACACAGGCTGAGAGTTCAAGCCCTGTGACCAACAAACACAAACAAAACAAAACAAAAAAAAGCACGAGAGCACAAAGAGATGGTGGGTACAGGGAAGCAATGAGGCCCTGAGTTCAAAGCCTAGTGCTAAAAAAAAACACTTTTTGATGATGGGGAAGTGAAAAAAGGAGAAGAGGAATGATTTCTATCTAGCCAGAACCAGCACAGGGACCCACGCAGAACACAGGAGACGATAGGAGAGCACAGGATCGGGGTAGCTCAGCACTGGTGAAAAGAAGTATCTGGAATCTGCAGAAGAGTTCCTGAAAGAAAGGAGTACCCACCGAAAGAACCCCAGATCTCTATCTGTCTCTGTCTCAAGACCCCGGAATCCTTGGCTGAATTCTATGAATACATAGGAAAGACTACATAAAGCCAGATAGATATAATTAATGAGCAAAAAAAAAAAATCCAAACTGAACAGTACAGAAAAAGATAACTAGCACGATTCCACTTATGGATCTAAAGTAGTCAAATGCAGAAAACCAAGCAGAATTGTGGTTACCAAACTCTGAAGAGGGGAGAAATAGAGATTTTTTTGTGGGGGGGGTCCGGTCGTGGGGCCTGAACTCTGGGCCTGGGCGCTGTCCCTCAGCTCTTCAGCTCAAGACTAGCACTCTACCACTTGAGCCACAGCGCCACTTCCGGCTTTTTTCTTTTTGCTTATGTGGTGCTGAGGAATCGAACCCAGGGCCTCAGGCATGCAAGGCAAGCGCTCTACTATTGAGCCACCTTCCCAGCCCGAAATAGAGAATTTTTAATGGTATAGAATTTCCATCTTTCAAGAAGAAAACGTTATGGAGATAGGTTGCTCAACAGCATGAACATGCTTAATATTACTGGATTGGCCACTTAATAAAATGGTTAAGATGAGCCAGGCATGATGGTGAGCAACAGCCTCAGCTACTGGGGAGGCTGAGCAGGAAGGATCACATTTGATACCAGCCTAAATAACTTCTCAATATGCTGTCTCAAAATAAAATAAGAAACTGGTTAATTAAAGTCCATTTTAATGTGTCTGTATTTTACCACAGTTTTTGAACAAAAAGAAGAGTTTAGACAGCATCAAGAAAAGTCTGAACTTCAACCCACCTAATGGAAAAACTGAGAAAAACTGAGAGCAGTCAACAAAGACATGAGAAAGGCCACAGCTGAGAAATATACCAACGTAGCCCCAGAGGAACTCTGAACCCGTCTTAACAGTGCTTTAAAAAGCCTCCAGGGACAATGCTGATGAACAAGCAAATTAGTGGGCCTGCTGAACAAAACCCAATGTTTCCTAAAAACATTTTTAAATCCAGGAGCCACCAGTGTATCATTCATAATGCTTAACGTTCAGTAAAAAAATCTTAAATATACAGAAACCAGAAAAGTGTAACTCATAGTGAGATGAAAACTCATTCAATAAAAAACAAGGCCCAAACTGACAATGTATAAAATTCCCAGCCAAAGATGTGCTGGGTTTTGTTTTTTTTCCCTCAACCCCCTTGAGTAGCTAGGATTACAGACCTGGGCCCCTGGCACCCATCCTAAAAGCTTTTTTAAAGGAACTTCAAAAATAACTTTCAAAACTGATTATATATAATGAAAAGCTGATTGGAAAGCTTAACACCACTAAGAAGCAGTGAACTTGAAGATAAGATTATTTAAACTATCCAAACTGGAACACAGAAGACAGACACACACCAAAATACCTGACAAAATGAACAGTTTCAGGGACCTGAAGAAATAAATACACCAAGTGGATTAGCACATGCACAGTTAGTGTCAGGGGAAATAATAACCGAAAATGTATGCAAATTTGATTTAAAATATAAGTTCAAAAACTTCAATATATTCCACACATTATTAACACAAAGAAAGCCACATCACTGACAAAAAGGAAATCACCAAAAAGACAATATAGCAAGGCAGTGTGGTACATGCCTATAATTCCAGGAAGTTGTGGCAGGGGAATTACGAGTTCAAGGTCACCCTAGGCTATATAACAAAATATTATATATAAAAGACAGGTTAAGAACTGCCACTAATACAAAAAAAGGAAGGAAAAGTAAGAGAAATGGCATTTCTCAGGCAATGGGGAACATTATCAAGATAGAAATGTGAAAGCATCCCTCAAAATTATAGGTAAATAAAACTGGTAACTTGAATAAATGGAAAACTAAAGCAGATATATAAAATAGGAAATAAGCCTGTACTGTGGTGGCAGATTTCCTGAAGGAATGGGAAAGTGCTTGAATCTATCTTCCTAATGCTAATCTTATCCATGAACAGAGCCCAGAGGGGACGCTAATGATGATATGTGATGCTGTGTAAACCTAAGGGGTGTCTGCTCATGGAGAAATAGACCTGCAGGCGGGGTCATGCATTCTATCTGTGCACATGCCTTAGGTTTCAATCCTGCACACTGAAGCGCTTACAGTGTACGGTCCCCAGAGGTAATGCTGCTGTTTCAGTGTGTACATGAAGTCCGCACAGTGTCCTTAGAGTTTTCCCAACACTCTTAAATCATTTTTCCATTTCCCCTTATAATGCTCCCTGTGATTCCCCCCAAGAAATAGCCTTTATTTGTATCTCATCACTACCACTTGCATTATTAACAGAAAACCCCAATGACATTTATTTTTAAATTATACTACACATTTAAAGAGTGTGGAAAAATTAGGAGGAAAAGTCACATCGTCTAAATCAAACAAGTTAGATTTTCTTATTATGAGAATTGTACAGGTTACTTTAGAAACGTGATAAGATTCTAATAAATTAAAAGTACACTTCACTGCTATGCCACTGCCTACATTCCAAAAGATCTCATAACAGGTGCGCCTCGCTCTCCCTCCCTCTCTCCTCTCCCTCCCTTCCCTTCTCTCTCTCTTTCGTTCTCTTTCTCTCTCTCTCTGAGAGAGAGTGTGTATATATGTGTGTGTGTTTGTGTGTATTAGAAAATACTAGCCAAGGGGCTGGGGGTTTAGCCCAGCGGAAGCGCGCCTGCCTGGCACGTGCAAGGCCGTGGGTTCGGTTCTCAGCCCTAGTTTAAAAAAAAAAAGAAAAGAAAATACTAGCCAAATGCCAGTGGCTCATGTCTGAACTCATAGTTACTTAGGAGGCTGAGATCTAAGAATTGCAGTTTGAAGCCAGTCTGGGTAGAAAAGTGAAACTCCATCTCCAATTAACCAGCAAAAAGCCAGGTGCACATATGGCTCAAGTGGTAGAGCACCAGCCATGCATAAGGAAGCTGAGCAAGTGCAAGACACTAAGTTCAAGCTCTGGCACCATTGAGAAAGGAAAGAGGGAAGGAAAAAAATGTATAGCAAGTGTCAGGCATTATATTAAGATATATGTATCCAGGTATTATATTAAGATATATGTATCTATTTAGTTGCTTAAATATCATTTTATCCTGTGGGTGCTGTTTATTTTTTAAATTTTTTATTATTAAGTAGTTGTACAAATAAGTTCCCATTCTACAAAACAGTATATGAGTACAAGGTGTCTGACAACATTGTCACCCCTCACTCCTAACCCATCCCTTCTCCCACTTTTTTTTAAGTTGAGATAGGTGATTACATAAATTTCACATATTTCACAGTATTGTGGAATAGTGATACTTAAAGTCACAAGCACATTTCAACCTTCACAAGGCACATTGTCATTATCATGGTCTATGGAGTTTGTGAATTCTATGAGCTTTGACAATACAAATTATTTTTCCACATCAGGTGATGTTTACATTTCTTTCCTTTTGCTTGGTGTAGGCCGTTCCCTCTTTCCCTCTCATTCCTCCCTTCCCATCGCTGTCTTTGGGTTGCTTAGCTCTTTTTCTTCTTTTTTTAATCTTTCCCAGAAAATAAGATGGAATAAAGACAATATCAGAAGAAAAAAAAAAAACAACCAGTAACCGAGAGAGCTTGTTGCTAGCAGGTTTACATGATCAAAACTGTTAAGAACAGTTCTTCTAGCTGAAGGAAAATATCCCAGATCTCAGATCCATAGATTGCAAGTAAATATGCAGATAAGCATAAAATATTTATTATTTTATACTTTTTCTTAAGACAAAGATACACTATCCTAAACCTTAAGAAATATTTAAAGAAGGAAAACACTGTTGAGAGATGGTCAGACTTCCCCAAGATTTTCACCTGCTCTGTACCAGATCTGAAAATGATGTCTAACCCTCACTCTGCTCTAATTCCTTTTTCTCACCTTTCAATTGAAAACAGAGAGGCAGTCAACACCTACTTAAGAAGACTGGCTATAGACAATCCAGAGATTCAAGGCGAAAACTGAGCTATGTGAAAGCTATGTGTTTCCATCTTAAGCCCATGACCTCACCAGAGAAGTTTGGATCCTGAAGCTTTGACACCAATTACTTTTATTTCCACTTAGACAATATAATCACCAGTGAAGAGCTTATTTTTAGATAAGCTTTACTACCAGTTTGATCCATCAATAAGCAAGGGAAGCATACTAGAATTTTCAATATTAAGAGATTGATTTTTCTAAGGCTTTGTTCCGTTTCCCATCTGTGTCTCCAGGGAGACAAGAACACAGTGATGGGGGCTTGAGCCAGCCCTTCAGGGACCGGCAGGTGTTGATGCCAAACTCACATCAGAGCTCAATGACGGAAACCAGACAGACTTCTGAATCACTCATCCTGTCTTGGGTTCAGGCAGGGCATAGAGCCTGTAGCAGTCCCCATCTTTAGTAAGGTGCAGCCATCACCACATGGCTCTGGAAATGAGGACTTTCCAAAGGGCCTTGAATCTCAAAGTATATATTACTCGAGACACTCCATGGGTTCCCTTAGTGGCTTTGAGAAAGCTACCTGCCCTCCTAAAACTCTTGTATCAATCATCTATATTACTACATTAAAAAGCACTGAAGGGGCTGGGAAGGTAGATCAATGGGAGAGCGCTTGCCTTGTATGCATGAGGCCCTGGGTTCGATCCCTCAGCACCACATAAGCAGAAAAAGCCGGAAGTGGTGCTGTGGCTCAAGTGGTAGAACACTTGCCTTGAGCTGAAGAGCTGAGGGACAGCGCCCAGGCCCAGTGTTCAGGACCCACGACCAACAACAACAACAACAAAAGTACTGAAGCTTAGTACCCGTAGCTCCCATCTGTAATCCTAGCGACTTAGAAGGCTGAGATCTGAGGATATGGATCAAAGCCAGACCAGGCAGGAAAGTCCATGAGACTCTTACCTCCAATTAACCACCAGAAAACCAGAAGTGGTGCTGAGGTTCCAGTGGTAGAGTGCCAGCCGTAAAGCAAAAAGGGTGAGATAGTGACCCCAGTTCTAGCCCCAGTATTGGCATTAAAAAATGTTTATTTTTATTTATTTTACTGGTCACAGAACTTGAATTGTGGGCCTGGGCATTGTCCCTGAGCTCTTCAGCTCACAGCTAGTGCTCTACCACTTGAGCCACAGCACCCACTTCCAGCTTTTTCTGTGCATGTGGTGTTGAGGAATCGAACCCAGAGCCTCATGCATGCAAGACAAGCACTCTACCACTGAGCCACCTTCCCAGCCCTAAAAATATTTTTTAATTTTTTAATTTTAAATTTTTTTGGGGGGGGTCCGGTCGTGGGGCCTGAACTCTGGGCCTGGGTGCTGTCCCTCAGCTCTTCAGCTCAAGGCAAGCGCTCTACCACTGAGCCACCTTCCCAGCCCTAAAATATTTTTTAAAAAGAGCAGCTGACACTCTTTCACTGCCCATACATGGCAGACTGAACCTTCCTAACTCTGCAAAGGTGAGGCCAGTCCCACAGGAGGTGAGGGATATTAGCACCCGGCATCTTTCCTGTCTTCAGCTGTGGACTGCTTCCTCCTCCCATGAGATTTCCTCCCATGACTATTTCCTCCCATGAGATTTCTTGCCAGTTTCCCCAATCATGCTTGTGGAGAAAGTGGAGGCTGGGTAAGTCTTAAAGGCTGTAGGTATCATCTAGTAAGGCAACTGATCCAAGGGAGATTATTTCAGAATACTCAAGGTTGAGAATAGCTGTTCTCAAGGGTGGTTGACCAGGCATGGTGGTTCATGCCTGTAATCTTAGCTTCTTAGGAAGATGAAATCTGAGGATCATAGTTCAAAGCCAGCCCAGGACAAAAAAAGTCAGAGACTCTTATCTCCAATGAACAAGCAAAAAACCAGAAGTGGAGCTGTGGCTCAAATGGTAGAGTACCAGCCTTGAACAACAACAACAAAAGCCATGCAAGAGTATGAGAAACTCTGAGTCCAAGCTCTGAAAGGAGCAAAAATTTGAAAACACAAGGATAGTCTGCTTCAGCAAGGGACACTCACAGGGAATTAGATATTCTTAGTAATTGCATCTTCCAAGTTGGGAGTCACTGTAACTCTTCCCTTGACCTTATCCTGACATACAGTTGCCTCCAAAATCTCCTTAATTCTCCCCTCAAATGGCTCCCCAGGAAGGGGAAACAAAGGAGGAGGCTACAATGCTTGATAAGAAATGTACTCGTTATCTTGCCCATGTAATTGTAACCTCTCTGTACAGTATTTTCACAATAAAGAAAAAAAAAAAGCTCCCCATGGGGCTGGGAGTGTGGCTTAGTGGTAGAGTGTTTGCCTAGCATGCATGAAGCTCAATTCCTCAGTACCACATAAACACAAAAAGCCAGAGTGGTGCTGTGGCTCCAGTGGTAGAGTGCTAGCCTTGAGGGAAAGGAAGCTCAGGGACAGCGTCCAGTGCCCAGGTCCTGACCTTCATCAATCAGAAGTCCTCCATTCCACTTAAAAGGTCCCATTCCTTCTAATCAAGGTCTAAATTTTCCCAAAAGAGACCTGGCAAAGCATTGAGTTCAGTTAAATTTTGTCATTCCTCTTCAGCAAGATTGGCTCTGTGGCTCTAAGAAGTGAGACTATTTTAGAGGTTCTCTAGTTTAAAAGCTGTCTGTTTTTCAAAGACTAGAGCTGAAAACGTAAACATTTATGTTTGCCACTTTTTTTCCCTCTAAGTACTCCCAGACGCCCAGAACCCCACCTCTCAGGCTATCATGCTTTACATTCCACAACTGTTCCCTACAGAAGCGTGTTCCCCTCCAGCACTTGTTGCTATAGTTACTTGATCACAAGGGATTCAAATGAGTTTCAGCACAAACTAAGACCACAACATACACAGAAACACACACCCCTTTCAGGTTTCACAGCTCATTTATACTCTATATTTTGAAAGCATAGGTAGCCAGGCATTGGTGGCTCATGCCTGTAATTCTATGTATTCAAGAGACTGAGATCTGAGGATCACAATTTGGAACCAGCCCATGAGACTCTTTTTTTTTTGGGGGGGGGGTCCGGTCGTGGGGCCCGAACTCTGGGCCTGGGTGCTGTCCCTCAGTTCTTCAGCTCAAGGCAAGCGCTCTACCACTCGAGCCACAGCGCCACTTCTGGCTTTTTTCTTTTTGTTTATGTGGTGCTGAGGAATCGAACCCAGGGCCTCATGCATGCAAGGCAAGTGTGCTACCACCGAGCCACCTTCCCAGCCCGCCCATGAGACTCTTATCTTCAATTAGCCACCAAAGCCAGAAGTGGAGCTGTGGCTCCAGCCTTGAACAAAAAGCTAAGGGACAGCACCCTGGCCCTGAGTTTAAGTTTCATTAGTGGCACAAAAATATAAAAATAAAAGTATAAAGATTATGAATCTGTTATAACATAGCTGTATGGAAGGGAAATAACTATCTTGATTCAGCTGACTAGATAAATCAGGCATATTTTTAATGATAGCAGTAAATAAACAATTCTTAAAGTTGAAAGGCAGGGAAATAATGTAAGCATTTAAATAGATACCATAATCACCAAAAGAATAAAATACAAAAGTGGTTAAAAGTAGCTGCCCCCCTCGCTGGTGGCTCACGCCTGTAATCCTAGCTACTCAGGAGGCTGAGATCTGAGGATCTCAGTTCAAAGCCAGCCCAGGCAGGAGAGACCGTGAGACTCCTATCTCCAATAAACCACCAGAAAACCGGAAGTGGCGCTGTAGTTCAAGTGATAGAGCGCTCGCCTTGAGCTGAAGAGCTGAGGGACAGTGCCCAGGCCCAGAGTTCAAGCCCCACGACTGACAAAAAAAAAACAAAAGTGGTGCCCCTCATGGATGAAGAGTGGATAAGAAAGATGAATCAGGAGATTGTTCTCTTCTTAACACTCTATATCTCCCCTTACTCTGCCATCTCCACTCATGAGCAACTACTCTTCAGTTCTTGGGGACATCCATTTTACTTAACCATAGGCCTTTCTAACCTAAAGAACTATGTCCTTGACATCTCCTTCATATTTTTCATGTCCTTGATTAATGGTCCCCAAACCAATATATGCAGGTACGCATTAGAATGACACAACAAGACCCAGGGAGTATTTGTATTTTTTTTCCTTTCCCCATAAGTATAGCCAAGGCCCAGCTCACAGCCCTCAGAATCCCAGCCTTCCATGCCTGCTGCTTTGATAATGTTCTTCATAGAATCTGACTTGTAGAGCTGAAGACAATGGCCAGTCCAAAGATAAGGGATTTTTATGGCCTATGATCAATATTTTAAAAAATTAGTACAAGTATCAAATGTGGGTAGCTCTTATAGTATCAACACACTGTCAAGCTTGATAACAAAAATTCTAGAATAATTTTCTTTCCATGCTATTTCTGCAGTCAGTTTTTTTCCAGTTCTATACCTAAGCTCTTTATTTTCCTGAATTTAGGTGTAGGATTCTGTATTCAATACTTAGTTTTTCATCTTGTTTTAAATCTTTGTGTGCCAAAAGTTTTTATTTTATTCCATCCTTTATTGGGAGAAATGAATGGGATAGAAAAAGCGAGGCTATAAAGTCCAACATAGATGAGTGAAATTAGATTTGGTCAAGACAAATGGATCAAATGGATACTTGGAAGATTTTATAATTTAAGAGGCTAGCTATGCCTATATACTTGTTGAACTAATTAAATGAATGATAACAAATAGTCAGAAACTGGTTAAGGGGCTTTGGTACAAACCCTGGTCACATGAATGCCTAGCTGAGACTAGTTCAGGATAAAGTACTAGTGGGGAGCCTTTTTATAGACTTTTTTTTTTGCCAGTCTTGGAGCTTGAACTCAAGACCTGGGCACTGTCCCTGAGCTTCCTTTTGCTCAAGGCTAGCACTCTACCACTAGAGCCACAGCACCACTCCGGCCTTTTATGTTTATGTGGTACTAAGGAATTGAACCCAGGGCTTCATGCAAGCTAGTCAAACACTCTACCACTAAGCCACACTCCCAGCCCCACGCTGGAACCTTTTGATGGGAAAATCAAGGAGATTTTGGAGGCAACTGTATGTCAGGATAAGGTCAAGGGAAGAATTACAGTGACTCCCGCATTGCTGGACTGAACAACTTCAAGATGCAATTACTAAAAGCAGCACTACCCAGGCACTGGTAGGTACCTCACCTGTAACCTAGCTACTCAAGGAGGCAGAGATCTCAGGATCAAAGTTTGAAGCCAATTCAGACAGTAAAGTCCCTGAGAATCTGATCTCCAATGAATCACCAAAGAGCTAGAAGTAAACATATGGCTCATGTGGTAGAGTGCCAGCCTTAGTGAGAAGGCCACCTAAGAGTAAGGAAGACAAGAGTTCAAGCCACAATTCCAGCTCTAGATGAATACCACCACAAATATGCCCAACCAAAGATAATACCTAGGTGGCCATTACAGACTTTACACTAAGTTAACTAGCCAGATACACTAAAATACGCCATGGCTCCACTTATCTGAGGTACCTAGAATAGGCAAATCCACAAAGATAGGATAGATAGTGGTTACCAGGGCCTGGAGTTACTGTTTAAGGCACAGAGTTCCATGTGGGGTGAGGAGAAAGTTTGGGGATGGATGCTGAGGATACCTGCAAACAGTGTGAATGCAATTCATACCACTAAATTGTACACTTAAAACTGGTTACATCTTGTTTAAAGTCCTCTGAATGTATGTGTGCATGTTATTAAAACTGCTTTTTCTCGGTTAAAAAAATAAAAATAATAAAATAATAAAAAAAACTGGTTACATTGGTTAAGTTTTATGTTATGCATATTTTACTTTTTTTTGGTCTGTCTTGAACTCAGGGCCTGTGAACTGTCCCTGAGCTTTTTTTGCTCAAGGCTAGTGTTCTACCACTTTGAGCCATGGCTCTACTTTGTTATTATGTGGTTATTCAGAGATAAGAGCCTCACAGACTTTCCTGCCCCGGCTGGCGATGAACCTCAGATCCCAGCCTCCTAAGTAGCTAAGATTACAGGTATGAGCTACCAACACCCAACTTACAATTTTTTTTAACCCTAAAAAAATCCTCAAGTTATCACCATCCATGTAGGTGATGAATGTTTCCTTTAGCAAAAGTTTAGTGATGGTTGGTTGGATATGAGGCACAGGACTCCTCAGAGACCTAAACCTCCATTTAACCAATGGAGAAGTTACAATACAGGCCCCAGAGCAGAAAGAAATGACTCAGAACAATCCTGTGGAAGGAAAATGTCAACTGCTGTGATGGCCCATTACATAATACCCTCATTTTTGCTTGTTTTTGCTCCGATCTTATTTCTGTCCATCACCATGAATAAAGTGCATTAGAAACTTCTAGCTCTTGGTGCCCACGTTCAGCAGTTGGCCTGAAGTGAAGTGAAACTAAGCTAGAGAAGTCAAAATGAGGCATAATTTTATCAGGGATGTGACTATACCTAGGAAATGCAGATAGGATCTGACATGTAAAACATATCTGGAAATGTCTTGAAGTGGTTGGTTGCCTCACTTTGAAATCTACTGATACAGGCTTCTCTAAAGTGGAAGCACCTGAGAGAACTTTAAGTTACCATTCCCCAGATGCCGGTGGCTCATATCTGCAATCCTAGCTACTCAGGAGACTTAAATCTGAGGATCACAGTTGATGAGACTCATCTCCAATTAACCACCAAAAAGCTGGAAAGGGAGCTGTGGCTCTAGTGGCAGAACACCAGCCTTGAGCAAAAAATGCTCAGGGAAAGCACCCAGGACACACACATGCACACATACACAATGCAGTGAACCTTTCATGGCTGTTCAAAATATACAGGGATTTACCCAACTTCCACTTTCAGAAAAAGCTATCCAGTAAGACTTGTTGCTATACGCCTTGGAAGCTGACTGGTAGATTTAGTAAATTAGATAAGAATGGCAGAAAGATATAAGGTGACTCTGGCTACAATGGACAATTCAGGGCCAGTCTTATTCTTTGTCCTTAAGCTTGAGAGACAAACTGCCAGAGTCTACCCAATCATACTTTGGTATGCATCCAGCTCTTGGGTAGGGCCCAGGACTCTGTCAGAATCACTTACCAAGCGGCCCCGAACGGAAGAGGGGAAGCTCACAAAGAAGGAGAGCAGCATGGTCAGTAAAAGATGGAGGCGTTTGGACAGACGACATCTCCTGTCACTGGCTTAGATGCTGTGTAAGGACAGGGGCTGGTCTGAGGACAGAGCCTGAATCACAGTAAGTCCCCAGTAAAACTTGGTTCATTTCAATAAAATCAATACTGAAAAAGTGAATGGGTCAGCATGCTAAGTGGTTTTTACTATGAGTCCCACAAGCCTTCTAGTACATGATTCTACTTGGAATAAAAAAAAAAAAAAAACTCTCAGAAGCCAGGCGCTGGTGGCTCCCACCTGTAATCCTAGTTACTTAGAAGGCTGAAATCTAAGGATCTCAATTTCAAGCCATTTCTTGCATTACTTGTACCACAAAAATAACTTTAGAGCAGAATTTGGCAACATTAACCACACATAAGAAACTAGACAGCCAGGTGCTGGTGGCTCACACCTGTAATCCTAGCTACTCAGGAGGCTGAGAGCTGAGAATCGAGGTTCAAAGCCAGCCAGGGAAGGAAAGTCCATGAGACTATTGTCTCCAATTAACCACCAGAAAACCAGAAGTGGTGCTGTGGCTCAAGTGAGTGCTCACCTTGAGGTGAAGAGCTCGGGGACAACACCCAGGCCCAGAGTTCAAGACCCATGCCAAGAAGGAAGGAAGGAAGGAAGGAAGGAAGGGAGGGAGGGAGGGAGGAGAAAGAAAGAAAGAAGGAAAAAAAACTAGACAAGTTCAGTGCAGCACTACCTGTAATGCTGCAGTGGGACACAAAAAGTAACTCAAGCATCCAAAAACAGGAAAGCAGTTAAGTCACTCATATAATTCATCATGCAACAAGAAAGTATGGCAGGCAGTCAGGGGTCTGTGGCTCACTCTGGTAATCCTAGCTACTCAGGGTGTTGAGATCCAGAGGGCCTTAATTCAAAGCCAGCCTGGACAGAAAAGTCCATGAGACTCCATCTTTAATTAACCGGTTAGCAAAGAACCAAGCTGGAAGTATGGCTCAAGTGGTAAAGCACTAATGGAGCAAGTGTCAGGCCTTGAGTCAAACCCTAGTGTCAGCCCCACCCCCACCTCCCAAAAAAGTACGACAGAATGAAATGCACATCACAGAGTAAAATACACTTTTGTAAAACATTTTTCAGCAGATAAAGAATAGAACACAAGAAAACATGAATACTAGCAAGTCTTCTCTGGGTGAGAGAATTGTGGAGAGTTTTGGGGTTGGGTTCCCACACAATTTTGAATTTCAAAACAAGTTATTTTTAATTGCTTTATAGATACAGGAAGGTGATTACTAAAGCTGTTTGACTAATGTTGAATTCATTTCTTTCAGAAACCTCTTGCTACCAGTCAGAATGCCCCAAAATTCTACTTATCTTTTTAATATATTATGTTTAAAATGTTTTATCTATTTATTATATGTTTAAAAACTCATCTCCCAGCTTACTTCTGCTGTCTATTACAGACTCATTATGTGGCACGCACAACTGCTTAGAAAGGTAAAAAGTGGAGAGAAAAGTTATGTGGCTTTATTCTCAGCATCCTGATTCCAGACACAAGGGAACTTGAGGTATATTAAGAAAAACAAAACCAATTGTTAAGTGTTTTGTGGAAAGGGCTTTGTCAAAACAGTGTCAACCTCTCCCATCATTTCTTGCACTTAACGTTTTTTGAGAAATGTCATAAGCAACACAAAGCTATGATTATCCAGCACATCATTAGACAAATTCTAATTTGAAAATATATTTCTTGAAACAACATATTTCTTGAGAAAATAGAAATAATTGTCACATTCCATTTGCTAAGTACAGAGACAAATTTAGTAGCTAACTATATTTCTTAGAGAACTTTCTGTAATTCATATCATCCTAATATTTGTAAATCACAATGAATAAGAAATCTTCCTATTTTGGTTAAAAAAATGTATGTTATTAAGTTATATATATTAAAAAGGTGTTGGTGGCTCATACCTGTGGATCCTAGCTACTCATGAGGGAGACTAACATCTGAGAGTTACAGTTCAAGGCCAGCCCAGGCAAAGTCTGTGAGACTCTTATCTCCAATTAACCACAAAAGAGCTGAAAGTGGAGCTGTGTCTCAAGTAGTAGACCACTAGGCCTGAGCAAAAGCAGCTCAGGATCCACGCTTAGGCCCTTAGTTCAAGTCTCAGGAGGACCAGCACCAAAATAAATAGATAGTTAAATAAATCTATCTAACTTACCAGGTGTAGTAACTCACACCGGTAATCCCAGCTACTCAAGAGAGTAAGATCAGGAAGACTGAGATCTGATGGCAGTCCAGGCAAAAACTTCACAAGACCATCTTAACATTATCCTAGCAACACAGAAGTGTCAACAGGATTGCAGTCCAGGACTGCCTGGGCATAAATGCGAGGTCCTATTCAAAATGTAACTGAAGCATAAGAGCTGGACATGGCTAAGTTAGCAAGTAAGATCTTGAGTTCAAACCCAGAACCACCACCAATGATCATATTTGGCCTATTACTCATTGGCTCCTCCATCCTTTCACAGATTGATTGCAATTTAGTTTACTTACTATTTGGTAGCACTGGGATTTGATCTCAGGGCCCAGTGCTTACTAGATAGATGATCTACCACTTTTCCCCCTTGTTTTCATTTTTCTAATAGGATTTTTCCATTTTTTCCCCAAAGGATGATCTCAGCCCATGATCCTCCTTTCTAATGCCTCCCAGTAGCTGGAATTACAGGCATGTGCCACCATGCCTGGCCCTCTTGCAATTTTCTAATGAGCTTATTATGACCTTTTCACAATGAATTACAATGATATTCTTCCCCAATCCTATATTTCCTCCCTCCCTACTCCTGCTGTCTCAACCCACCCCAACCCCATATAAAGGCCTTCATTTATGTTTGTGACCATTTCTTTAATCTAGATTCCATGATGTATACAACAAAAGCCTCATATTTTCTGGCACAGATGGGAATTTTCATTCAAAGTGTAATTTGAAGACATTTAATAGGATTTTCCCACCAGGGTGGAGCCTGTGAAGGCCTCCTGGGTACAGGATTTCTCAAGGCATAGCTACCTGGAACTGTGGTGAGTGGCCATCTTTCCTGGCTATACGCAGGGAATGTGGCGCTCAATGGAACACATGGCTGTTCTTAACTCTAAAGGTGTTTGTACCCAACACAAGATTAGATTTTACTTGGTCAAGCGATGAGCTTACTGTATAATAATAAGCAGGGCTGTTTTGACTCGTGGCAGCAAATTAAGCAAAGGCAGAGAACTCTGGAGAAAAGCAATTGGTGCCACTGAGGAGTGACATGATTTGTGCCCAATTCCAAAGCAAGCTTCCTCATAAGACCCCAGGACACGGACTTCTCTTGAAGTCCTGCCCCCAAGGATTTAAATAAGAAGTAGAGAAGTAAAAGTAAACTTTAGCAATTAAAAAATAATAATGGGGTGACATTGTCCAAAGAGAAATGTACTCTTTACTTGACTTATATAACAGTAACCCCTTCATATATCACCTTTATAACAATAAAAAAAATTAAAAATATTAATGTTCTCCTGAAAAAATCCTAGCTTCATCAAAACTTGACTACCTGCCCCAAATCAGAAGTTGGCTTTCAATACACAAACATTGTCTCAACTGAAATTCACACACAAATGTTGGAAATGTTCATTTTATTATGAAAAATACTTGACAAGTGCACTATCACAAAATCAATCACCTAATTTTAAAATTACATGACCTGAAGACATAAATTACAACATGGATTCTTCATTTCTCCATTTATTCAGGGTAAACAGAAGGTCCTTGCTCTTACAGAGCTTACATTCTAGCAGAAAGAACATTTATGATAACCTAACGAATTTGTGATAAATAAAAGTAAACTTAACATTTTACAAAAGCATATAGGAGGAAAGCCAGGAAGTTGCAAACACGTTCCTAAGGAAGCTATGTTTCACTGAGAAAAGCAAGAGCTTCAGTTGAAAGGTAAGGGTTAAAGAGTTGGACAGAGGAAGCCTTGCAGACCCTAAGATGGAAAGGACTAGGAAGGATCATGAAGTTGATCATCTAGAATGGCTGGAACCAGTCTTCTGTGAAGTGCAAAGAGGGAGGCTGGAGAGTAAAGATGAAGATCACAAGAGCATGGGAGGCTAGAACTTTTGTAGAAACCACTTAAGGATATTAAGCAGTATGGCTGCTCAAGGATGTACTTGAGGAGGAAGTTCTAATTCCAGAGTGGACAGGTAGGACTAGGGTAGCCAGGATGCAGTAGACCACTTATAGCCCTTAGTGGTAAAAAAACAAAAGTGGAGACAGTCAAGAGACAATAAAGAAGGCAATGGGGGCTGGGAAGGTGGCTCAGTGGTAGAGCGCTTGCCTTGCATGCTTGAGGCCCTGGGTTTGATTCCTCAGCACCACATAAGCAGAAAAAAAAAAGCCAGAAGTGGCGTTGTGGCTCAAGTGGTAGAGTGCTAGCCTTGAGCTGAAGAGCTGAGGGACAGCGCTCAGGCCCAGTTCAGGCCCCACGACCAGACCCAAAAAAAAAAATAAAGAAGGCAAAAGCCACAGAAGTTGATGACTAAGGGAGGCTGTTCTAAGACCACATGAGATTATCAGCAGAACTACTGGGAATGCAGGGATGAACTGGGAGAATGCCAGGTGATTCTTAAATAGCTACAGACAGATGCCATGAGAGGGGCAGAAATGGATCAGCAGGTACAATCAAGAAATAAAACCATGTCTATTAAAAATAAGATGAGCCAGATGCTGGTGGCTCATACCTGTAAACCTAGCTACTCAGAAGGCTGAGATCTGAGAAATGCAGTTCAAAGCCAGCCCAGTCAGGAAAGTCTGTGAGACTCTTATCTCCAATTAACCACCAGAAAACCGGAAGTGGCGCTGTAGCTCAAGTGGTAGAGTGCTAGCCTTGAGCTGAAGAGCTGAGGGACAGCGCTCAGGCCCAGTTCAGGCCCCACGACCAGACCCAAAAAATAAAAATAAAAATAAAGAAGGCAAAAGCCACAGAAGTTGATGACTAAGGGAGGCTGTTCTAAGACCACATGAGATTATCAGCAGAACTACTGGGAATGCAGGGATGAACTGGGAGAATGCCAGGTGATTCTTAAATAGCTACAGACAGATGCCATGAGAGGGGCAGAAATGGATCAGCAGGTACAATCAAGAAATAAAACCATGTCTATTAAAAATAAGATGAGCCAGATGCTGGTGGCTCATACCTGTAAACCTAGCTACTCAGAAGGCTGAGATCTGAGAAATGCAGTTCAAAGCCAGCCCAGTCAGGAAAGTCTGTGAGACTCTTATCTCCAATTAACCACCAGAAAACCGGAAGTGGCGCTGTGGCTTAAATGGCAGAGCACTCACCTTGAGCTGAAGAGCTCAGGGACAGCACCCAGGCCCAGAATCCATGCCACACAACTGACAAAAAATAAAAAATATTTTTTTTTTTTTAAGAAAAGGAGATGTTAGTGTTGGTGGCTCACAACTGTAATCCTAGCCACTCAGGAGGCTGAGATCTGAGACTGGGGGTTCAAAATCTGTAAGACCTTTCATCTCTAATTAACCAAAAAGCTGAAAGGGGAGCTGTGGCTTAAGTGGTGAGCCAAGTAAGAGTGCAAGGACCTGAGTTCAAGCCCCAGTACCCACTTCTCCCCACGCATGAGAGATGTGCCAGGAGCAGAGGGGAGTAGAAAATAACGTACACAGTTTTTAGCTGGGAATGACAGGTTCTAAGATGAATGGGGCTGATGGCTGTACAGCAATGTGAAGATACTTAATGTCACTGAAGTGTACACTAAAAATGGTTACAATAAGACCTAGGGCTTGACTCAGCAGTCAAATGCCTGCCTTCAGGCACTTTGGGCCTGCCCAAAGACCTGAGTTCAAACTTCAGTACCACTATAAAAAAGAAAATAGTTAAAATAAAAGCTGTCTCTTGTTACAATTAAAAAGAGTGCTTTTGCTTTTCTCCAAGAAAAGCAAGGCAGAAATGATGAGAGCAGTAGTCTGAGCTAAACTCTTCCTTGATTACACATGGATTTCTTTGTGTCTTGAACCTTTACTAGAATGGCTCATAGAAGCAAAAAAAAAAAAAAAAAAAAAGCAGCAGCCTAGTTCTCCTAGCTGCAGTCTAGTTCTCCTAGCTGCAGTCTAGGTGCATTTTCTTGCAGACTTGCAAAATGGCAGACACATGCCCATGCCCATCCTCCCTGCTCTGTCTTTTCAAGACTTCATTTATACACACCAGAGGGTCACAGAAGTGGAAGACCTCCACTCTGAGTTACAGAAATTAAGTGATTTTGAAGGATATAGCCATGGATTTTACCAAGGAATGGGAACTGATATATTCAGCACAAAGAAATCTCTATATAGAAAAGATACTAGAGAACTACAGAAACTTCAATTCAGCAAACCCCTTCAAACGACAAGATAGTAAGCTGAGGACAGCGAAGAGAAAAATTCACCAAGACTCCTGTGCACATGGTAATGAGTCTGCTTATGACCACTCAACCACAACTATTCAAGATAGTTTGTAAAAAGAAAAGACTCAACAGTAAGGAAAAGGAGCCAACACATGGAAGCAATTCCTTCAAATGTGCATTACTCACACTGCTCCAGCTCCTACTTTAGGAGATATAAGAAGACTCACTCTAAGGAGAAATCTTATGGATGCTGAATATAGAGAAATATTTAGAGATAGCTTACTTCTTAGCATGAAATCATACAAGGTAAAAATACTATACCACAGGTAAAATAATGAATGCAACAAATTTAAAGCTCTCTAATCTTACCAAGCACAAGCTAACCCATTCTAGAGAAAAATTGTTACTGCAATGATTGTGGGAAAATCTTCAGCACTCTTTCATATCTTAACAGACATAAGAGAAGCTACAAAAGAGAAATTTACTAGATGCAGCCACTGTAGAAAACTATGAAGCAGACATCTCTTATAGTGAGCCCAAGAATACACACTGGAGAAAAACCTTGCAAGTGTGATCAATGTGGGAAAACTTTTATTAGAGTGAGCTCTAATATTACTGTACACCAAAAAACTCATAGTGGTAAGAAACGACATATATGTACTCACTGTGAAGGTCTTCAGGGAATGTTCAAGTCTCAAAGAACAGAGCTATTCACACTGGTAAAAAGCCTCTGCTGTAAACAGCATGAGCAAGCTTTCCAATGTGAATCTTCCCTCAATTTTCACAGAAAAATACACAGGAGAACAACACAATATGAAAGTAAGGGATGTGGGAGTGTTCAAGATTCTGGTAACTCAGAGGCATGAAAATTTACCCCACGGAAAAGAAGCCTTCTAAGTGTAGCGAGTGGTACAAAGAGTTTAACACAGATGTTAGGATCATTCCCACAGGGGAGGAAGCACATTAGTGCCGTCAGTGTGGAAGGACACTCCTACCACCCATCTGAGCACACACACACATTGGAGAGACCCAAAGTGGCACGTTTCTGTCTTAAATGGCATGGAAGACATCACACAGGTGAAAAACCCTTTAAGCGTAATCAGGGTGGGAAGGCCTTCATGGGGAACTCTTACCTCATTCCTCATAGGAGAATCAAATAATGCAAATTTAAGGAATGGGTCATTATTTTTTTAAAGGAATGACAGTAATACTTTGTTCGTAAGTTTTGTGCCCATCCATGGACACAGCAGCATCAATCTGTCCACCAGAGGCATGTGATGTATACTACCACAAGACAATAGTGGTGCCTGCCTGACCAAGTATGGCCTCGAGGTGGCCTAAGGTAGTGTGTAGCATGTGTATACACTGAATACGCTGAACCACAACCTCAGGAAATGTGGCAATAGGACTCACAGAGAGTTGTTAAGAGGAAGGCTGAGTCCATTTTCCTCAAAGTCCACCCCTTCCGGTTCCTCACAGTACAATCTAACACACCACTCATCTTCCTCAAGAAGGGCTAACCTTAGACCCACATACTGTAACAGTACACCAGAGAGAAGAAATCTCCAAAATATAGTGAGTGTAGCAAAGCCTTGAGAGAACTCATACCTCATGACATACAGAAGAATTCACAGTGAGGGAAACCATAAGTGCAACATGGAATCTTACTCTTCCTCTAGAACATGTGCTGGTTTCAGTAAGGTTTACAGTAAGCTCATATGCTATCACTTGCAAGGAATCCACAATGGATACATTCCTCTCTGATGACAAATGCTGTACAGCTTTGGTGAACGATCTATTTTAGCAACACATATAAGCAAATGCTGACTGATGAAAAATGATAGATGAGAAGAATGTGAGAGAGCAATGGGATGAGAGTTATCCAATTACTTAGAAATCCTTTTTATGTTCTTCACCTCTCAGAAGATACATGGCAATTCAATGCTAGAGAAATATTTTATCTCTGCGGCTTGCTACTGAAAAAAAGCAAACACCTCAAGTTGTTGTTGTTCTGTGTGCCAGTGGTTGGGCTTGAACTCAAGGCTTTGAATCCTTAGGTTTTTTTCACTACCAGCTGGTGCTCAATCACTTCAGCAACAGCTCCACGTCTAGCTTTTTGGTAGTTAACTGGAGATGAGTCTCTCAGATTTGTCTACCAGGACTGACTTTGAACCTTGATCCTTTGATCTCAGCTGCCTGAGAGTAGCTAAGATTTCAGGGGTCCACAATTGGTGCCAGGTAGCACCTGAAGTTTTAAGGCACCAATGTTCTGACTGTGTCCTAAGGAGGGAGAAGTTTCCTTTTCTGACAATGTAATCAATAACTAATGTGCCTCAGATCCTATCAGTTTTACAATTTTTACATATGAAAGGTAAATTGGTTAGAAGACAGATAGTAAATGTATGTATTGAAGGTTTTAAAATACAAGTATATCATATGTTCCAACCATCCCACTCCTGAGTCCTATCAGAGGGAAAGGATGTCAGCGTCAAGAGATACTTGCATGCCCATGGTAGGCAAAATATAGAAACATTGCAGGTAACCACCACCAGATGAATGTATAAATGAAGTACAATATGTGTCTGCAATGGACTATTACTCAGTCATTAAGAGTTATCTTGTCATTTGCAGGAAACTAGTTGGAACTGGAGGATATCATGGCAATAAGCAAAATAAACTAGACTAAGAAAGTCAAGTATCACAAGCTGGCCATATGAGAAATATGACAAAACTGGTAACGTAACAAGTAGGAGGGGATTGATTAGTAGGGACAAGAAAAGGTGGTGGGAGCAGGGAGGACAGTCATGGGTATTTCACTACCCTAGAGCATTGACCATGCACAATGATTCATGTCGTAACTCCCATTAATTTGTACAGTTAGTGTGGGTTAACCAGCAAATTAGTAAAAAATGTATAATTTATGTGTTAGGTCAAGAATTTAAATTGTATTTGCAAATCTTCTATGTATTTATAAATTTCGTGTCTCTGGGTCTTTCACTTTCAGACCCAATGTCTGTAAGAATCTTCCTGCCAAGTTTACTGATGGTTAAACTTTCCTTGCAATTCTGTGTTTTTAACAATAGTCTTGTTTACACCTTTGAAAAGATAAAAGCACTTAGAATTAGAATGTGTTCATATTTTAAGTAATTTCAACCTGCTCACTAAATGAGAGAAGGTTAAAAAAAAAAAAGAGAGAGAGAAGGCTGAACACTGTACCAGTACTAAAGTATGGCAGTGCTGTCATAGGAACCTAGTCCATTGAGAAAGAGCAAATTGTTGGCATTTTCTAGTAGGGGAGGAAGAGCGTCCAAAGGAATCTAACATAATGGCCTGAGAAATTGGTAGAAAACCTAGAGTGTTAAGCCATAAAACCTAAGGTATGTTCAATCAACTAGAATGCTACAGTTACATTTGAAAGGTTAGGGAACTCATTGGTTCCAGCAACACGGCCATCAAGCCAGGAAAAGGCAAGGTAAGAAGAGAATGTGTAAAGAGAGCCCATAGTGCGGACAATAAGGAGTCTACCTACTATCAGAAGAAAAGAAATGTAAGAAAAAAGGAAAGGTAACAGATGCTTTCTAAAAAGTGTGATGAAATATCACCTAGTATAATCAACAAAACATTTAGTAGAAATACAACTTTAAATTTAAAATCTCAGTAATCCTAGAATACTCAGTTAGATAACTTTTCATATTGTTTGTGGAACAGAAAGGATAATTACAAATTATTTTCTTCATTCCATGGGTGGTAAAACTGAGCCATTTTTTTGGTGGGCATCAGTTCCCCATTTTCCATATGGAACCAACCCAGAAAAATTTTCTAAGGACTTTAAAAGAGAGGAACTGATGCCCACCAAAAAAATAACCTGTGATTTTTCTTTTCAGTTATGGGGCTTGAACTCAGGACCTGGGAGCTATCCCTGAGCTTTTTCAATCAAGGTTAGCACTCTACCACTTTGAGCCACAATGCCACTTCTTCAACCATTTTTTTAAAGGTACGAGAGTACAATACAAGCCAAGCACCAATGGCTCTTGCCTGCTGTAATCCTAGCTACTCAAAAGCTGAGATCTAAGGATCATGGTTCAAAGCCAGCCCAGGCAAGGAAGTCCATGAGACACATCCTTAGCCAGCAAAAAGCTGAGAAGTGAAGCTGTGAGTTCAGTAGTAGAGTGCCAGTCTTAGAGGAAATAGAAAATATCAATCAAATGGTAAAGTGCATGCCTATCACCTACTAGGCCCTGGTAAAGTGCTCACCTATCACTATACTAGGCCTTGGGCCTCTTTCCTCCCAACTCCTGGGCTAAGAAAAAGAAGCACAATACAGCCAGAATGGTGGCACAGGAGATAATTCCAGCATTCTGGAGGCACAGACAGGTATACTCCATGTTTGAGGCCAACCTGAGCTACATAGCCAGTTCCAGGCCAGTATGGTCTGGGCTACATAACAAGTTTCAAAAAGAAAATTGCACTAAGAAAAAATTAGTGTAACAGCCGCTTATTTAAAGATTTAAAATTTTAAGGCAAAAAAATGTGGTTTAAATATTTGGCACCTGTTCAACAGAACACATTTTATAATATGGTTACATTCTCATGATTCCAAAGTCAGTCTTCTGGATTGGTGCGTTGAGGGCTGCACTAATACTGAGACCCAGGACCAGTCTAGTATCCACTGGATCAATAATGCCATCATCCCACAGCCTGCCAAAAGAATGAAAAATAGGTTACTAGGAACTTACCACAAAACTACCACCATTTATACACTCCATTACCAGCAATGACAACCAGGGTTTACTTCAGGTAACACGTGGCTCTACCAATTAATACCTCAGTGCTAGAATGTTCTAATAGAAATCATGCTCAAGAGAAAGGAAGAACAGAGAAAAATAATGCGACTTTCACCCCAGGCCATAAAGCCTTGAGAACTACTTACTACAAGAATCTCAAAGTAATCCCTTGTTTAAAAACATTTCTACTTCAAGTGGTAGAGCTCTAGCCTTGAGCTGAAGACCTGAGGGACAGCGCCCAGGCCCAGAGTTCAGGCCCCATGACCGGACCCCAAAAAAAAAATAAAGAAATAAAATAAAAATAAAAACATTTCTACTTATTTCAGGAAATTTTTTTGTTTCTGCAAACATACCAAATGAGATTATTAATTTGGAGGCAGGAACACCCCACAGTGTTACAATCTTAGACCAGAACCTTCCCTGGCAATGGCATACCCTTATATTCTCCCAAACACATAGCGAACTGGAAAATTACTAAGTAGGCTTCAATATATTTCATTAAGAACTTAAATACCTTTAAATAGAGCCCTTTGTTTTTTGTTACATCAAGAAATAAGCAACCTTAAACCACTTTCAGAAGAAAGTTTTAAGCAGAAACTTTAGTTTGCTTTTCATTGGCAAGCTCAAATTTATAGAGAACAATGAAGGAGACATATCACTTCTTCCATCCATCACAGGTGGCAGTTTTGTTTTCTTCAAGCAGTCTGCTTCCAACACTTGCACATTAATTTTAAACCTTCTTACATCAACAGGCAGCAATCAACTCTCTGCTCATAAAACTTCCATAACAGGGACCTTAAAGTATCAATGGCCAATATAAAGTAAAGCACGCTTACAACCTGTATCAAGATGAATCAATTACATGACGCACTGAAGCCTGCAGTCTGCAGCAACATAATGATGAAGGGCTGGTTAATGGTGTCTGGGCTAGAGGGTCATATCAAATATAATAACAACTGAGCAGAAGCACCTGGTACGTGACATAGATAACATGTGTGTGACATGTTACTTATGTGACATGTGGCCCAGTAATAGATAACTTGCCTTACAGAGCTGCAAAAACAAAAACACCAGCCACAGGTAACAATCAACTTTCCTGAAGTCAGATCTACCATGTCATGCCCAAACAAGCCAGGGAACTGCTAGTAAGGTAAGATTTACTAAACCAAAGATGGCCTCCTAAGCCAAAGGTGTTATCTCCAGGCCACCAAATGTCTCAATAGAATTTGTACCTGTAAATTAATAGAGAACTTTTCCATATTACAATATTTATTTCCAAAGATAAGTATGTCTTGGCCATTTGCATTCCTACCTTGCATGTAATCCAGTAAAGCTATTTTATTTTATTTATTTATTTTTTGCTGGTCATGGGACCTGAACTCTGGGTCTGGGCGCTGTCCCTCAGCTCTTCAGCTCAAGGCTAGCACTCTACCACTTGAGCCATAGCTCCACTTCCGGCTTTATCTGTTTATGTGGTATTGAGAAATTGAACCCAGGGCATCATGTAAGCAAGGCAAGCACCTCTACCACTGAGCCACCTTCCCAGCCCAGTAAAGTAATTTTAGATGAAAACAAAGGATGCAATCTTTCTCAATAGATGACTTACTTTATCCAGAACAAAAAAATTAACTGCTCCCACAAGATAGTCCCATTTTTCTCTTTTTGTTTCTTGAGACCGGGTATCATTATATAGACCAGACTGGCTTCAAACTGTTTCAGCCTCCTGGGAGCTAAGGTTACAGGTGTGCACCTACCACACTTAGTAATTGATGCTCTATATTTCAATTATGTCTGAGTATTTCAGTCAATCCTTATATAAAAAAACACGGTAAGCTTATAATGCATAGTTTATATTTCACCTTAAAGTCTCATGTGACTAGATACTATGTTGAAAATGAATTATACAATTTGTGGGAGGGAGGTAGGAAAAAACTGGTAGAGACGGAGAGGTAACATTGTCCAAACAGAAAATGTACTCATTAACTTATATAACTGCAATTCTTCTATACATCAACTTTATATTTTTTTTAAAAGCTGGGTACCAGTAGCTCATGCCTGTAACCCTAGCTACTCAGGACGCTGAGATCTGAGAAGTATGGTTCAAAGCCAGCCTGGGAAGGAAAGCTCCTGAGACTCTTATTTCCAATTAATCACCAGAAAACTGGAAGTGGACCTGTGGCTCAATGTAGTAAAGCACTAGCCTTGTCCAAAGAGTTCAGAGACAGTGCCCAGGCCCTGAGTTCAAGCCCCATGACCATCAAAAAATATAACAAAGTTTCACATTGCTTTCTATTACTTTCCTTCTATTGCCCACTATATAAACCTGTGGGGTAATAGCAAAATGAGGAATGTCTATTTCTCAAGTTAAAGATTTAAAATTTTTTATTCTCAATTAAATGAACCTATATCTATAAATATTAAGTATAAATACACCTATATAAATATACCTACAAAATAAATATACCTATAAATCTGAAAAATACCATCAGCAAGAAGACAAACAGGCTTTAAACAAAAATTCCAGATGTTACTATTTGAACTCAAATTAAGGATGATGTTGAAAATCAGTATGCTAGTCTCTCTTCCCCAGTGCCAAGAGAGGTATAACCCAAATAGGTATTATTAAGTAAAATTAACTCTAACTCTGGATTTTCTTTTCTCCCTTCTTTCCAGTTTGCCCTCACCAGTAAATGGTATAAATCATAGCATATCCTAATTTTAAAAACTTTTTTTTTTCATCGTGACCAAAAGATCAAAGATAGGAAGCTTAGGTTTGTCTTCCAAATGCAGAACATTGAAATTGTGGGGAAAAAAAAGATCTGAAAGCACACACCAGCAAGTCTCCAGCTGGGGCAGGGACAGGCAGGAGTGATTTATCACCTCATTATGTGGAATAGAAAACAAACAATAACAGCTGCAGTGGTGCAAGAGGTGATTAGCTGAACCACACAGGGACCCTGACTGTGAACAGTGTCACCTTCCAATTGTTGGAGTACCCTTATTAGCCAAGTGCCAATATGTGTTCAATCTCAGGCTTAAAATGGTATAACAACAAAATAATCAGAGCTGCATGACAGGAATCTACATTTTTAGCAAAAACAAAAAAAATTAAATTAAAAAAAAGGGGCACAATCAAGACTATCATTCTTTTTTTCTGCATCTGATTTGAGTTTTTAAATTTTTTTAATTGTGAAAATACCATACAGAGGGGTTACAATTACATGAGCAAGACAATGAGTACATTTGTTATCAAGCGTTGTTGCTTCTTCCCTTGTTTTCCCTTCCCATCTCTTCCCATCTCCACCCCCACCCCCCGCCCCACATGGCGCCAAAGTTATAAAGACCGTTTTTCTAACATCTTGTATATCTCATTGTTGCAATGGGTCCACCTGTACCCCTATTTAAACTATTTGTTTTTTCCCTTCCCCTCCACAAATTCTACCAACATCAAATACAGTGAAAACAGGGGTTATACCGTTGGGGAGGGACATACAAAGCAACAAAGAAATCATCTTATAAATGTTAGAAACAATAGCAAGAAAGAAAAACCATTTGAGTCCTTATCTTGGGGTTCATTTCACCTAACATCAACTTATCTGACTGTTTCTGCTTGTCTCAGACATATACTAGTAATTGAAAATAAGGGAAACCATGGGACCTATGTTTCTTTGGGCCTGGCTTACTTCACTTAATATAATTTTTTCCAAGTCTTTCCATTTCCTAACAAATGGGGCAATATCATTTTTTCTGATGGAGTCATAGAATTCCATTGTGTATATATACCACATCTTCTTGATCCATTCATCTACTAAGGGGCATCTTAGCTATGGTAAATAATGCTGCAATAAACATAGTTGTTCTGGTAGCTTTAGTATGGTCTTGTTTGTGATCATTCGGGTAAATACCCAAAAGTGGGATTGCTGGGTCATAGGGGAGCTCTATGTGGAGTCTTCTGAGGAACCTCCAGACTACTTTCCAAAGTGGTTGAACAAGTTTACACTCCCACCAACAATGCAGTAGGGTTCCCTTCTGTCCATCCCCTCCAACATCTGTTGTTATTAGAGTTCTTGATTATAGCCATTCATTCTTATTCCTAGTTCCTGGCATGGCACACCTCTGCTTACAGGTCACAGGGTCCAGGAATGGACCCTACCACTCTACAACTACAGCCAGAGATGGGTTTGGTGGGGTGGGGGGGGAAGGGGGCAGGTAAAATCAGACTATGGTGATAGATCTATAACCCTGAAAAACTGGGAGGAAGGTAGCTAGTTAACTATTGTCTAACAATATAAAGTTTGTCAAGACATCTTGATTTTTGGAGAAAGAGTTTCACTATGTAGGTCATGCTGGCTTCAAACTCATGATCCCCCTGCCTCGGCCTCCTATGGCTGGGATTTCAGGTGTCTGTCATCACACCTAGCCAGACACAATTTTTATATTTCTATACAGGCCAACCATGCCAGCTGCTCAGGTCTCTGTAAAACTGCCCATTTGAATGCCAAAATTCCCAATGTAGAGTGAGTGATGCTCTGGTTCCTACCTGGCACTAGAATAATAAGGGTTTCCTTCCTCTTCAAATCTCTTAATGATAGGCTCTTTTAGGTTTGCTTCTTCAGCACTGGAGAACTGAAAGAGAATATGAGTAAATCAGCTTTACTGGAACAACTGAAAGCACTTAGGTAACCACAAAAAAGATTTCATGAATAAGAATGAACACCACAACTGGCTGGAGTTGTGGCTCAGTAGAGAATTACTTAGCAAGTACTGAAGGAAAAAAAAAAAGATTAGTACTACTAACATTCACATAATATGAAAAGATTTCAAGTGTTGCTGATATACATAATCTGACTGAGCCTAAGCTTCAAAGTAGCACATTTTTACAAGTCCATTATTAAAGACAATGTCCTGAGGTCACTGAAAGTAAAAATTAAGGGTATTACAGATCATATTCCAGCATGGAACAATAATGGAAGTGAGTTATAGAATATAACCAAAGAGCCACATTAAACTTAGCAGCCTCTGCTTAAGACAGGGAGAACTCAAATTGTATAACTGCGTAGAAAGGCAAAGGCAAAATTCAACAAAATAAACACTAAGAAGGTCGTACTTGAAAGGGGTAGGGTGGGGTCAAGAGGAAAGTGAATAAAGGAAAGAATTTAATGTAAGCCAGGCACTGGTGGCTCATGCCTATAATCCTACCTATTCAGGAAGCTGAGATCTGAGGATCATGGTTCAAAATCAGCCTGGGCAGGAAAGTCCTTGAGACTCTTAACTCCAATTAACCAACAGAAAACCAGAAGTGGAGCTGTGGCTCAAAGTGGTAGGGTGCTAGCCTTAAGCAAAAGAGCTCAGGGACAGTGCCCAGACCCTGAGTTCAAGCCCCATAACTAATAACAATAATAATAATTCAATGTATGTACGACAAAACTAAGAAGAGTGTTAAGGGATGACAATGATTATGATGCACTGTATTTATAAACTGCTTTGTTAAATGGAAAATCCTTTGTACATCTACTTAAATATAATAATAGAAAAATACTTCCCACAAGAAAGGTAAAGTAGAAGATTTTCATCCAAAATAGACAAAACTATAATCAATTTCCTAGGTAGCATAGATATTTTTTTCCTTTATTAAAAATGAGTGGCCTTTGGCTGAGGACTGGTAGCTCATATCTATAATCCTAACTACTCAGAAGGCTATCATCTGAGGATTGTGGTTTGACCCAGCCCTGGCAGAAATATCTGTGAAACTCTTAACTCCAACAAGCTGGAAGTGGAGCTGTAAGTCAAGTGCAAGAGCACCAGCCTTAACAAAAAACCTAAGGGATAGTACCCAGGACCTGAGTAGTTCAAGCCCTAAGACTGGCAGGTGGCAGGTACACATGTGTGCATACACATATTAGTGGCTTTCCTATCAGCATTATGAGGATCAAGTGATAATTCAGTATTAAAAATCTATAGTAATCTTGAATATAAAAATCTTGAAAAATATTTTCATTTTGGTTGTGGGTATAGAACTTACCTAACATGCAACAGGCCCTGCCCAGAACTGCAAAAACGAAAACGAAAACAAATTCCAGCTAACATGGTGGTACTTGTCTGTGATGCCAAAATTGGGGAAGCAGAAGCAGAGAATTATTAATTCAAGTATAGCCTGGGCTACATAAGACCTTATCTCAAGAAAAACAAAATCCAAAACAAAACAAAACTTTAAAAAAGAAATTCCACACCAGAAGCAATTTTTTTTTTTTTGGTCGTGGGGCTTGAACTCTGGACTTGGGCACTGTCCCTGTGCTCTTCATCTCAAGGCCAGCGCTCTACCGCTTGAGCCACAGCACCACTTCCCAGAAGCAAATTATTTATTTCAAGTAAATCTTAATCCTATTTTATATACAAACTTAAACAGCATTTTATAGACCAAGAATATGGAGGGAGAACAATTCTACTTACCTTTCACATATAAAAGGAGTAAGTAGTACCTATATCTGCATATCACATGAAAATTTATCAAAGAGCTACTGCTTAGTAGTTCTAGGCTTCACAAAGCTTACGTGATGATTTCAAAGTATCAGATAGAACTTCATATCCCATCTATTCAACTCCATATCTCTACTACATGTCCCCATCTTGGGCCCACCCACCTGGACACATACATATGCATTGATAATGACTGATACAGATGGATCTACAACCTCAATTTAAGCCTTCTTGACAAACATAATTGGGATTTCAAGACATGGTTTCAAGATGGCTTTTATATCATCCCATCATCACAAGCCCAGCATTAAAAATGAATGACCCTGATGCCAGCTCAAAGCCTGGAGAGGAAGGGCCTCTTCCACATGATGCCCACTTTAGGAGCACACAGTAATCATTTTAAGGCTTGGTGCTAACTTGAAAAGGTTAAAAGTTATTAACAAAAATGCAAATCTCACAAGAATTTCTAACCAGGACAAACAAAAAAATCCACATAAAAAGCAGCTGCTTATTAAGTTGCCTTGCATAGAGTTTCCACTGCCCTTTCTAAGACTGTAACAGGATTCAATTTGCAGTAGATGACTGAGCCCTCCTACTCATGGGATTCTTACTGACGATCTAAAAGCAAAATGGAGAAAATAAAATTCTCATACTTTCAGCTATAAAAAGAAGTATTGGATTCATTTGAATCTCACCAACTGCAAATGACTAAGAATGAAACATCTTTAAGCCTCAGGCACTCACCTAGACAGTTTTAAAAAATTTATAAATGACCAAAGGTAAATCAAATGCAATGGCTTGAAAAAAGGAAGAGAAGATGCATGGGTGAACCTGAATGCTCAGACAGCTTCAGGTCAGCATAACCCTGTGGTAACAACAGAATGAGGCTAGGTGCTGTGCTCCACGGATTCACTGTGAAGGCCAAACACAGAGGAAAAAAAAAAATGTCACCTACCTGCTTCCCCTCCCGGGCTTTTATGTCCCTTGTTACTGTGGCTAACACAGTGGCTGCTTGCTCTCCTCCCATCACTGAGATACGAGCATTTGGCCACATGTACAGAAATCTTGGGCTGGGAGAAAAGAAAGAATAATTAATCCAATACCCATAGAGATCTTTCAGAGGCCCTATTTGCCTGTTAATTTAGCAATTGTTCTTCCAGCTACATGGTATAATTATCTGAGAGCCTTGAAAAACAAGCAAAGCAGATGCTACCAGATGCCAGTAATCCTAGCTACTCAGGAGACTGAGATCTGAGGACTATGGTGCAAAGCCAGCAAGGAAGGAAAGCCCGTAAGACTTTTATCTCCAATTAACCAGCAAAAAGCTGGCAAGTGGTAGAATGCCAGTCTTGAGCAAAAAAGCTAAAGAGACAGCACGCAGGCTCAATAGTAGGAAAAAAAAAAAAAGCAACGGTGACAATGAACCAAAACAAAACAAGTGGAGCTGAGTGTGATAGTGTATGCTTATAACCCCAGTTATATAGAAAGCAAAGGTAAGAGAATCTTGGTCTAAGGCTAGGATATGGCTTAAGTGTGAGGGCACCTGCCTAGTAATCAAGGTGACCAAGTTCAAACCCCAGTGCTACTAAAGGCAAAAAACAAACAAAAACAACCGATGCCTAGAGCCCAATAAGTCCAATCTCTGAAGATGAGGATATAATTAGGTTCTCCATTATAAAAGTATTCATAGGGGCTGGGAAGGTGGCTCAGGGGTAGAGCACTTGCCTTGCATGCATGAGGCCCTGGGTTCGATTCCTTAGCACCACATAAGCAAAAAGAAAAAAGCCAGAAGTGGCGCTGTGGCTCAAGTGGTAGAGTGCTAGCCTTGAGCTGAAGAGCTGAGGGACAGCACCCAGGCCCAGAGTTCAGGCCCCACGACTGGACCCCCCCCCAAAAAAAAAAGTATTCATAGCCGGGGGGGGTGTTGAGGGGGTTGGGGGAGAATGGAAAGGGATGGGAAGGAGAAACAAAGGAGGAGGCTACAAAGTTTGATAAGAAATGTACTCATTATCTTGCCCATGTAATTGTAACCCCTCTGTACAGTATTTTCACAATAAAAAAATATAAGTAAAAAATAAAAAAAAGCATTCATAATATCATGCCATTATCTGCCTGGGTGTTGATGGCTCATGCCTATAAACCGTTACTCAGAAGGCTGTCATCAACCAGCCTGAGCAGACAAATCCAGGAGACTTTTATGTTCAATTAACCAGAAAAAAGTCCAAAGTGAGAACTTCAAGCCCAAGTAACAACAAAAATGAAAACAGAAGGATAGATGGGTGTGCAGAGAAGAGATAACACTGATCAGGATGCACTGTACTCATAAATTAACATGTTGAACTGAAACCTCTGTGTATAACTACTTAATAATTTAAAAGAAAAAATATTTTTTAATGCTATTGTCTGTAGCCATCTTGTTTCTGGCTCCTACCTGGTCATATGTGTCTTTATGCTACCTGACTAGCTGGCTTCAAACTTCCACCCTCAGATATCAGCCTCCTAACCAGATAGGATTATAGGTATGAGGCACTAGCACCCAGGCTTTACTGATTCTTCTACCTTATGCTTACACTGCTTCACTGGGTTGGTTGCATTTCAATCTTCTTTTCTAGTCCAAGAGATCAATGCAAGATTTTGGTTGCATCGCACAAGTCTCATATGGAAGATTTTCATTATCAAAACTTCCTGGTTCTCCTTTTAAATTGTTTCCAAAAAGTGCCACTGGCATTAAATTTAATTTTATTCTTTTTTTTTTTTTTTTTTGGTCAGTCGTAGGGCCTGAACTCTGGACCTGGGTGCTATCCCTCAGCTCTTCAGCTCAAGGCGAGTGCTCTACCACTTGAGTTATAGCACATCTGGCTTTTTCTGCTGATGTAGTGCTGAGGAATCAAACCCAGGGCCTCAAGAATGCAAGGCAAGCGCTCCAACACTGAGCCACCTTTCCCAGCCCTTAATTTCATTCTTGAGATGACATAAATTAGGATATAATCAATCAAGATTTGTGAATGCCATTCTATACCTCAAGCCTGATATAAACTGGAAATTTATAATAATCCTTGAAACATTTCTTTCAGAGGAAATCATGACAATCACTCACCTATATGCTCTGCCGCACATCCCATAGTTTCCAGCCCCATAGGATCCCCCAATGATGACGGTGATCTTAGGCACTTTGGCACAAGCCACAGCAGCCACCATCTTGGCCCCATCCTTGGCAATTCCTTCGGCTTCATATTCTTTCCCGACCATGAATCCTGGACAGAAATAAAGGCCCAGGTGATGAAATGAATGTGCAGAAATCAGCACCACAGTACATCACCTTGGCTGAAACTAATTACTGGTCTCTCACCCTAACAAAACACCTATGTTTAGTACACTCCTAAAAAGTGTGATTTAACAGGTAAAATAAGATTTTTCTCTCACCACTTTTCAAATTTCCTTACAACAGGTAATTAGGATGCACACTAAAACTTTGTCCAACAAAAAAGAGGCAATCTGTTGTCAAGAAACCTTTTCAAAGCAGCAGCTTGGTAGCCATGTGACATGGCCAGCTAGGAGAAAGGACTGTGAGTATGCAGATTGGGAGGTCTCCAGTCTCCAATGACTTAGTTTAAAATATTACTGCAGCCAGGCGTGGTGGCTCACGACTGTAATCCTAGCTACTCAGGAGGCTGAAATCTGAGGATAGCAGTTCAAAGCCAGCCCTGGCAGGAAAGACCATGAGACTCTTATCTCTAATAAACCACTCAGAAAAACAGAAGGGGATTGTGGCTCAAGTGGTAGAGCGCTAGCCTTGAGCTGAAGAGCTGAGGGACAGCTCCCAGGCCCAGAGTTCAACTCGCACAACCAACAAAAAAAAAAAAATCTATCTATTTATCTATCTATCTATCTATATCTGCAGAAGGCTGCAGCATGCTTTAAAACTTTGATGAAATAAAGATTGTTTCACTGGGTGCTAGGAGTCCCTACCCGACTCAATAGCCAGGCTTCCTGCTTCTTCTTTTGCTCCCAGGTCTCCAGGGATGGCACTTCTTTTGCCTGTGTTTGTGATGCACAAAACTGAGAAACTGCTTGAATTAAAAAAAATATATATGGATAAGCCAGGTGCTGGTGGCTCACGCCTGTAATCCTAGCTCCTCAGAAGATTGAGATCTGAGGATCATGGTTCAAAGCCAGCCCAGGCAGGAAAGTCCGTGAGACTCTTATCTCCAATAAACCACTAGAAAACTGGAAGTGGTGCTGTGGCTCAAGCGGTAGAGCACTTGCCTTGAGCTGAAGAGTGCAGGGACAGTGCCCAAGCCCAGAGTTCAAGCCCATGACTGACCAAAAAAAAAAAAAGGTAATTTTAATGGGTATGGTATATACTACTATAATTCCTGCATCTGGGAGGCTGATGAAAGATCACATGTTCTGTACAAGCCTAGGTTCATAATAAGCCTCTATATGAAAACCACCTTCCTTCCAAAATAGTGAAAGAATGGATCATCCCCTCAGAAACTAAAGTATTCATGAAGTAAAATGTTGACCCTTGAGCTGGGCACCAGTGGCTCACACCTGTAATCCTAGCTACTCAGGAAGCCAGCCAGGGCAGAAAAGTCCCCATGAGACTCGTATCTTCAATTAATCACTCAACAACTGGAAGTGATGCTGTGCTTCAGCGTGGTAGAGTGATATAGCCTTAAGTAAAAGAGGTCATAGACAATGCCCAGACCCTGAGTTCAAGCCCCAGCACTGACCAAAAAAAAGGTTGACCCTTAAAGAGAGCCTAGTAGAAAGTATATCGAATAGAACCTTCCCAGAGTAAACGTAACCAAGCTGAATGAACGATTCCTCACCAGTGATGTTCTGAAGGAACAGCAGAGGAGTATTTCTTTGGCAACACAACTGGATGAAGTGAGCACCCTAGATGCAAACAACAGAAGTCCTTTATAAAAGGGCATTAAAGGTTCATGATCATCTTACATCCAACAAAACTGCAGTTTGGGACAGAGTGAAGAGTGAATAACCTTTGGCTGCTCTTTCCATCAAAGATGCTGTCCATTCCAACAGGACACACAGGTGTACACAAGACCTTGCCTGGTATAATCACCCATACAATCAATAATATGTGGCTGAAAGCCAACCACTGTTCAGGAATTGCTGGACTTAGTAATAAATTTTCTAATAACTGAACTCAGGGCTGCACACTCTTGCTTCACTTTTTTGCTCAAGGCTGGCACTCTACCTCTTGAACCATACATCTACCTCCAGCTTTTTTGATGGGTAATCCTAGAGATAGGATTTTCACAGACTTTCCTACCAGGGATGGCTCAAATCTCAATCCCCCTGAGTCGTCAGGACTATAAGTGTGAACCACCAGTGCCTGACCCTATTTAATGACCATTGGCTAACCATTCCTTCATACATTATGACAAAATACAAACCTTTCTTACTAACATGCTCAAATGAAATGGGATGTTTAGATTAGGTGAGCACTGACAATGTTTTTAGTTTTGAGTTTAGGTTAATGACTAGACCTATAGCTAGTGCTTTTTTCCTGTCTTCTAAATTCTATTAGAGCAAGAAATGCTTGTCAACCATTTCCTTTAGGCTTACTCTGCTAGCTCTGCTGGACAGTACAAAATTGCAAAGTAAGTGTTCAACATCAGGATGACTATGTTTTCAGGGATGAGGAATCATAAAGATTTGGGGGCTTATTTTAGTTAAATGAAATGTCAGACAGGGGCCAAGTATAACATTCTGGGTTTATGTGTAACAAGTGGGCAAATCGGTGATTTATCTGGTCCTGCCCCATTTTAGGGAGGACAGGGGAAAACTGGGGTGAAACTTGGCATCTTACATTCTACCACTTACTAGTCTATGCTCATGGTCCTTTTTGTTCTCATTTGTTTTGGACAGGGTTCTGCAATTTTGCAAGAGGCCTCAAACCTCCAACCTTCCTATCTCCATTTTCTGGATAGCCAGTATTTTAGACCAGTTTTACCACATCCAGGCTGAATTTCTTCTATTAAAATAATTATGTGCTTCTCACTAAAAATCATCTCAGGAAAAATATTTGGAAAAATACTTTATATTATTAAATGAGGCTAAACCAGGCACCAGTAGCTCACACCTATAATCCTAGCTACTCAAGATGTTGAAATCTGCATATCGAGGTTTGAAGCCAGCCTAGACAGGAAAGTCCAGGACACTCTATCTCTAGTTACCTACCAAAAAGCTAGAAGTGGAACTGTAACTCAAGTGGTAGAACATTAGCCCTGAGCATAAAACCTCGGGGACAGTACCCAGGCTGAGTTTAAGCCCCAGGCCCAGTACTAAATAAGTGAATAAATAAACATAAATAAAAATAAGCAAAATCTCCCTATGCATGTTAATACCAACTTTAGGGGAGGAGGTTGGTCTAAATGACTTTCCTACAAGAGAGGGCTCAAACCCTGATCCCAGTAGCTAATACTACCTAATGAACTGTTATTAAAAGGTTCTTCATGATATGATTATGGTTGACATTAATTTTCTTTATTTTTACTTTTTTCATTTTTTTATAGTTGAGTTGAGGAAATAATAAAGGACAGTAAAATTAGAAACTGATATATTAATAAAACATTTCACCGAATTCCTCAGTTGGGTTATAAAAGAGCCTCATCGCTACAAGAAACACTTAACCTCGTTTATAGAAAAGATTAAATTTTTTCTTAGGAGTTTCACCAAAGCATATAGATTACATTTACTCAAGATTAGATAAATCCCAGACAATGACCTTTGAAATCAAATATTAAGCTGAAAGACACAGGAAAATTCCTCCCTTTAAATCACAATAAAAACGTACACATTTGTAATAATCCTAGGCACTCAGGTTTTGATCTGAGGATCACAGCTTAAAGCCAGTCTGGGATGGACAAATCTGAGTTTTATGTCCAATTAATCAGTGAAAAGCCAAATTGGAGGTGTGGCTCAAATGGTAGAGCACCAGTCTTGAACTCAGGAGTTCAAGCCCCAATACTAGCAAAAAAAAAAAGTCAGAACCCCAGGACCAAAGACTTCCTAGCTCCAGGAAGTAAAACATAAACAACCAGATGGTAGGACAGAAGAGAATAAACAGATCACATCTCAGCATCCCTGAATAGCATGCCTGAATCCCTACAGCATAGGAAGTCCTGAAAAACAGGCACTTTCAAGCAAGTGTTCCCTTTCTTGGGAGTATATACATTCCCAACATAGTAATTCAAGTATCCCGTAAGAACTCTCCTAAGATGAGTGTATTTGATTTTTAATTATGCTACAGGTAATTCTTTACATCACATTAATGTAAAGCACCACAAGAACTGCTTCCAACACTAACACTGCACCCATGAGGGCACAGTGCTGTTGGATGCTATTCAGTTAAACATCACACAGATTTTATGCATGCATTTTAATTCATCATGTGACTTTTGATTTTAGTTAAAACAAAATTCCCACACATTTTTATCAATACTTGCCTTTTTTGCAGATTCAGAAAAGAGAACTCCATTATTTCCAATAATGCCCACTGGATATCCAAATATCCGTGCAAATCCTCAAAAGAAAATTCAGAAAGGACTTTTCAGAGGGCTTTAAATTCACAACAGAGGTATATTTGCATGATCTTTAATTTCAGATCAAAGTTTAAAATGTAAAGAAATTTTGTTTATGATAAAATAGTTTGTGTCACAAGTTTTGATTCCTAAATTGAATGTGGCTTTCACATTTTTCCTTCTCTAAAGAATTGATGTTACCAAAGGAGGAGGCTGCAATGCTTGGTAAGAAATGTATGCATTATCCTGCCCATGTAATTGTAATCCCTCTGTACAATATGTTCACAAATAAAATAAAATAAAATAAAAAGAATTGATGTTACATACACTGTTATCCCTTTGTCTTTGAATAATGGTTTAATGATTGTGACCTAAAGGATATCTGAGTGCCTAGGACATACTGAACAACAAGTATGGAGTCATTTAAAAGTCAACATTCAGAGCTATTTGCCAACATGGCCAAAAATGCCTATGGTAATGACTGGCTTAAGCCTTAAAAAGGATAAACTCAGGGAAATAATTTTTCTTTTAAGAAAGCCAGAATAGTCAAGCCTAGAAATAACCAAATATAAAGCAAGAAATCCAGTTAAGCTTTGAAGAACGAATCATTCCATCTTCATTTTCTCTGCATTTGCATCTTTTCCTTTCCTTTCCCACTTTGTCACCACTCCAAATTGGGGAGTGGGGAAGGGGGAAGAAACTGGGAGAAGAGAGAAACAACTGTTACTTTGTGAAGCAGGTACATCAGGGGATTCAAGAAGTGTCTATTATTTGGAAAAATGAGAAGAACTTGATGAGAGTGAAAAAGTCTTTCTCCATACACTTTCAACAAGTCTACTTAAAAACTAGAAATAGATGCTCCATACAGGTACACTTGGTGACTGTTTTGCTACTGAAAGCCCTACAGTCCTGACCTTTGCTTATTCATACTCAAGCTGTACAGCTATGTCCATCTAACACAACTGCTCAAGTCCATTGTAGAGGAAGAATAAACAGCGTGAGTGTTTGAACATAGGACTGATTAAGCCATAAAGCTGACTTCTGCATGACATATTTCTGTATACTCGTGTGTGTGTGTGTGTGTGTGTGTGTGTGTGTGTGTGTGTGTGTGTGTGTGTGTGTGTGTGTGTGTG